>NW_020825247.1:0-357151 GCF_003286155.1 Drosophila erecta | reverse complement strand
TCTCAGAAAAATATGATCTACTATTAGGCAAAAACTATTTAGAGTCAACCAACACTTAAATTAACTCAACACAGTTAACATAAATGGCTACCCATTTAAAATGTGGTACGTCCAAACAGATGAGTCAAAGGTTACCAATGAGTACCCCAAGTCATCTAACCCAGAGGAAACCCCTCTACATACCCCAAAAAAGGAGAAAATCATCCGTAAAATGAATCCGTAAATGCTATGTTAATTAGGGTTCTTAAGTCAGGAATTTCATGACGAGCCAAAATACAGAACAAATTAGTTGGTAATTTTTGAATAAGTATCTTAATAGAGTCCCTAATTGCTTGCAAATAAATGATGAGGTTGGTATTAGTACGTTCTAGATGTAACTTAGATTAAGATATTAAGAGTTGATGCCGACTTTCAGCTTCCTCGCAGAATGTTCGTAAATTTCCTTTGTATGGAAATTTGTATCTCGGAAATTTTCCAGAAGTTTGTAATTTGGCGTTTGGGGTTTGTATCCGAGTAGAGTACGTTGTTGTCGCAGGTCGTTAATTGGGTAGAGTTCTAGGATGTAATCCACTCTACTAATGAACGTATAAAGCGCTGAGGGATCTCCTTTAAATGGGAAAATGTCTTTGAGTTGTCTTCGCGCTTCACTTAGGTTGTTTTCGTTTAGGGATACGAGTTGTGGTGCAGCAATATTAGATAGTTCCATTTTGTATTTTGTTTTAGTTTTATGTTTTCACATTTTTGTCTTCAGGTGTTTGTTATTGTTTGGATTTTTGCTCCTACGCTTATAAGTTGATTTAAATGTATTATTTTTTTTTTTTTTTTGCTATTTTGGTAGGTTAGTTGAAAAAATGTCTACTTTTCTATAATTTTATTATTTGTAATGTTTCTTTCTCCTGCCGTTGGACTTATGAGAGTAATTTTTCTTGGGGATATTCGTTGTTTTTCTTCCACTTTTTTAGGAAAACCGAAATGTATTTAAATTCCAAGTTGAAGTAACGAAAATCTCAAGCGCAATTGTTCACAAGTACCGGATTAAAAAGTTAATTTATTTTCCACTCGCTGTTCTTTTGTTTCGGATACTTTTTTTGTATCCTACCGACTGCGCCAGTAAAATAGTTTTTGTTGTTACTGGGTTAGTAGATTGTTTACTTAATTTGCGCGAGAGCGCTTCTTGCTTATGCTTATGTGCTTATGTGCTTATGCTTATGTATGGGAAAAGAATTCTTATGTACTAAGTGGCTATGTGCCTACCTTGAGGCTGGGTTTTGTTTGCGGCTTGAGTGGATGCGCCATATCGAGAAATGTTTGTTTCTTTAACGAGACACGCAATATCGAGAAATGTTTGTTTATTTAACGAGTAATCGGCTAACCTCCGCGGTCGGTCTTTTTATAAGTGAATTATGAGGAAGGCATAATTACGTTACTATATAGGTGTTGTAAGAAACTAGTTGCACGAGAATATCTGGATATATATAACAGACCTATAAAGAAAATACGGATACTGTGGTCCGCTAAACTTACTCTACTTTAGATTAGATCTCCACGCGTTGGATCATGGGTGTTGCTATGGATGCTGATGAGATCTTACATTCATATTTGTGTACCAATAATTTGTAGAATAAAGAAAAAAGAACGTAATACACATATAAAAAAAAAACCACACTAAGCATACTTATATAATTACGAATTAAGACCGAGGGTTTAATAAAAAAAACACACGGCTAAGTTTTATGTATTATTCAATAAGGAAAGAACTAGATCCTTTTGATTATCACTAAGTTGGAAGTTTAAGTTGGCTTTAGCGGAGTTATATCGGTTGATAACGTACTCAGTAGTGAACTGCTGGTGATTGCTGTTTTATAGGCAATTTGGGGTAGCCAAAGAGCGAAGTAAACCTCTATTTTCATGTTGGAAGAGAGTCTTCTGAGGAATAGGGGTAATTGGAGAATCCTGAGACAAGTGCGTAGGCGTAGGCGCCGATCGGGAAAGTTTATTATATCAGTTGGCTCGCCAAGTCGTCGACGCAAATGGTTAGCGACGAGAGTCTATGTTTATGATTTGCGATCTGTGAGAAAGGGTGGCTTTGGAACATGACGCTGTGTCCAAGGTTAATCGAAGGGCCCTCGTTCTTTGAATACATTTTGTGCTTGGACTTTAATATTTTGTCCTTAAAGTGCAATGCAACAATTATAAAAAATATGATTAATGCTGTAAGTGTTATTATTTGAAAGATATTATTCGTCTGATTGTGTTGTTCGATTTTTTCTTTTGGGTGAATGTATTCTAGAGGTTCAAGTTTTGTTACGTTATTGGTTACATAGATAGATTGAGTGAAATCTAACATTGTGCTGCTAATTAATATATCTTCTAATTGAACGGAACAATTAAATGTTTTTATCATGTTGTTACCTTCTATTATAATTTCTCTATTAATACAATTTTGGTTTAAAATAGTCTTGGGAAGGTTCCAAGTTGTAATTATATTAGGTTCTACATATTTTATTTCAAAATCAGAATGTGTTTTACTGTATCTACATTGTGTTGAGAGTTGGTTTAGTATGCCTGTTATACATTTATTTATGACCAAGCTTTGGGAACTTGCTGTGTAAGTTTGATTATTCTATAAAAAATATTTGCCATGTATTCTTTCAGTTAGTATGTTACTATTTTCGTCTGGGTATGGTATTATTTCAAAAACTGATGTTTTAATTATTTCTCTCGGAGTGTGGGGTATTATAAGAATTTCTTTCAGATTAGATTTAAGCCAAGTTGAAGTTGTGATATTAAGAATTTTTTCAGAATTTACGTGATTAAATGAATCGTGTTTTAAAAGTTTTGGGTTAAAGATACCTAAGCGTGTCAGTTGCAAACCATTTTCTATGTCTTCTATGTATTCAGTGAATTGTTCTTAAACACATCTTAAAACACATAAAGAATATTTACACCCTCGCATAGAAAAACTAACACTTCAGTTCAAAGAACTTTATTATTACCCCAATTAGCAAAAGCTTATCCAAAACATCATAAATGAATTTTAAATCTCTAACATCGCTGAAATCGAACACAGAAACACTAAATTAACTATCGAAACAACCCCAGAAACCTTTAACACCGGAGACAAATATGTCATGGTTTTCTACTTAATAAACAATAAACAATTCCTATCATGTATTGACATTTATTCTAAATACGCCTAATTGATAAAAGTAAATAGTAGAGACTGACTTGAAGCTACAAGAGCTATTTTACGTATAATCAACGACATGGGTAACCCCATAGAAATAAAAGCCGAAAAAGACTCCGCTTTCATGTGCATTGCACTTAAACTCTGGTTAGATTCAGAAAGAGTAACCTTAAATATAACGACAAGTAAAAATGGAATTTCTGACATCGAGAGATTTCTTAAAACCGTTAATGAAAAATTAAGAATAATATCAAGCGAAAATGAACCCGAAAACCAATTCACAAAATTCGAGAAAATATTTTACGTATACAATCACAAAACAAAACACAACTGGTCGAACACCAGCAGACATTTTTATTTTTGCAGGAACCCCTTCCTATAACACACAAGAAAATAAAGTGAACAAAATTAACAAACTCAATGAAACTAGACAAGACTCTAGCATAGACACCAATTTCAGATAATCCCCTCTAGTTAGATCAGAATCGACTAACCCATTCAAAAAGACAGGAAATTTAAGACAAATAGACGAAAAACATTTTGAAGAAACAAATAGAGGTAGAAAAATAATATACTATATATCTAAGTTTAAAAAGAAAAAGAAAATTAATAAAAGTAAATATAATAACGATAATTCCAGGCCTACTCCCGAGCATGATACTCATGTTATGCCTCCTATCGACAATTAACACACAATACTTAGAAGTAACACCTATCTAGGCCAAAAACGGTTACCTAATCTTTCAAACCGGATCATTAAACTATGAATATCACTACTTATCTGTTAATTTAACTAAAACCGAAAACACTTATGAAGAACTTATCAAGCAAGCTCAAATCCTTGAAACTCTACCACAAATTCAGTATCTAACAGAAAACCTTAACAGAGAAATAAACGGTATAAGAATTGCAAAACGTAGTAAACGCGGTCTCGCCAATTTTATAAGAACAATGTACAAATACTTATTCGGCACTTTAAATCAAGAAGATAAAGAAGAATTACAACAACAAATAGGTGACATCTCTAAAACTAATAAACAAGTAAGCGAACTCAACCACGTAATAGAAGCCATTAATAAAGGAATTGAATTGACCAATCATCTAAATAGTAACTTTGAAGGAGAACAAATGTTAGCCTTAGTAATTTTCAACCTACAACAATTCACTGAATACATAGAAGACATAGAACTTGGTTTGCAACTGACACGCTTAGGTATCTTTAACCCAAAACTTTTGAAACACGATTCATTAACTCACGTAAATTCTAAATAAATTCTTAATATCAAAACTTCTGCTTGGCTTAAATCTGATACGAACAAAATTCTGATAATATCCCACATTCCGAGAGAAATAATTAAAACACTAGTTTTTGAAATAATACCATACCCAGACGAAAATAGTAATAATACATGACAAATATTTTTTACACAATAATCAAATTTACACAGCAAATTAACAAAGCTTGGTAAATAACTGTATAACAGGCATACTAAACCAACTCTCAACACAATGTAGATACAGTAAAACACACTCTGAGTTTGAAATAAAATATGTAGAACCGAATATAATTACAACTTGGAACCTTCCCAAGATTTTTTTAAACCAAACTTGTATTAATAGAGAAATTATAATAGAAGGTAACAACATGATAAAAACATTTAATTGTTCCGTTCAATTAGAAGATATATTAATTATTATTATAAGTTATATATTAATTATAATTAAATATAACGAGTGTCGCCTCTACAATACACCCTTCAACGGAAGTATCCGTAAGTTCGTCGAGGAACTAGAAACCAAATCATTCACAATATCAAATAAGCTTATGTTAGAAAAAACCGTTAACAACACCTTATTATACAAAAATGCATTAAACAACACAGTTAAAGATGTGATCATGAGAAAATTGCCCGAAAGGTTATTTATGACCCTTGCTAGACATGACATAACGACAGTATCTAAACTCAAACAAATAGTAAAACAAGAAGGTGTATACGAAATAACCATCGAACGAAACACCAAAAAAACTCCAATCCTAACACAGATCCTCCCCAAACTTCTAAGAATAAAGTAAATTATAAAAATTTCGCGAATAATGTTATGCACAGCACAAATAAATCAAATCCCAACAATAATTCAAAACCAATTGTATCAAACCAGCAGGTTATGCATGAATTTAAGCAAAAGCTAAATCAGGGTAGAGCCCAGAACCCTTTAAATTACCCACAACAAAATAGTAAGGCACCAAACCCTCCCGTCAAAGTGCTAGTGACCAATACAAAATGGACAAAAGCGAAAATTTTCTTCAACCAGCCTCGGGATCAGAAAGCGATCCAGAGGAGTAGGTAATCCATTCCTCAAAATTAAACTAAATAATATTACTCTCAAATGGTTCGTCTATCAATATTATGAAACAAAATTTCTTTAATTTCCCAAT
The DNA here is from genome assembly GCF_003286155.1 of Drosophila erecta. NCBI lineage: Eukaryota > Metazoa > Arthropoda > Insecta > Diptera > Drosophilidae > Drosophila > Drosophila erecta. Next base: position 351,527 of record NW_020825247.1, on the reverse strand, counting down.
AAAATTCTCTAAAATGAAAGTCCACACTATAAATGGCACTATAGTATTGATACAAAGGGTTTCATTGCATTCAAGCAAACTTTGTCTTCATTCACAATTTCTCAGAAAAATATGATCTACTATTAGGCAAAAACTATTTAGAGTCAACCAACACTTAAATTAACTCAACACAGTTAACATAAATGGCTACCCATTTAAAATGTGGTACATCCAAACAGATGAGTCAAAGGTTACCAATGAGTACCCCAAGTCATCTAACCCAGAGGAAACCCCTCTACATACCCCAAAAAAGGAGAAAATCATCCGTAAAATGAAGCGGAAACCCCACTTAAAACCAGATGAGTCAAAGGTTACCAATGAGTACCCCAAGTCATCTAACCAGAGGAAACCCCTCTACATACCCCAAAAAAGGAGAAAACCCTCCGTAAAATTAAGTGGAAACCACACTTAAAACCAGATGAGCCAAAGCCATTTAATCCGGAAGAATCAAAGACTATCAATGAGTGTCCCAAATCTTCTGAATCTGAGGAAAACCCTCTTATTACCCCTTACATAGAAGAAGCCCTTCTAGTAACATCCTCTAACTACGCCTTTAACGACGAGTCTTTAACGATGCTTCTGGCAAACCAAAATTTCGATTAGTCATAGACTATCGTAACCTCAATGAAATAACCATTATTAGACAAGCTTGGACGCTGTCAATACTTCACAACTATTGATCTAGCTAAAGGTTTCCATTAAATTCAAATGGACCAACAGTCAATACCGAAAACCGCATTCTCAACAAAACATGGACATTACGAATATACTCGTATGCCCTTCGGTTTGAAAAATGCACCAGCAACCTTTTAATGTTGCATGAACCACCTTCTAGAATATTTAATCTATAAGGATTGTTAAGTCTACTTAGCTGATATTATCGTTTACTCCACTTCACTAGAGGAATACATATTGTCATTGAAAATGGTATTTGATAAGCTACGATCAGCGAATCTATAATTGCAACTTGATAAATGTGAATTCCTGAAGAAAGAAACAGAATTTCTCGGTCACATTATCACGACAGACGGTATAAAACCAAACCCTAACAAAATAAATGCATTTGTTAATTTTCCTATCCCAAAAACTAAAAATGAATAAAATCTTTCCTTGGTCTCTGCGGATTCTACCGTAAGTTCATTCCCAATTTTGCAAATATAGCAAAACCCATGACACTTAAATTGAAAAACGGAGCAATAATTAACACAAAAGATAATGACTACATGTCCGCCTTTGAGAAACTTAAAGTACTCATTACGTCCGATCCAATCCTAATATACCCTAACTTCGAAAACAAATTCTCATTAGCCACAGACGCAAGTAATATAGCAGTATTATCCCAAGAACACAAACCTATTTGTTATGCAAGCAGAACTCTAAACGAACACGAACTTAACTATTCAGCAATAGAAAAAGAACTATTAGCTATAGTATGGGCAACAAAATATTTTAGATCTTACCTATTCGGTAGAAAATTCAACATATTATACGGCTAAACAATATAAGACCCTAACATGAAGTTACAGAGATGGAAGATAAAACTAAACGAATACGATTATAATATCCAATACCTACCTGGTCGCGGATGCTCTATCTAGAATACAAATTCTAGAAAACTTCCTAGGACAAGATAACCCAATCTCCCTTCCCACAGCAGCTTATATATATAGTGCATCAGAAGACAACCAAAATCACATTCCAATAACAGAAAGGCCCCTTAGTTATTATAACAGACAATTCGAATTCATAAAAGACAATTTTGACGACGTCCAGATAATAAAATATTTCCACAAAACTAGAATAAAAATCAGTTATAAAGAAATGACCGACAGCCTTGCTAAAGACTTAATTAAAGAATACTTCTGTAATAAGAAAGGTGTTAATTACTTCCCTAATGAAATCGACTTTCAGATATTTCAAAATGCTTATATTCAAATCATTAGTCCCGACAATTTCACAAAAACCATGAAAACCAGTAACAAACTAATAGACATTCAAACATATGCCCAATTCAAAGAAATCATTCTTAAAATACATAAAGAATATTTACACCCTCGCATAGAAAAACTAACACTTCAGTTCAAAGAACTTTATTATTACCCCAATTACCAAAAGCTTATCCAAAACATCATAAATGAATTTGAAATCTGTAACATCGCTAAAACCGAACACAGAAACACAAAATTAACTATCGAAACAACCCCAGAAACCTTTAACCCCAGAGACAAATATGTCATGGTTTTCTACTTAATAAACAATAAACAATTCCTATCATGTATTGACATTTATTCTAAATACGCCTAATTGATAAAAGTAAATAGTAGAGACTGACTTGAAGCTACAAGAGCTATTTTACGTATAATCAACGACATGGGTAACCCCATAGAAATAAAAGCCGAAAAAGACTCCGCTTTCATGTGCATTAAACTTAAACTCTGGTTAGATTAAGAAATAGTAACCTTAAATATAACGACAAGTAAAAATGGAATTTCTGACATCGAGAGATTTCATAAAACCGTTAATGAAAAATTAAGAATAATATCAAGCGAAAATTAACCCGAAAACCAATTCACAAAATTCGAGAAAATATTTTACGTATACAATCACAAAACAAAACACAACACAACTGGTCGAACACCAGCAGACATTTTTATTTTTGCAGGAACCCCTTCCTATAACACACAAGAAAATAAAGTGAACAAAATTAACAAACTCAATGAAACTAGACAAGACTTTAGCATAGAAACCAATTTCAGAGAATCCCCTCTAGTTAGCTCAGAAACGACTAACCCATTCAAAAAGACAGGAAATTTAAGACAAATAGAGGAAAAACATTTTTAAGAAACAAATAGAGGTAGAAAAATAATACACTATACATCTAACTTTAAAAAGAAAAAGAAAATTAATAAAAGTAAATATAATAACGATAATTCCAGGCCTACTCCCGAGCATGATACTCATGTTATGCCTCCTATCGACAATTAACACAATACTTAGAAGTAACACCTATCCAGGCCAAAAACGGTTACCTAATCTTTCAAATCGGATTATTAGATTTACCAATAAACTATGAATATCACTACTTATCTGTTAATTTAACTAAAACCGAAAACACTTATGAAGAACTTATCAAGCAAGCTCAAATCAAAAACGACTAACCCATTCAAAAAGACAGGAAATTTAAGACAAATAGACGAAAAATATTTTGAAGAAACAAATAGAGGCATAAAAATAATACACTATAAATCTAAGTTTAAATAAAAAAGAAAATTAAAAAAGTAAATATAATAACGATAATTCCAGGCCTACTCCCGAGCATGATACTCATGTTATGCCTCCTATCGACAATTAACACACAATACTTAGAAGTAACACCTATCCAGGCCAAAAACGGTTACCTAATCTTTCAAACCGGATCATTAAACTATGAATATCACTACTTATCTGTTAATTTAACTAAATCCGAAAACACTTATGAAGAACTTATCAATCAAACCCAAATCTTTGAAACTTTACCACAAATTCAGTATCCAACAGAAAAACTTAACAGAGAAATGAACGGTATAAGAATTGCAAAACATACCAATCGCGGTCTTGCTAATTTTATAGGAATAATGTACAAATACTTATTCGGCACTTTAGATCAAGAAGATAAAGATGAATTACAACAACAAATAGGTGACATCTCTAAAAAAAAAATGCACAAGTAAGCCAACTCAACCACGTAATAGAAGCCATTAATAAAGGAATCGAATTGACCAAACATCTAAATAGTAACTTTGAAGGAGAACAAATGTTAGCCTTAGTAATTTTCAACCTACAACAATTTACTGAATACATAGAAAACATAGAACTTGGTTTGCAACTGACACGCTTAGGTATCTTTAACACAAAACTTTTGAAACACGATTCATTAACTCACGTCAATTCTGAAAAAATTCGTAATATCAAAACTTCAGCTTGGCTTAAATCTGATACGAACGAAATTCTGATTATATCCCACATTCCGAAAGAATAATTAAAACACCGAAACACCGAACACGACGAAAACAGTAACATACTGACTGAAACAATACATGACAAATATTTTTTACACAATAATCAAACTTACACAGCAAGTTCCCAAAGCTTGGTCATAAATAAATGTATAAAAGGCATACTAAACCAACTCTCAACACAATGTAGATACAGTAAAACACATTCTGATTTTGAAATAAAATATGTAGAACCTAATATAATTACAACTTGGAACCTTCCCAAGACCATTTTAAACCAAAATTGTATTAATAGAGAAATTATAATAGAAGGTAACAACATGTTAAAAACATTTAATTGTTCCGTTCAATTAAAAGATATATTAATTAGCAACACAATGTTAGATTTCACTCAATCTATCTATGTAAGCAATAACGTAACAAAACTTGAACCTCTAGAATACATTCACCCAAAAGAAATAATCGAACAACAAAATCAGACGAATAATATCTTTCAAATAATAACACTTACAGCATTAATCATACTAGTTATAATTGTGGCATTGTACTTTATTTATAAATATAAAACTATACCCCAAAAATTAATTGTAAAATTCAAAAACCAAACCCCAGAAAACGAAACTATTATACACCCTGAAACAGAAAACGTTGTACCCCAAGTAAATAACTCTGTATTGTACCCTAAAATAAGCGCCAGAGGACAGGCTTTTTTCTTAAGTAACATGTAGATATTAAGTAACATAGAAGTAACATATACAATATTACACCCACAAATCCCCATAAGATAATTATAATTATAAGCAACATACACTAGTATAAGCTCATATACACACATTAAGGTATAAACACACACTGGGACACACGTGTCCCAGGATTCTCCAATTTCCCCTATTCTTCAGAAGACTCTCTTCCAACAGGAAAATAGAGGTTTACAACCCAACTCTCATAAACTTCGCTCTTTGGCTTCCCCAAATTGCCTATAAAACAGCAAGCATGCCTCCATGCAGCAGTTCAGTACTGAGTACGTTATCAACCGCGATAACACCGCTTAAGCGGTGATAATCAAATGGCTCTAGTTATTTCCATAAATGGAATTAATAAAAAGGTTTAATAAAATATAAAACTCAATCGTGTGTTTTTTTATCAAACCCTCGGTCTGAATTCGTAAATATATGTATGCACATAAGCATAAACAAAATATTCTTGCACATAAGATAAGTATAAACAAATGGCCAAAGTCAAGAACAGTATTCAATCCATTTATAAACACAAAATGGTCACCATCGCATCACGCCCTCAAATAACCACTTATAAACACAAAACGGTCACCAGCGCATCGTGCACTCAAATAATGTAAACATAAAATCAAATCCGATTCAGGGTACTAAGCTAAGAAATTGTATTGTACATTTTAGTCGGAGCTCGAACGGGTGTGTAATATTTTTAATTTTTTTATATATTTTGTAAATTTCCTCAGATTTTCCAAAAAAAAATTTTGACTCCTACGCACACAACCTGCCAGAAACTGTAACGCCCACTCTTTTGAAAAATGTTGATGAATTTTTCACTTTTTTATATATTTTGTAAGTATTTATAGATTTACCAAACAATTTTTTGCCACGCTTACTCCTTCACCAAAAAACACCCACACTTTCGAAATATATTTTGATATTTTTTCATTTTTTTATTAGCTGTGTAAATTTCTATTGATCTGCAAATAATATTTTTGTCACGCCGACTCTACCACCCACAAACCGTCACGCCCACACTTTTTAAAAATGTGATATTTTTTTTTCTTTTGTAAATTTTTGTAAATTATTGTAAATTTCTATATATTTGCCAAAAAAATGTTTGGCACGCGAGTTTTCGGTGACCTTCACCTCCCCTGAAACCCCACAGAACAGCAACCTATATACAGAACAATCAACCTGGAGGCAGAGCGACCAACTAGCAGAGTCATCAACCAGCAGCGGATTGTCTAGTGGAGTCAGGATTCCGAAGAACCGAACCATAGTACTGGAGGGGGCATCCGGGCATAGCCGCTGACGCAGGGGTTTCGTAACAGGAACGAATTGTACACTAGGCTAAACAAGAAATTATTCTGGAAAATAAAAATTATTCCTCTCCAAGCAACTGAAAGATTCAGTCATATATCCAAAAGGCCTCCTCAGATTTATTTCAAATTATTACATTCAATTATACATTTAACACTCGCACGACTTAACTGGCGCAGCCGGAAAGGGAACCTAAGGGATCCAGAGCATCCACTGGAATATTAATAATTATTATACTGTAATGCAGGTAGGCAGCCGGCCAAGTGACTTCAATAAGTGAGTGCAAATGTAAAATAAGAAAAATAATGCAGTGCACCCAAACGCGCACACAGTGCGCTTAAAAGAAAAAGAAAACGACTCAAAAACATACATAAATACCTTAATACACAAGAGCAAATATGCAACAAATATCAACAAATAATGGTGTGCGGAAGCAAAAATAAACGGCATTAACAATTGTGCACTACACACGCAAATCTAAAAGCATATTAGTAAATATATATTATATTGTATATGACATATGACATATTGTATGGCTAAACAATATAAAAGACACTAACATGAAGTTACAGAGATGGAAGATAAAACTTAACGAATACGATTATAATATCCTGGTAAAGAAAATCATGTCGCGTATGCTCTATCTAGAATACAAATTCAAGAAAACTTCCTAGGAGAAGATAACCCAATCTCCCTTCCCTAATATATATAGTGCATCAGAAGACAACCAAAATCGCATTCCAATAACAGAAAGGCCCCTTAGCTATTATAACAGACAATTCGAATTCATAAAAGACAATTTTGACGACGTCCAGATAATAAAATATTTCCACAAAACTAGAATAAAAATCAGTTATAAAGAAATGACCGACACCCTTGTTAAAGACTTAATTAAAGAATACTTCTGTAATAAGAAAAGTGTTATTTACTTCCCTTATAAAATCGACTTTCAGATATTTCAAAATGCTTATATTCAAATCATTAGTCCCGACAATTTCACAAAAACAATGAAAAGCAGTAACAAACTAATAGACATTCAAACATATGCCCAATTCAAAGAAATCATTCTTAAAATACATAAAGAATATTTACACCCTCGCATAGAAAAACTAACACTTCAGTTCAAAGAACTTTATTATTACCACGATTACCAAAAGCTTATCCAAATACCTTAAATATAACAAGTCAAAGTCAAGAACAGTACACAGCATCAATCCATTTATAAACACAAAATGGTCACCATCGCATCACGCCCTCAAATAACCACTTATAAACACAAAACGGTCACCAGCGCATCGTGCACTCAAATAATGTAAACATAAAATCAAATCCGATTCAGGGTACTAAGCTAAGGAATTGTATTGTACATTTTAGTTGCAGCTCGAACGGATGTGTAATATTTTTAATTTTTTTATATATTTTGTAAATTACTTCAAAAAAAAATTTGGACTCCTACGCAAATTAACCAATTCGGAACACGTATTGGAAAAAAAATTTATTTTTGTAGGGAAAGAAACTTCCGATTTATTTAAAGCCAAAATTATAACTAAAATACAATTGTGGACTTATGCTGCAAGTCAGCTAAGATATGCTAAAGCTTCTTTCTTGAAAGCTCAAAGCTTGCCGAAAGCTTATTTTGATCGGGACAAAAGTTCTGAGAGATAAAATGCAAAGCTTTCCGAAAGCTTATTTTGATCGGGACAAAAGTTCTGAGAGAGAAAATGTTATTGAAGGTCATGCGACTGAGCTATGTTATGATTTTGGAGCGAGGGACAAACAAAATATTGTTTATGTTGACCAGCTGCGTGGCCGATCTCTGATGCTGAGCTTTAAGTGGTTTGGTGCTAAGCCAAAGTTGAATTATAGAGAAATTATATTGTTTATGTTAACCAGCTGCAGCTTTAAGTGGGGACAAATATTGAGCATTGGTTTACTGTGGTTTGCATCTAATGGTATAGTGCTGACTGACATAAGTGTCATATGAAATGTTGTTTACAAAGAAAAATACTTGGCGCTGGATTGAATTTGGTTATGGAATATTGTTTACATTTACCGTAAGAAGTATTAGCGCCTGAGGGTGATAACTCCTCCCTTTCTTAAAATGAATCGTCCCCGATTCTTAATGGGATAATTTATCTATTTTGTCACTTAATGATTTCAAAGTTTCAATTTCAATCTCAGATTTATGATTTTGTTTTGATTTTCTTTTAAAAAATGCTTTTAAATTTATAAGTTTGATGGGGTTTAAATTTAATTTTGGGAATAAATATTTAAGAAGCTTTAACATGAGGAATATTAAAATAATTAAAATTAATATACATGTGATTTCTGTGTGATTTTGTTCAATTGGAATCAAAATAGGTGATAACAGTTTGGTATTTTGAAGTTTTAGTTCAGTGTCATTGCTTTGTAAATATTCGTTAATTAAGTAATTTGTAAGTCTATTGTGTTCAATATATTTTAACAATTTTTGTTTGGTATTGACAAATGTAAAATTATTTATGGTTACTTGTGTTTTAAAAGTAATTAGATAAGTTCCTGTACACCATGTTTCGTTTATAACATTTGTTCCTGATACTAAAATAGCGCCATCTGCTATGAATTCTATTGGTTTATTTTTTTCAGCTATTTTCTTACAATTTGTAAATTTTCTATTTTCTATTTATTACAAAGCAAATTTCTATACATTTTATTTGAGCAAAAGTATTATAAATTTCCTTTTTAAAGTTTGCAATGGGGTAATATGTGTTATTACATTTAGCAATTTTGTCATCAATTAGTAATTTTCCATCTTTCTGGGATATAGCTTTGGCGTGGTGCAACTTACAATAATGATTAATAATGGGATATTTAATAAACAAGATGAACCTTTGTATGAAACTATTGAAAAACTGGAAACATCTAATAAATCTATTAAAGTTACATTAAATTTTTCATGGGTAAATATTTCTGCCATTTCATGATTATTTAAAATTTGGGGATATAAAACTTTGGCTTTTGAAAATGTAATTGTATCAAGTAAATTTTGTAAATCTATTGACAACAGTTTTAATCGATGTTTTCTCATTTGGAATTGTTGGTCATAATAAAGGGATTTTAACAAATCTGTAGTTTTGATAATTTTATTGAAAATTGCAGAATTAATTTTATTTTGTTTTTTGTTGTTTTCTATGAGGTCATTGATTTTATTTTGAATTGCTAACATGTCATTATGGTCTGGTGTGCCTGTAACCCATTTAAAAATTGTTCCAAGTTCATTTATGCCACGTTTATTAATTTTATGGGATGTAAGCTGTGAAAATAGTGTGGTTACTAATTTTAATTCCCTATCAAATTCCCAACCGACTTGTGAATTTATTTCCTTTGCATATATTAATTCTTGTTTAAAAATATGCGTATAAAAACTTAAGTTAGTAATGTGAAAAAGTTCTCCATAATCTTCGTATAAAAAAAGATTATCTCTGTCTTCAAGTAAAATAAAGTCCTCGTGTGAATAATCAATAATATCCGGTGCACAAAATGGTAAAAGGACGTATAATATAATAGGTTGGAAAATATCTCCCTTCCGCTTTTTTGCTCTTTATTCAATGCCTTATAAAAAGTGTTACAGTGATCGGATTTAGTTCAAATATACGCCGTTTTGTTCGATAATCTGTTTCCATCTAGATGGCAACTTCATAATACCTCCCTCGTAGAAGCCCCCGTCCTTATTTGCGAAGAACTCGGACAGCCACTTTTCACAAGCCTCTTTTGAGTTCAACTTTACACCACCAAGGGCATTCGCCATGGACAGGAACAGGTGGTAATCACTTGGCGCTATGTCCGGGCTATATGGTGGATGCGATAAAACCTCCCATCCGAGCTCCCTTAGCTTCTGACGAGTCATCAACGAAGTGTGTGGTCTGGCGTTGTCCTGGTGGAACACTACACCCTTCCTGTTGGCCAATTCTGGACACTTCTGGTCGATCGCCTGCTTCAAGCGGTCCAGTTGTTCGCAGTAGATGGTAGAATTAAGCGTCTGGCCATATGGGAGCAGCTCATAGTGGATGATTCCCTTCCAATCCCACCAAACACACAGCAAAACCTTCCTGGCCGTCAGTCCCGGCTTGGCCACTGTTTGGGACGATTCACCGGTCTTCGACCACGACCGTTTTCGCTTGATATTGTCGTATGTGATCCATTTTTCGTCGCCAGTCACCATCCGCTTCAAGAATGGGTTGAGTTCGTTCCGTTTCAGCAGCATATCGCAGGCGTTGATTCGGTCCAGAAGGTTTTTTTGCGTCAAATCATGCGGCACCCAAACATCAAGCTTTTTTTTGTATCCAGCCTTCTGCAGATGGTTTAAAATGGTTTGGTGACTAACTCCCATCTCCTGGGCGATGTCACGAGATGCCACATGCCGGTCTAACTCGATGTATTCCATGATTTGATCGGTATTTGTCGTCACAGGTCTTCCGCCGGCTGGCTTATCCATGGTGTCGTTTTCACCGGCTCTGAATCGTCGAAACCATTCCTCCGCGGTTCGAAGTGATAGAGTACCATCCCCCAAAACACCATTAATCTCACGGAACGTTTCTCTGGCGGATTTGCCTTTAACGAAGGAAAACTTTAAAATAGCGCGAATTTCGGCGTTAGTGAACTCCATGTTTACACGTCTATAACTGTTGAACGCAATATCCAAACGCAAATGCCTCCATGCAGCAGTTCAGTACTGAATACGTTATCAACCGCGATAACACCGCTTAGGCGGTGATAATCAAATGGCTCTAGTTATTTCCATAAATATTAATTCCATTCCTTTTATTTCCAAAAAGGTTTAATAAAATATAAAACTCAATCGTGTGTTTTTTTTATCAAACCCTCGGTCTGAATTCGTAAATATATGTATGCACATAAGCATAAACAAAATATTCTTGCACATAAGATAAGTATAAACAAATGGCCAAAGTCAAGAACAGTACACAGCATCAATCCATTTATAAACACAAAATGGTCACCATCGCATCACGCCCTCAAATAACCACTTATAAACACAAAACGGTCACCAGCGCATCGTGCACTCAAATAATGTAAAAATAAAATCAAATCCGATTCAGGGTACTAAGCTAAGAAATTGTATTGTACATTTTAGTTGCAGCTCGAACGGATGTGTAATATTTTTAATTTTTTTATATATTTTGTAAATTTCTTCAGATTTTCCAAAAAAAAAATTTTGACTCCTACGCAAATTAACCAATGCGGAACACGTATTGGAAAAAAAATTTATTTTTGTAGGGAAAGAAACTTCCGATTTATTTAAAGCCAAAATTAGAACTAAAATACAATTGTGGACTTATGCTGCAAGTCAGCTAAGATATGCTAAAGCTTCTTTCTTGAAAGCTCAAAGCTTGCTGAAAGCTTATTTTGATCGGGACAAAAGTTCTGAGAGATAAAATGCAAAGCTTGCCGAAAGCTTATTTTGATCGGGACAAAAGTTCTGAGAGAGAAAATGTTATTGAAGGTCATGCGACTGAGCTATGTTATGATTTTGGAGCGAGGGACAAACAAAATATTGTTTATGTTGACCAGCTGCGTGGCCGATCTCTGATGCTGAGCTTTAAGTGGTTTGGTGCTAAGCCAAAATTGAATTATAGAGAAATTATATTGTTTATGTTAACCAGCTGCAGCTTTAAGTGGGGACAAATATTGAGCATTGGTTTACTGTGGTTTGCATCTAATGGTATAGTGCTGACTGACATAAGTGTCATATGAAATGTTGTTTACAAAGAAAAATACTTGGCGCTGGATTGAATTTGGTTATGGAATATTGTTTACATTTACCGTAAGAAGTATTAGCGCCTGAGGGTGATAACTCCTCCCTTTCTTAAAATGAATCGTCCCCGATTCTTAATGGGATAATTTATCTATTTTGTCACTTAATGATTTCAAAGTTTCAATTTCAATCTTAGATTTATGATTTTGTTTTGATTTTCTTTTAAAAAATGCTTTTAAATTTATAAGTTTGATGGGGTTTAAATTTAATTTTGGGAATAAATATTTAAGAAGCTTTAACATGAGGAATATTAAAATAATTAAAATTAATATACATGTGATTTCTGTGTGATTTTGTTCAATTGGAATCAAAATAGGTGATAACAGTTTGGTATTTTGAAGTTTTAGTTCAGTGTCATTGCTTTGTAAATATTCGTTAATTAAGTAATTTGTAAGTCTGTTGTGTTCAATATAATTTAACAATTTTTGTTTGGTATTGACAAATGTAAAATTATTTATGGTTACTTGTGTTTTAAAAGTAATTAGATAAGTTCCTGTATACCATGTTTCGTTTATAACATTTGTTCCTGATACTAAAATAGCGCCATCTGCTATGAATTCTATTGGTTTATTTTTTTCAGCTATTTTCTTACAATTTGTAAATTTTCTATTTTCTATTTATTACAAAGCAAATTTCTATACATTTTATTTGAGCAAAAGTATTATAAATTTCCTTTTTAAAGTTTGCAATGGGGTAATATGTGTTATTACATTTAGCAATTTTGTCATCAATTAGTAATTTTCCATCTTTCTGGGATATAGCTTTGGCGTGGTGCAACTTACAATTATGATTAATAATGGGATATTTAATAAACAAGATGAACCTTTGTATGAAACTATTGAAAAACTGGAAACATCTAATAAATCTATTAAAGTTACATTAAATTTTTCATGGGTAAATATTTCTGCCATTTCATGATTATTTAAAATTTGGGGATATAAAACTTTGGCTTTTGAAAATGTAATTGTATCAAGTAAATTTTGTAAATCTATTGACAACAGTTTTAATCGATGTTTTCTCATTTGGAATTGTTGGTCATAATAAAGGGATTTTAACAAATCTGTAGTTTTGATAATTTCTTTGAAAATTGCAGAATTAATTTTATTTTGTTTATTGTTGTTTTCTATGAGATCACTGATTTTATTTTGAATTGCTAACATGTCATAATGGTCTGGTGCGCCTGTAACCCATTTAAAAATTGTTCCAAGTTCATTTATGCCACGTTTATTAATTTTATGGGGTGTAAGCTGTGAAAATAGTGTGGTTACTAATTTTAATTCCCTATCAAATTCCCAACCGACTTGTGAATTTATTTCCTTTGCATATATTAATTCTTGTTTAAAAATATCCGTATAAAAACTTAAAATAGTAATGTGAAAAAGTTCTCCATAATCTTCGTATAAAAAAAGATTATCTCTGTCTTCAAGTAAAATAAAGTCCTCGTGTGAATAATCAATAATATCCGGTGCACAAAATGGTAAAAGGACGTATAATATAATAGGTTGGAAAATATCTCCCTTCCGCTTTTTTGCTCTTTATTCAATGCCTTATAAAAAGTGTTACAGTGATCGGATTTAGTTCAAATATACGCCGTTTTGTTCGATAATCTGTTTCCATCTAGATGGCAACTTCATAATACCTCCCTCGTAGAAGCCCCCCTCCTTATTTGCGAAGAACTCGGACAGCCACTTTTCACAAGCCTCTTTTGAGTTCAACTTTACACCACCAAGGGCATTCGCCATGGACAGGAACAGGTGGTAATCACTTGGCGCTATGTCCGGGCTATATGGTGGATGCGATAAAACCTCCCATCCGAGCTCCCTTAGCTTCTGACGAGTCATCAACGAAGTGTGTGGTCTGGCGTTGTCCTGGTGGAACACTACACCCTTCCTGTTGGCCAATTCTGGACACTTCTGGTCGATCGCCTGCTTCAAGCGGTCCAGTTGTTCGCAGTAGATGGTAGAATTAAGCGTCTGGCCATATGGGAGCAGCTCATAGTGGATGATTCCCTTCCAATCCCACCAAACACACAGAAAAACCTTCCTGGCCGTCAGTCCCGGCTCGGCCACTGTTTGGGACGATTCACCGGCCTTCGACCACGACCGTTTTCGCTTGATATTGTCGTATGTGATCCATTTTTCGTCGCCAGTCACCATCCGCTTCAAGAATGGGTTGAGTTCGTTCCGTTTCAGCAGCATATTGCAGGCGTTGATTCGGTCCAGAAGGTTTTTTTGCGTCAAATCATGCGGCACCCAAACATCAAGCTTTTTTTTGTATCCAGCCTTCTGCAGATGGTTTAAAATGGTTTGGTGACTAACTCCCATCTCCTGGGCGATGTCACGAGATGCCACATGCCGGTCTAACTCGATGTATTCCATGATTTGATCGGTATTTGTCGTCACAGGTCTTCCGCCGGCTGGCTTATCCATGGTGTCGTTTTCACCGGCTCTGAATCGTCGAAACCATTCCTCCGCGGTTCGAAGTGATAGAGTACCATCCCCCAAAACACCATTAATCTCACGGAACGTTTCTCTGGCGGATTTGCCTTTAACGAAGGAAAACTTTAAAATAGCGCGAATTTCGGCGTTAGTGAACTCCATGTTTACACGTCTATAACTGTTGAACGCAATATCCAAACTAATCATGCATAGCGTCGTTTTGTAGGTTATGTCAAGACCTTTCAAATTATGTATAGTATTGCCAGATACGAGCGCTTTGTACATAGCCGCAAAATTCAAAAGACAAAAAGGCGGAAGGGAGATATTTGCCAAACTAATATATAAAATATACATTCTAAAAAAAAAAATAATATAAAAATGTAAAAAATATGTTAGAATTTAATATTATCTTTGTGGATTATACGGTTTTTATTATTTATTTTAACTTTATTGCCCAAATCTTTTTAACTGTCTGTTTTTTATATCTTGGTTGTAATTTCTTTCGTTCGCCGTGTTTTTTCTCATAAATAACTTCTCCTACTTGATAATTTTTTGATGTTCTTTTTTTATTATGGTGCTCTAACATTTTTTCTTGAACTGCATCTAACCTCTTTGGTAAATCCGTATGATCTGTTCTGTTAAATAATATGTCGTATGGTTTATGTTGTGTGGTTGATTGTATTGTATTATTATATTCTTTTACTGATCGGTATATAAATTCAGTGTAGTCCATTAATTTATATTCTTTTTGAATGCAACGGGCTATTTCAATTAGAGTTGAGTGAACTCTTTCTACTTGTCCATTAGTTAAACTGTGTCTGGGGTCTATATAATAAATAATTAAACCGGCACGTTCCATTGCCGATTTAAACTGGGCTGAAGAAAAAACTGGCTTGTTATCCATCATGATGGATTTAGCAAATGGAAATGGCTGGATTAGTTCTAAAATTTTAGATTCCATGTTTGATTTATTTTCTATTGATTTTACTACTAAGTATTTTGAATAGGCATCAATGCAAGTTAAAAACGTTAATTTTTGAGCATAAAAAATATCAATGTGTAATTGTTCACCTTCTTTAAGTGGAATGGGTGCTTTGGATATAGGGATCTGTTTTGGATGTCTGTTGTATTTATTTTTGTTGCAAATTTCGCAATTACGAATGTGTTGTTTTAATTTTTCGTATAATTTTGGCCAATAATAATATTTAAGAATTTTTTTAAAGTTTTCGTCATAACCTCTATGAGCGCGGGCGTGTGTTTCTTCTATAATTATTTCTTGATCGTTTATATTTGTAATATCATAGGCAAACTTTTTTGTGTATAAAAACCTATTTGTGAAAGTATGTTTTAGCATTTTTTGTATTTCGTATAAATCTTCAGGGGTGCAATGGATTCCTGTAGTAAGGTTTGGTTGAAGGAACTCTTTAAGTATAGTTAGTAAATTGTCAACTGTATCATACTCTATAATGTGCCTGGTTTTATTAAAAATGTCAATTTTTTCGTGGAGTGTAAAATTATTTTTTGAAATAAGTAATTGTTGTTTAAATTGATTCAATGGCTTATTAGTCTCTTCTAATTCAATTTCATAACTACTTTCGGCTGAATGAATAGATTCATCATCAGATGAATCGGACAAATGATTTATGTTGGAAATGTTATTTATTTCAATTCTTGATAAGGCGTCTGCAACTACATTAGTTTTGCCGGGTTTATAGTAAATTTTAGGTGAAAATTCTTCAATAAAAGCATGCCATCTTTTCATTTTTGAATTTGGGTTGCGTGCAGAAACTGCAAAAGAAAGTGGTTGATGGTCTGTGTGTATCTCTAGATTTGTTACTCCATATAGGTAATTTCTAAGGGTTTTTAATGCCCAAACTATGGCATATAATTCTCTTTCGTTAGTTGCATAATTTCTTTCTGTTTTATTCAGTGTTTTCGAAACAAAAGTGATGGGTTTGTTATCTTGCGATAAGACTGCTCCTATGGCTATGTCGGATGCATCAGTGAATAATATAAATTTTTTTGAATAATCTGGTTGATTTAATTCAATGTTTGCAGTTAAATGGGATTTTAAATTCTCAAATGCTAAAATACTCTCTTCATCTAAAGTTATTTGTGTTTTTTTGGATATGTGTTTCGTTACCATGCCATTATGGCCCTGAAGTAATTTTGTTAATGGTTTAGCTATATTTTTAATTTTGTACAAATTTTCTGTAATAACCGGTTAAACCTAGAAAACCTCGCAATTCTTTTATATTACTGGGGGGTGGATAATCTATAATGGTTTTAATCTTTTGTGGGTCTGTTTTTATTATTTTATATGAAACAATATAACCTAAAAATTCAATTTCTTTTCTGAAAAATTTTGATTTTTCTAATGATATTTTCATGTTGGCTTGAAATAATATGTCTATGATTTCTTGTAAATCATAGTAATGCTGCTCGGCTGTTTCGGAAAAAACTATTATGTCATCCATATATATGTGACAAGCTTTCCCAACTTTATCACGTAAAATATTGTCCATGGCCCTTTGAAAGATTCTTGGCGCATTTGCCAATCCAAAAGGTAACCTGAGGAATTCATATTCCGTTGTTAATAGAAAAAGCAGTTTTTTCTATGTCTTCGTTTTTCATAAATATTTGATGGAATCCCGATTCCAAATCAATTGTTGAGAAAAACCGAGCTTTACCTAAATTTGACAAAATAATGGTTGGATCAGGCATTGGATACCTGTCGGGTATAGTATTATCGTTTAATTTTTTAAAATCGATCACTAATCGATTTTTTTTACTGCCGTCCTCATTATAACCCTTTTTTCCTACTACCCATACTGGGGAATTATAAGGACTTTTACTGGGTCTTATAATGTTTTCGCTCAACATCCTTTTTATTTCCTGGTTAACAAAGGTGTTAACTGAATGAGGATAAGGATATTGTTTACTATAAATGGCATTTTCATTCAATGTTCTTATCTCGCCTTTAATATCTGTTCTAAAGGGAAGATATGTTTGAATCTGTGAATGCTTTGCCTGTATTTCTTGAACAATTTTATGTTCTAGGGAATTTAAACCCTTCGTTTTGTTAACGGTGTGATTTACTTTACAAAAGACAGAAGAATTACTGGTATTTGAGGATATCGACGGTCTACGGCGTCTGCTCATTTTTACCTTCTTCTTTTTGGTCTTTGGTTCAGGGTTACTATCGTTATTGTCTTCGATAGCATGTGGGTAGTCATTGTCACTTAATGACGATGATTCTGTGTCAGATACTTGGAATAAGGGAAAAAACGTTTGCTCTTTCTTATTTTGGGAATGCAGATATGAAGCTACTTTTGAGTCTTCATCTGAACTTTGCAAATTACCAACTGTGTCTTCAGCTGGGTTTATGCAGTTTATTACTTCTATTTTACCTTGAATATTTAAAGTTCCTTTTGAAAGATCTATAATAGCATTTAATTCTTTCAATAATTTATAACCTATCAATAAATCTGATTCTAAATTACTTATTTGTAAAACCTATGCTTCTTACCGAAAATCATAATTTCGGAAAAATGTGTAATAATACTGTAGCCATTTACAGTTTTTACTCTTTTCTTAATAACTAATTCTTGGGGATTATTGTAAATGCCTTTTTTTATATAGCACGAGGTAGCACCCGTGTCAATAAGTATTTTTAAAGTTTTATTTAATTTTCTGTCTCGCCTGAAGATGTGTGGGAGTTCTCCGGCTCTTCCTCTAAAAAATGGTCCTCGTTTAAATTATTAATGCGCATAATTTTATTTGGTTGTTGACTTGAAGGTGGGGCAGGTTCCCGTTTCTTTCCTTGGTAAACATTTTGATTCTGATTTTGATTCTGATTCTGATTTAGATTCTGATTATATGGGGGTCTATTTAATACCTGAATGGACCTATCTATGTCAATTGGAACTTGGGGGGTTGCGGAGTATTATTGCTCTGAGCAAAAACATTTGTATTTGTATTTTGGGCTTGATTATTAGCAACTCGATTGAAACGTAAATTGTTATCATATCTATGGCTTGTTTTATGTGGGTTATCGGATCCTTTTTGCTGATTTTTATTATTAGAATTATTATTTTGTTGGGAATTGGCATAATGATTGTATGCAAAATGGGCTCTTTGATAATTTGCTTCAAGCTCTTGGGCTTTTGCCAAAGCATTAGGCAAATTTTCGGGTTTTAATGAAAACAAAACTTCTGATAAGGAACCATTGAGGCCTGTAATGACGATTCGTAAAGCGTTATCTCTATTTTTGTTATTCATTTCCTGAATAACGTTAGCTTTGTCACCGTATGTCATTATTGTCTTATTTAATAAAGTGTTAATTTTTTATTAACTAAATTATAATATTCCAAGACGGTCATATTACCTTGTCTCAGTACACTAAGCTCCTGCTCTATAATGTAAATTGGTCGCCTGTCGCTGTAGGCGAAATCCAATCTAGATAATATTGCGTCAAAATTTAGGACTGTACCGTGATTAGTTAAAGTGTCATTTGCTCTTCCTGTTACTTTATTTCTTAATATTGTTAGAGCACCTACATACTTCCTACTTCCTTCTTTGTACATTCTCATTGCGTAACATGCTGCTTCGCGCCAACTAATATAACTGTTATAATTACCTCCGAACTCTGAAATTGATTTAATCACGTCAAATGATTCATCACATTTAACCTGATCGTTTATCTGTGTGGCTGTATATTCTTGTACAACATTCAAATTTGAATTGAATTGAAGTTTTAATTCTGCAATTTGTTCTTGAAGAGCTTTGGTTTTATTGGCAATTAATTCAGCGATTAAATCAGCTGTCAAACTATTATTTTGAGCCATGGTTAGATTTTCAAAACTATTTATGAGGTCGTCCAGTTTTTCTTATTTCCTCTTATTTTTACGGAATATATAATATATGATTAATTATTTATTAATATAAAAAATTTATAGATATAAAGAAATTTTAATATTTGTTCTTAAATAAACTATGTTTTAATAAAATAAAATTAAATTAAAAAAAAAATTTAATCCGCGAAGCTCACTTGGATGGTCTTCTGTAAGGGGTCTTCCTTCTAAATATGGCTTAAACTTTAGGGGGTCTTCCTTCTGAATATGGTTTATATGGTCTTCCTTCTAAGTATGGTTTATGGACATACGCCGTGTGCCGATGTTTTATAGTTAATCGGTATGAGCGGCGCATTCACTAGTATTGTTTTGGTTGCGGCGTGCCGATATTTTGTAGTTAATCGGTATGAGCGCGCACCTTGAAATCGCCAAACACAATATTTTTTTAAAATTTTTTTTTTTGAAATTTTTAAGTGCACAATACACATTTGTTTCAATACTTTTTGAAAATTAGTTTCAGCGCTTGGTTTTTTATTTTTGAGTTCACAGCTTGTATCGGATTCGTTTACTCGCGTTTACACTAAGGAGTTTTTAAAGGGAATTATCCTTATATCCTTTTCTGTGGTTTTATTACACGCGGTCCCCACGTTGGGCGCCAATTAACCAATGCGGAACACGTATTGGAAAAAAAATTTATTTTTGTAGGGAAAGAAACTTCCGATTTATTTAAAGCCAAAATTAGAACTAAAATACAATTGTGGACTTATGCTGCAAGTCAGCTAAGATATGCTAAAGCTTCTTTCTTGAAAGCTCAAAGCTTGCCGAAAGCTTATTTTGATCGGGACAAAAGTTCTGAGAGAGAAAATGCAAAGCTTGCCGAAAGCTTATTTTGATCGGGACAAAAGTTCTGAGAGAGAAAATGTTATTGAAGGTCATGCGACTGGGCTATGTTATGATTTTGGAGCGAGGGACAAACAAAATATTGTTTATGTTGACCAGCTGCGTGGCCGATCTCTGATGCTGAGCTTTAAGTGGTTTGGTGCTAAGCCAAAGTTGAATTATAGAGAAATTATATTGTTTATGTTAACCAGCTGCAGCTTTAAGTGGGGACAAATATTGAGCATTGGTTTACTGTGGTTTGCATCTAATGGTATAGTGCTGATTGACATAAGTGTCATCTGAAATGTTGTTTACAAAGAAAAATACTTGGCGCTGGTCTTGAATTTGGTTATGGAATATTGTTTACATTTACCGTAAGAAGTATTAGCGCCTGAGGGTGATAACTCGCACACAACCTGCCAGAAACTGTAACGCCCACTCTTTTGAAAAATGTTGATAAATTTTTCACTTTTTTATATATTTTGTAAATATTTATAGATTTGCAAAACAATTTTTTGCCACGCTTACTCCTTCACCAAAAAACACCCACACTTTCGAAATATATTTTGATATTTTTAATTTTTTTATTAGCTGTGTAAATTTCTATTGATCTGCAAATAATATTTTTGTCACGCCGACTCTACCACCCACAAACCGTCACGCCCACACTTTTTAAAAATGTGATATTTTTTCCCAAAAAAATGTTTGGCACGCGAGTTTTCGGTGACCTTTACCTCCCCTGAAACCCCACAGAACAGCAACCTATATACAGAATAATCAACCTGGAGGCAGAGCGACCAACTAGCAGAGTCATCAACCAGCAGCGGATTGTCTTGTGGAGTCAGGATTCCGAGGAAACGAAACATAGTACTGGAGGGGGCATCCGGGCATAGCCGCTGACGCAGGGGTTTCGTAACAGGAACGAATTGTACACTAGGCTAAGCAAGAAAGTATTCTGGAAAATAAAATTTATTCTTATCCAAGCAATTGAAAGATTCAGTCATATATCCAAAAGGCCTCCTCGTATTTATTTAAAATTATTACATTCAATTATACATTTAACACTCGCACGACTTAACTGGCGCAGCCGGATTATACTGTAATGCAGGTAAGCAGCCAGCCAAGTGACTTCAATAAGTAAGTGCAAATGTAAAATAAGAAAAGAAACGAAATTAAAAATAATGCAGTGCACCCAAACGCCACCCAATCAACAACAACAAAAACAAGTGAAACAACAATGGCACTACCACAACAGCAAGTGCAACTACTCTCCGTGAATCATCTGAACCAGGCTCTTGGTCAGATTCGACAGGTACCAACATTTACCGGTACGACACTGGAACTGAGCTCGTTCATAAGAAGAATAGAGTTCATACTTCAACTATATCCATCAACTGACGTCCGCCAGTTACACGTCCTCTTCAGTGCAATCGAAATGCAAATTGGAGGCGACGCCCAACGAGTATCCCAGCTCAGTGTAGCTAATACATGGGCGGAATTGAAGGAAGCCCTAATCGCCGAGTTCAAGACCCAGACACCATTTGAAGAGCTTTTGAGACGACTATATAACACCCAATTCAATGGATCAGTTCGTAAGTTTATAGAAGAGCTTGAAGCAAAATGCTTTGTAATAACAAATAAGCTAGCTTTAGAAAATAATGATCTACATAATCACATTTATACAAACGCAATGAACAATACAGTAAAAAGTGTAATTATTAAAAAACTCCCAGATAGACTCTACATGCAATTAGCCAGATTTGATATAACAACAGTCAGTAAATTAAAGCAAATTGTACAGCAGGAGGGTTGTTATGGCAGTACATGGTCCTATCACCCAAAATCCCAAAATACTCAAAATACCCAAAATAAAAATCAGTACAGCCCAAACTATAACAACACTTCAAATAATCAAAATAGAAATCAAAATTATAATCAAACATCAATTAGCCAAAATAAAAATCAATATATGAACAAAAACAATAACAGCCATGACCAGCCTTTTGAACACCTATTCCAAGAATTTAAGCAAAAACTCAACCAAGCAACAAAAAGGCAAAGACCTAGTACCAGCGGCCATCCAAAAATGGATACGTCCGAAAATTTTCATCTACATGCCTCGGACGAAGAAGAAGACACAATTCCTTCATAAATATTGTTTTAAACAATATACCGCTCCGATGTGTTATAGACACTGGGTCTACAATAAACATCATAAGAGCAAACATTTTTAATTTCCCAGTCAAAACGACTAATTTACAAACACAAACCATTAACGGTACAATAACCCTAACGAAAATCATAATTCTAAAACCAAGTAAGCTTTGCCCTACTAAACAAGTTTTTTATATTCATAATTTTTCCGAAAATTACGATATGATATTAGGTACAGGGTTCCTAGAAGACGCCAACGCCCAAATAAACTTTGGCAAAAGAAGTGTAGTTTTAAACAACAACAGTTTCTTAATGGACTACCTACCAGAACGAGAAGGTAGCCTAGAAGACAACCCCGACTATTTGAATGTTTTACAGCCATCATTATCCACTGATGATGAAGCCACAAATTATGCAATAGGAAACGAGATAAGGGAATCAAATGAATTCAGGCTTGACCATCTAAATAAAGAAGAGTCAAATACCCTTACTAAAATTCTTCAAGAATTTAGGGACATACAATACAGAGAAGGTGAAAATTTGACCTTCACAAGTACTGTAAAGCATGTCATCAAAACTAAACATGAAAACCCAATCTATAGGAAACCTTACAAATACCCCCAGACCTACGACAAAGAAGTCGAGGTACAAATCAAAGAAATGATTCAACATGGCATTGTTCGAAAATCGAACTCACCCTACTGTTCTCCTATCTGGATAATACCGAAAAAAAAGCGACGCTTCTGGTAAAACAAAGTTCAGGATAGTAATCGACTATCGCAAACTAAACGAAATTACTATTGATGATAAATACCCAATTCCTGTCATGGATGAAATACTAGATAAGCTAGGTAGGTCTCAATATTTCACTACCATAGATTTAGCAAAAGGTTTTCATCAGATCCAAATGGATGAAAGCTCGATTCAAAAAACAGCTTTTTCCACAAAAAATGGACATTACGAGTACACTCGAATGCCGTTTGGACTGAAGAACGCACCTGCAACATTTCAACGTTGTATTAACAATCTATTAGAAGACCTAATTCACAAAGATTGTTTAGTTTACATGGACGATATAATAGTTTTTTCCACTTCATTGGAAGAACACTTGTTATCTCTACGTAAAGTATTTGCTAAATTACAAGAAGCTAATCTAAAGTTACAACTTGACAAATGTGAATTTATGAAAAGAAAAACAGAGTTCTTAGGACACATTGTAACTACTGAAGGCATAAAGCCCAACCCAAATAAAATAGAAGCCATACAGAAATTCCCATTACCTAAAACTAATAAAGAAATAAAATCATTTTTAGGACTTTGCGGTTTCTACCGTAAATTTATCCCTAACTTTGCAAAAATTGCTAAACCCATAACACAAAAACTAAAAAAAGGTTCTGTTATAAATTCTAAAGATACCGAGTATATATCAGCCTTCGAAAAATTAAAATTTTTAATTATGTCCGAACCAATATTAATTTACCCAAATTTCGAAAAAACATTCTCATTAACCACAGATGCAAGCAATGCCGCTCTAGGTGCTGTATTATCACAGGATCGTAAACCCGTTTGTTACGCTAGCCGCACTCTCAATGAACATGAACTTAATTATTCAGCAATAGAAAAAGAACTTTTAGCTATTGTCTGGGCCACTAAATACTTCAGGTCCTATCTTTTTGGTCGTAAATTTCAGATCCTTAGTGATCATCAACCTTTAGTTTGGCTCGATAATATCAAGGAACCAAACATGAAACTCCAAAGATGGAAAATCAAACTAAATGAGTTTGATTACTATATAAAATATGTACCAGGGGAAGAAAACCATGTCGCCGACGCACTTTCACGTGTAAAAATAGAAAACTTATACGGCGAATCTCCCACTTCAGCTACTACCATACATAGTAGCCATGAAGATAACCAAAATTACATTTCCTTTACGGAAAGACCAATAAACTACTATAATAGACAAATAGAATTTGTCAAAGACGACAATAACAATACAGAAATAAGAAAATATTTTCATAAAACAAAACTAAAAATCCATTATAAAGAAATGACAAGCGCATATGCAAAAGAATTAATAAAAGAATATTTGTGTACAAATAATAGCGTAATTTATTTTCATAATGAAATAGATTTCCTTACATTTCAAAACGCCTTCTTAGAAATTGTCAGTCCGAACAACATAACTAAAGTTATGAGAGCAACCAGTAAATTAATAGATATTGAAACATATTCAGAATTTTAAGAAGTAATAATAAAAACCCACAGAGAACTCTTACATCCAGGTATAGAAAAACAAACCAAAATTTTTAAAGAAAAATATTACTACCCAGACTATCAAAAGTTAATACAGAACATTATCAACGAATGTGAAGTATGTAACATGTGCAAAACAGAACATAGAGACACTAAATTAAATTACGAGTTAACGCCAGAAATTTTCAATCCTAGAGAAAAATATGTTATCGATTTTTATTTAATCGATAATAAAAATTTCCTGTCATGTATTGACGTTTATTCCAAGTATGCCGCCTTAATTGAAGTCAGCTCTAGGGATTGGCTCGAAGCAAAAAGAGCTCTACTTAAAATTTTTAATGAAATGGGAAAACCGTCCGAAATAAAAGCCGATAAAGACTCAGCATTTATGTGTGCTGCATTACATTTATGGCTAAAGTCCGAAAATGTTCACATTAACGTCACAACAAGTAAAAATGGAACTTCTGACATTGAGAGATTTCATAAAACTGTCAACGAAAAGTTTAGAATTATAAGCACTGAGTCCGACCCAGAGAATAAAATAACAAAATTTGAAACCCTACTCTATGTTTATAACCATAAAAATAAACATAATACAACAGGTAAAACACCAGCAGATATTTTTATATGTGCAGGAATACCTGCACATGACACCCAGCAAGAGAAAATTAATAAAATAAATAAATTAAACGAAAATAGACATAGTTATGAAGTAGATACCAGATATAGACAAGCACCATAAGTAAAATCAAAGACAACAAACCCATATAAAAAGACAGGAGAAATTACACAGATTGACGAAAAACATTATGAAGAGAAAAACAGAGGAAGGAAAATAACACAAATAAATAATTATGGGCACAATTTATAAATACCTTTTTGGAACCTTAGATCAAGCAGATAAAGAAGAGCTAGAATATAAAATTCAAAATTTGTCAGAAAACAGCGTCCAAGCTAATGAACTCAACGAGGTCATAAAAACAGTAAATGAAGGCATAAAATTAATAAATTTATTAAGTGCATCATCAAAGATTTATTATTTAATTTACAACAGTTTACTGAGTATGTAGAAGATATTGAACTTGGAATGCAGTTAACAAGACTTGGAATTTTTAATCCTAAATTACTAAAACATGATTATCTAACAAATATAAACTCAGAAAAACTTCTACATATTAAAACTTTCACTTGGCTGAAAACGGTTACAAATGAAATTATAATATTTTCCCATATTCCAAAAGAAATAATTAAAACCCCAATCTTTACAATAATTCCATATCCAGATAGTTCTCAAAACATTTTAATAGAAAATGTACTAAATAAATTGTATGTTCAAAATAATCAAACTTATTTGGCATCTTAACGGGCATACTTAACCAATTTAATACAGAATGCAGATATGTAAAAACTCATAAAGAATTTGAAATCAATTATGTCGAACCTAATATAATATTAACTTGCCAAAAACCATACTAAACCAAAATTGCATAAATAGAGATATAATAATAGAGGGAGACAACTTAATAAAATCTTTTAACTGTTCCATACAAATCGAAGACATCTCAATATCAAACACTATGTTAGATTACACACAAACGATTTATGTCAACAACAATATCACTAAATTATTTTATTTATTTTATTTTAATAGTTTTAGTTGTCATAATAATATTCTATTATATCTACAAATATAAGAATATACCTAGGAAAATTATAATTATAAATTATAAAATTATATATATTGTAAACAATGATGTAACAGAAATAGAAAATAATGTAAATCCTGTCTTGTATCCTAAATTATCCGCCTGAGGACAGGCTAATTTCTTAAGGATGGGGAAGTAGCATATGTACCATAGTATAACACTTTGTCACACACACACACCACACACACACAGTACATATGTACCACTTGATCACAGCCACCCAATCCATTTGCCCCAACACATAAGTCAGATCCCAAGCTCTTGGCGACAATAACAATTTCGGCCGCGTTAACATAAACAATGGATTCATAGACATAAACATCCGCCGATGCCGAAATTCGTTATTCCCACTAAGCAACCAAATAGCTTACGCAGCTCAAATCCTGGTAATTTTCCATGCGCAACTCTCTTAAAGAGCGCAACCCATTTGAATAAAGAGGAGAGCCTTCAAGTTCATATAAACAAAGTCGAGTTTGCTAAGCGTTCAACTCACACTCCAGTTTTAGTTCTAATTCATCCACTATACCATTAAGACGTGAATTGACTCCGATTAAAAGTTGTATTATTATCTTGAAATAAAAACTTATATTTTTTCAAAACTTGCAACCGCGAACTCGTTATTATATGTATATAGTAGCATAATATGCTTCACATATTACGCTTACATAACCATTGTACATACAATCTTGCACCGCACATACAATCTTGCACATGCATAAACACACGAAACATGAAACCAATTCACATTTTTGATTACACCTAAGCGCATGATTTGTTGTGCAACCATATCGTTCTTTTTGTACACATATAAAAAAACCAAACCCCACGAATATGCTGACTAGACATTTCCGTTTCTCTCGACTCACTTCGAGCCGATCAAAACTCTGTACATTCAGTCTTAAGCTGACATTTCTTAAATAAAGACGTTCACCGAAATTGTTCGTGTTTTCGATTTAAAGTTGTTTCAGCGTTGATCTTTGTCTTTGTTATTGACGGATTATTTATTCGATATATATTATTTATTTATTTATATATATATAGTGACGTATTTGCGCCACCCAAGCCGTGAAACCATAAACAATAATTGAATCCCACACTGTATGCCATCTGCGCAGTATGCAATCTAATAAACAATTCTTTGGCACTAGCACTTAACCGATCATGTAAACAAATCCCAAAGCCTGACCTAAGCAGTTTTGCCTGCCCTCTCTGAGGCTTCTCCTCATCCTAAGAATCCAAGAGCAATGCTCTCACAAAAAATACTAACATACTCTTTAAGCACAGAGGCTTCTCCTCAATTTTACTCACATTTGATTTTCAGTCTTAAGCTGTCAATTGAACAATAAAAACGCATTCGGTCCCGATATTCTAATCGTCTTTTTATTTGGAAAAAACAATTTTCAGCGTTGGTCTGAGTAATTTAAACAGTCCATTCAATAGGCTCAAAATCATAAAACATTACTGGCGCAGTCGGTAGGATAGTATTAATTATATTTAATCGCTATCGAAAAAAACACCACGCTTAACACACAAATGCAACGGTCAATATCGCGTTAAGTTTTAAAAAAAAAAAACCTTGACAATAGCGCGAAACCGAAAAACGCAGTGTTAATAAATAAACCTGAATTTAATACCAGGAAGACGCTATCGAATTTGTGAGAGGTTGTAAATCCAATTGGTTGCCTCAAAACCCCACGAAAAAGCAATAGTGCAACCCATGTGAAATAAAAACCTTTATTAAGAGCAAAAACTTAAAAATAAGAATAATAAATAAATAAATGAAAAAAAAAGGAGATAAATATAAAAATATTAAATAAGATACATACAAACTAAGATTCAAAAATAAAAAATAAATAAGTGAATAAAATAACAATAAAATAAAATAATAATAAAAATAAAATAAAAAATAATAACAATATCACTAACTTGAAAGAAACAACAAAAAAAAAAAAAACAAAACATGGCAGTGCCACCCCTGTCAGACAGCAACATGACCCAGGTTGCCTACCAGATTGGCAATGTGGAGAAGTTCTACGGTGATCCGGGCACACTATACACCTTTGTAAGCCGAATTGATTACATACTGGCCCTTTATGTTACCGGAGACGAACGCCAACAGCAGATCCTGTTTGGGCATATCGAGCGCAGCATCAGCTGAGACGTTATGCGCAGCATTGGAGCCAATGACATCAACACCTGGCCCCAGCTAAGACGACAATTGGTACTCAACTATAAACCCCAGACCCCTAACCACATTCTTTTGGAGGAGTTTCGGAAGACCCCATTCAGAGGCAGTGTACGAGCATTCCTGGAAGAAGCAGAACACCGCAGACAAACACTTACCAGTAAGCTTAAATTAGAACAAAATTCTGAAGAAAAAACCTTATATTTAAGATTGATAACATCCAGCATTGAGTCACTTATTGAAAAATTACCTACACACATTTATTTAAAAATAAATAACCACAATATACCAGATTTGCGATCGCTTATAAATATTTTACAAGAGAAAGGAATGTATGAACAAGCAAGCCATACAAGCACATCTATGCAAAAACAAAATTCTTCTGATAAGCCACAGAAATCCTATAATCACAATATGAATCAGACCAACAATAATACCAGAAGGTATCCTACACCTTTCCAACCATTTTATAATTCACCAATATCATATCCAACCCAACCAAATTATCGAACATTCCCAATTTACCAATCACCACCAATTAATAATCCACCATATCGTTATCCAATACCCTACCATCCTAATACAAATAATAATTTTCAACCTAACCAACAAGTAAACTTCACACCTCGACCAAATATTAACACACCTCGACCAAATAATAACACCCATCGACAGAACGTATTTGATCAGAATCGGTTTGAACAACAACACCATTATCAAAATCAACAATCGGCACATAATTCAGGTTCTTATGTGCCCAATCAATCAATAAAGCGATCAAGACCATCTGATAGTGGACAGACTAGGATGAGTATTGGGGAATCCCTATATCAAGAGAACGCTGCTTACCAGCAATATGTCCCATATGACTATTTTTACTATCCAACTTACGACCATTCAGAGTATTATCCAGAATATCAACATCAAACTGACGAAAACAACCAAAATTCAGAAATAACACAACAGCCACAACAGCTTATTACAGAAGAGACAAATAATGACAACCAGGAACCGGATGTTGAACAAGCAGAAAATTTTTAGCTACCAACCTTGGAAGCCCCCAATATATAACAATTAAATACAAAGAAAATAATTTAAAATGTCTCATTGATACCGGAACCACAGTTAACATGATATCCCAAAACATATTTGACTTACCAGTCCAGAACACGAATATTCTTATTCATACCAGCAATGGACCACTTGTGGTTAACAAGAGTATAACCGTACCTTCAAAAATTGTGTTCCCAACAC
Source organism: Drosophila erecta (assembly GCF_003286155.1). Taxonomy (NCBI): domain Eukaryota; kingdom Metazoa; phylum Arthropoda; class Insecta; order Diptera; family Drosophilidae; genus Drosophila; species Drosophila erecta. The sequence continues at coordinate 321,902 of NW_020825247.1, read as the reverse complement.
CACACGAATTTTTATTGCACTCTTTCTCCAAGAATTACGACCTCTTATTAGAAAGAAAACTTCTGGCAGATGCAAAAGCATCCATAAGTTACCGCGATCAGGAGGTAATTCTTTACAACAACAAATATGAACTCAAAGAAGGCAAAGCAACACAAGAACAAAATCACTTTCAAAATGTAAACACAATACCTGACACCATTCTCAGACAACCAGGTAAAAATTTACCCGCATTAAAATCAGACCTGTACAGATTAGAACACCTAAATAACGAAGAAAAACAAAAACTGTGTGCGCTCTTACAGCAATACCATGACATACAGTACCATGAAGGCGATAAGCTGACATTTACTAATCAAACCAAACATACTATCAATACCAAGCACAACCTACCCATTTATTCTAAATTATAAAGTTACCCGCAGGCTTATGAACATGAGCTCGAAAGCCAGATACAGGATATGCTAAATCAGGGTATCATACGTACCAGTAACTCACCTTACAATAGCCCCATCTGGGTGGTTCCAAAGAAGCAAGATGCTTCAGGCAAACAGAAATTTAGAATTGTAATAGACTATCGAAAATTAAATGAAATAACAGTAGGAGACAGACATCCAATCCCAAACATGGACGAAATCTTGGGAAAGCTAGGCAGATGTAATTACTTCACAACTATTGACCTGGCAAAGGGTTTCCACCAGATCGAGATGGATCCAGAGTCAGTTCCAAAGACAGCTTTTTCCACCAAGCACGGTCATTATGAATATTTGCGCATGCCATTCGGATTAAAAAATGCACCAGCCACCTTTCAACGGTGCATGAATGATATTTTACGACCACTCTTAAACAAGCACTGTCTTGTGTATTTGGACGACATAATTGTATTCTCGACATCCCTTGATGAGCACCTACAATCGCTCAGACTAGTTTTCGAAAGACTAGCAAGTGCCAACCTTAAGTTACAGCTTGACAAGTGTGAGTTTCTCAAACAGGAAACCACATTTTTAGGACATGTTCTAACACCAGACGGAATAACACCAAACCCTGAAAAAATTAAAGCCATTCAAAAATATCCAATTCCCACTAAACCAAAAGAAATAAAAGCTTTTCTTGGACTGACGGGATACTACCGTAAGTTCATCCCAAATTTCGCAGATATAGCCAAACCCATGACTAAGTGTTTAAAAAATAACATGAAAATTGATACTAAAAACCCAGAATATGACTCAGCATTTAAAAAATTAAAATATCTAATATCAGAGGACCCAATTCTTAAAGTACCCGACTTTACAAAGAAGTTTACTTTAACCACAGATGCAAGCGATGTCGCTTTGGGAGCAGTACTCTCACAAGAGGGTCACCCACTTAGTTACATTAGCCGAACGCTTAATGAACACGAGGTCAATTACAGCGCAATTGAGAAAGAACTCTTGGCAATTGTATGGGCGACAAAGACTTTCCGACATTACCTACTTGGAAGACACTTTGAAATATCCAGTGACCACCAACCGCTAAGCTGGTTGTACCGTATGAAAGATCCAAATTCAAAACTAACCCGATGGAGAATAAAATTATCCGAATTCGATTTTGACATAAAATATATAAAAGGAAAAGAAAATTATGTAGCCGACGCCCTATCCAGAATAAAACTCGAGGAGACATACTTGAGCGAACAAACCCAACATAGCGCAGAAGAAGACAATAGTGACTTGATCCTTATTACAGAGAGACCTTTAAACACATTTAACAGACAGGTGGTATTTTTGAAGGGACCACCAGACATTAAAATAACAAAGTATTTCAAAAAACACATAACTCAGATTTATTACGACAATATGACCAGGGAAAAAGCCGAACAATATTTGATTGTCCATTTTTGCGGTAAAAAGAGTGCGTTGTATATTGACAGTGACGCAGATTTCGAGACCATTCAGGCCGCACATAAACAGATTATAAACACCAAATACACTAGAATCTTACGTAGCATGATTCTACTAAAAAACATAACCACTTATGCAGAGTTTAAAGAATTGATCTTAACCACTCACGAAAAACTTCTACACCCTGGAATACAGAAAACTACTAAACTTTTCGGTGAAACGTACTATTTTCCTAATAGCCAACTACTTATCCAAAACATAATAAATGAATGCAATATTTGCAATTTAGCAAAGACAGAGCACCGAAACACAGATATGCCAATGAAAACCACACCCAAACCAAAGCATTGCCGCAAAAAAATTATGATTGACATTTACTCATCTGAGGGTAAACATTACGTTAGTTGCATGGACATTTATTCGAAGTTTGCCACATTAGAAGAAATAAAATCAAAGGACTGGTTAGAATGCAAAAATGCACTTATGCGCATATTCAACCAGCTTGGCAACCCAAGAATACTGAAGGCGGACAGAGATGGCGCATTTTCCAGTTTGGCCCTCAAACGATGGCTGGAGAGTGAGGAGATTGAATTGCAACTTAACACCACAAAGACCGGCGTTGCTGACATAGAAAGACTACATAAAACCATTAATGAAAAAATTCGCATAATCAAAACATCCGACGACGACGAAGCTAAACTAAGCAAAATAGAAACAATACTTTACATATACAATCACAAAACCAAACACGATACCACTGGACAGACCCCTGCACACATATTTCTCTACACTGGACAACCCATATTAGACACCCAACTAAACAAAGAAAACAAAGTAAACAAAATAAACAATGACAGAATAGAATACGAAGTCGACACAAGATACAGAAAAGGCCCACTACAGAAAGGCAAATTAGAAAATCCTTTTAAGCCAACTAAAAATGTGGAGCAAACAGATTCTGACCATTACAAAATCACTAACAGAAATAGAGTTACTCACTACTACAAAACACAATTCAAAAAACGAAAGAAAAATAATAAAATTCCAATTCCACAGGTACCTGGCGCCTAATAACATTACTACTTATACTGACCGCCACGGTTCATAGACAACAAATTCAAATTAATAATATGGACACCAACCACGGATATCTCCTTTTTTCCGATAAACCAGTCCAGATACCATCCTCCTTTGAGCATCACTGTTTAAGGATCAATTTAACCGAAATAGACACCGTAGCTGAATATTTTGAACAAAGGCTGCGTACCGACTATCATGCACCTCAAATCAAATTTTTGTACAACAAGATGAAAAGAGAACTAACTGGAATAACCCTGCAACACAGAAATAAACGTGGACTTATTAACATTGTAGGCTCAGTTTTTAAATACCTATTTGGCACACTTGATGAAAATGATCGAGCAGAAATACAGAAAAAACTTGAGACACACGCTCATGACACAGTAAAGTTACATGAACTTAATGACGCTATACGATTGATAAACGACGGAATGCAGAAGATACAGAAATATGAAAATGACCACAACATCGTTAACACCCTTTTATACGAACTTATGCAGTTTACAGAATACATAGAGGATCTGGAAATGGGAATGCAGCTTTCCAGACTCGGACTATTTAACCCCAAATTACTAAATTACGACAAGCTCGAGAATGTAAACAGCCAAAATATTTTGAACATTAAAACATCCACTTGGATCAATTACAATGATAACCAATTACTAATCATATCTCACATACCCATTAACTTTTCATTAATAAATACAATTAAAATAATCCCTTACCCAGACTCCAACGGCTATCAGTTAGATTATACAGACACTCAATCATATTTCAAGAAAGGAAATAAAGAATACAATAAAGAAAATAAAGAAATAAACAATGAATGTGTCACCAAAATTATTAAACATTCAAATCCAATTTGTAATTTTGAACCAGTACATACAGACGAAATAATAAAATACATAGCACCAAACATAATTGTAACCTGGAACTTAACCCAAACCAGTCTTAGACAAAACTGTCAGGATCCAATTAATAATTTAAAAATAAAAGGAAATAAAATGATAAGCGTAACTCAATGTAAAGTAGAAATCAACAGCATAATTTTAAGCGAAAACCTTTTAAAACCTGAAATAGATTTAACACCACTATACACACCACTTAATATAACAAAAATAAAAATTGTAAAACGCAACGACATTGTCGAAATGATTTCTCAAAACAACATTACACTTTACATACTAATCATTATTGTCATCATTACACTTGTTTTGTTGTACTTATATTTAAGATATGTAAAATTCAATCCATTCATGATGCTGTATGCACAATTAAGATTAAGACCGGATCAAAATCAGAGTATACCACAACAAGTAGAAATAGATCAGAATCCATTACCTTTACTATATCCATCAATTCCAGCCCAAGTATAGGCTTCTCTTTAAGGGGAGGGTAGTGACGTATTTGCGCCACCCAAGCCGTGAAACCATAAACAATAATTGAATCCCACACTGTATGCCATCTGCGCAGTATGCAATCTAATAAACAATTCTTTGGCACTAGCACTTAACCGATCATGTAAACAAATCCCAAAGCCTGACCTAAGCAGTTTTGCCTGCCCTCTCTGAGGCTTCTCCTCATCCTAAGAATCCAATAGCAATGCTCTCACAAAAAATACTAACATACTCTTTAAGCACAGAGGCTTCTCCTCAATTTTACTCACATTTGATTTTCAGTCTTAAGCTGTTAATTGAACAATAAAAACGCATTCGGTCCTGATATTCTAATCGTCTTTTTATTTGGAAAAAACAATTTTCAGCGTTGGTCTGAGTAATTTAAACAGTCCATTCAATAGGCTCAAAATCATAAAACATTACTATATGTATGTATAATATATTATTAAGCATATTTAAGCAGCCATCAATCGCTGATCGCCGCTAGTGCATCGCGCATTAAAATATGTAAACACTAAATATGCAATGAAACAAATATACTATTAAACCCCAAAAATTACAATTAAAATTTCGTACTGCCGAACTAAACATATTTTTAGCAGCAATCAATCGCTGATTGCCGCTTCATAATGAATCGCGCATTAAAATATGTAAACGCCTAATAGGTGCCGCAATAAATAAAATAAATAATTTTGCATATTACAAAAAAAAAAAAAAATAAAAATAAAATCAAAATAAATATTTATTTTCGTATATTACACAAAGAAAAATTATACAAACATATTTAGGCGGCAATCAATCGCTGATAGCCGCTCATGCATCGCGCATAAATATGTGAATATAACCACACTGAAAAAAAGGGGAAAGCATTATGAAATCAATGTGTCACAACTTAACAAATTCCAGTGATCCACCACCTAATTAATGCATGTGTGTATATAAGTGTGTGCCGGGCAAGAAAGGGGATACCGACACCGACAGCAGTTCGTAGGGAGCCCCCGCCAGTCCTCGGCAGCTGCACTTGAAAGTCGACCACTTGAGTTTGTTTATGTGGGCGTACATACTTGCATGCACGCCGCAGCGTCCGGCCGCTACATCGTGTACGGTGTCGCATAACAACATAAACTGTACTCAGTAAAATCGACAAGACGACCGCCGCGGAGTCGGAAAAATATACAAATAGTCAAATCTTATGGCTGCACAATTTACACTGGAAAACACTTAAAAGAAGCATTGTATTGAAACCACTTGGACCGGCGGCCTTAATAGTTAAATTTTCTTGATGATATAGACACATATTAATAATATCAAATTACAGATCCCAACGAATCCGTTAGGATCAAACCGATACATATTCCACTCCACATCCCACATTCTACTAACGATAAGTACAAGCAAATCGATAAATAAAAATTAAGGAAGAGGAATTTAAATTAAAAAAAAAAAATATATATATATATGTATAGAAAAAATATACCCTACATTTTTATAACACAAATATATATTTTAAATATTTTACCTATATTTATAATTTCCCACGGATTCTCAATATTTCATATATATATTTCTTTACCAATTTTAACCAAAAACCTGAAGCGCATGTACGCATGCAAGAAAACGGATCCGATACTGATTGCACTGAAGTCACTCGACACAGGAGTGAGATGTTGGCACTGACCGCCGATTCGGATCAAGGGGTGAGTGCAGCCTCAAAAAGGGCCCTTAATGACGGAATATGTCTAAATGCCTTTTTAGTTGGCCTCCGCGACCCACTCAGGGCGGTCATACGGGCTAGAAACCCGTCGACCATTGAACAGCCCCACGAATGGTGCCAAATTGAAGACAAGTTTCATATATCAGAGGCAGAACAGGGCTAGTAACAATTACAACAATTACAACGACCGCAACTGGTCGTTTCAAAACAGCAACTATTCCCAAAATAATTATAGACAGGAAAACCGGAGAAATAACCCCTTCCGATAGGAAGAACTCCGTAACAACGACGTTTAACAACCGTAATAATAATTTCAGGGGAGGACCACCTGTCCCGAGACAAAACAACCCAGACCGGCGCAGGGCGATGTAACCCTCTTACTCCTCAAATTCCACCCATATTTCAACGGGCTCCTTGGCATAGACTTTCTCACCAAGCATAAGGCAAAGATCGATATCGGGAACCTGAAACTCGAGACACAATCTGCCTCAATTGATATAATAACACAGATTAATAAGGGTACGCAGGAACTTCGCATTGCACCCCACAGCAAATCCCGTGTTAAATTGTCCATAGACCTAAACGAGGGAGACTTTTTCTGCAATTCAGTCGGAATCAATATCGACCTTGTTATCACGGGCGGACAGTATACGGCCCTTGACGGACTAAAGTAGTGAAGTAACTAATAACTCTGACGACGAACGGACACTTTGTCTGGACCAACCCTTAGAGGTTGCGCCCTACAACGAAGACGACTACGACCAAATATATAACCTGACATTGGGGCCCGACCCCGCTAAGGAATACAAACGACCAATCGACCACATCCAGACAGAACATTTAAATTCGGAGGAGAAACAGGGACTGCTTGCAGTCTGCTACCAGTTCCAGGAGCTTTATTATGATGAAAGGGAGACTCTAACCTTTTCGAATGCTGTTAAGCATTTAATCCCGACAACAGATAACATCCCGGTACACGTGAAAACTTACAGACGAAATTAAAACCCCAATTTTGTCTACCACAAATTATAAATTGTATCGAATTATAGCAATACCGTTCAACGGTACACAAATTGTAAGCCTACCCAATCATATATTAAAAAATAATGAGGAATTAAATATTGTAAAAAATCCATATATTAAAATAAACTCCGAATTTTTATGAGAATCCCCTGCCATCCCCGATACACAGCCCTGCCTCCGCAATCTGCTTAACAGCAAGCCAGCGACATGCGACATGCCACGAGGAACCTACAAATCTACAGCCCGATGGGGTTATTTTTATATGGGCACTTAATATTGCCAACGCAGTTAATCTTACAATAACATCAAACTGCGCACCAGAAAGAATAGTAAGCGGCTCGTTCATCGCGAGATATGACAATTGTTCAATCCTAGCAAATGGAACGAGATATGCAGATACTATTAGCACGATCATAAAAAAGCTACAGATTAGCTTGATCAAAGCCGAGGAGGTAAAAACCATATCCGCAGGAGAGCCACTCAGCCTGCGGAAATTACATCTAAATACGCTGAAAACTGAAGAAGACATCGCAGCAATATACGACAACGCAACGACCCACCTTATGGTCATATATTGATTGCCGGCTCCGCGGCATTGGCCGCTGCCGCCTGGACGTTAAGAAAGAACAAAACAACTTACACCACCGCACATGTCCTTCCTACCGTAACTCCAGCTATACCTTCGTTATGGTCCTCGTTCCGTCTTGATGGGGGAGGCGTTATCGGTGACGGCACAGTTATTCCTTCACCTCCCCTAAAACCCCACAGAACAGCAACCTATATACAGAACAATCAACCCGGAGGCAGAGCGACCAACTAGCAGAGTCATCAACCAGCAGCGGATCTTCTAGCGGAGTCAGGATTCCGGAGGGGGCATCCGGGCATACCTTGTACACTAGGCTAAGCAAGAAGTATTCTGGAAAATAAAAATTATTCTTTTCCAAGCAACTGAAAGATTCAGTCATATATCCAAAAGACCTCCTCGGATTGATTTCAAATTATTACATTCAATTATACATTCAACACTCGCACGACTTAACGCGCGCACTCCAACGCCCACAAACCGCCCAAAACTGTGTTGATATTTTTTCATTTTTTTATTAGCCGTGTAAGTTTCTATCGATCTGCAAAAAATCATTTAGTCACGCCGACACTACAACCCATAACCAGCCTGAAACTGTCACGTCCACACTTTTAAAAATGTAAAATTTTTTCATTTTTCAATATATTTTGAAAATTTAAAAAAAAAATTAAAAAAAACTTTTTGCCACGCCCACAAACCGGCAAAAAACTTTTTGCCACGCACTCTCCCAAGCACACAAACCGCCTAAAACTGTCACTCCCACACGTGTGAAAAAATTTAATATTTTTCCATTTTTTTATATATTTTGAAAAATGTCTACATATTTTCCAAAAACTATTTGCCACTTCTACGCCCACTCCTACGCCCACAAACCGCCTAAAACTGTAACGCCCACCCTTTTAAAATATGTTGTGGTATTTTTCACTTTTTTATATATCTTGTTCTCTAAATTTGACAAAAACTTTTTTCCAAGCCCACTCCAAAGCCCACAAACCGCCTAAAACTGTCACGCCCACACTTTTAAAAATTTAATTTTTGCGTGTTTTTATATATTTTGAAAAATTACTACAGATTTTCCAAAAACTATTTGCCATTTCTACGCCCACAAACCGAACAAATCTGTAACGCCCACATTTTTGAAAAATGTGATATTTATTCACTATTTTGTATCAATTGTAAAATTTTATAGGTTTGCAAAAAAACTTTTTGCCTCGCCCAACTCTACGCCCACAAGCCGCCACACTTTTGAAAAATGTGATATTTTTTCATTTTAGAATATGTATTGTAAATTTCTATAGATTTGCCAAACAAATCTTTGCCACGCCTACTCTAACGCCCACAAACCGCCAAAAACTGTCACCCCCACACCTTTAAAATATATTAGTTTGCCAAATATCTCCCTTCCGCCTTTTTGTCTTTTGAATTTCGGGGCTATGTACAAAGCGCTACCTATCAACCAAATAGCTTACGCAGCACAAATCCTGGTAATTTTCCATGCGCAACTCTCTTAAAGAGCGCAACCCATTTGAATAAAAAGGAGAGCCTTCAAGTTCATATAAACAAAGTCGAGTTTGCTAAGCGTTCAACTCACACTCCAGATTTAGTTCTAATTCATCCACTCCAATTCATTAAGACGTGAAATGACTCCGATTCAAAGTTGTATTATTATCTTGAAATAAAAACTTATATTTTTTTCAAAACTTGCAACCGCGAACTCGTTATTATATGTATATAGTACCATAATATGCTTCACATATTACGCTTACATAAGCATTGTACATACAATCTTGCACCGCACATACAATCTTACACATGCATAAACACACGAAACACGAAACCAATTCACATTTTTGATTACACCTAAGAGCTTGATTTGTTGTGCAACCATATCGTTCTTTTTGTACACATATAAAAAAACCAAACCCCACAAATATGCTGACTAGACATTTCCGTTTCTCTCGACTCACTTCGAGCCGATCAAAACTCTGTACATTCAGTCTTAAGCTGACATTTCTTAAATAAAGACGTTCACCGAAATTGTTCGTGTTTTCGATTTAAAGTTGTTTCAGCGTTGATCTTTGTCTTTGTTATTGACGGATCATTTATTCGACTGACAAATTAATAACTACGATAGTATATATATAATAAGATTTGTTACACTCAGTTAAAGTAAAAAAATACATTTCACTTTATTGGTTATAACTGTGTACATATTTTAAGAATAAAATATACGTTGATAATGGTACCCTACGATCCGTGCTGGTTTCGATTGTAAATTCAACTCCCCGCTTAAAGCTAAAGTAGGCTTATTTATACCGCTTTTGTGTTTGTTTAACAATTGTCTCTTCTGAGAGAGAGAGTCCGCTCTTGCTCGTATGATTCTATGTGAAAAGGATTTATGCTGGGTCAGCGGTGCTGGTGGTGGTGCTAATGTTTATAACTTCCTACTGTATGTTTATCTTATACATATCCATCCATAGGCTGAGGCTTGGATATGTTACTCCCCCCAACTTTAAAAATTTGCAAGTCCTCAGGCAGCTGCTATATGCGGATAAAGAGTAGGCGGCTCTAGTGAATCATTTATGCTTACTTGAACATTATCATTTTGATTTTTTTTGACAATTTCGTTTTTAATACTAATTTCGTTTTCTTTAAGCTTTTTTGATTTTCGATATCTAATTATAACTGTTTTTGGTAGGCTTTTAAATTTATAAATTATATAAATTGTTGTACTTAATAGTGTAATTATGAATGTTATAGTAGTTATTACTTGAAAAATCGTATAATGTTTTACATGTTCATTTATAATTTGTTTTGTTTCAATGTAAGAAAGGAGCTCTAATTTAGTTATATTATTACTGACATAAACATTCTGAGTGTAGTCTAATGTGGACTTTTCAATTTTTATTTCGGCAATTTGTAAATTACAATCATTAACTTTTTTTCTTTGTTGCCTTCAACAGTGATTTTATTTTTCGCGCAATTTTGTACAATGTCTGTTTCTGTTAAATTCCAAGTTACTACTATGTTTGGTTCTATATAATTTAATTGTGCATTTCTAGTCATTTTAGTAAATTTGCAAGTTGAATCTTTTTGCATTATTATTCCTTTTATACAATCATTATTTATATCTTTTCTCTTTGTTGTATGTATCTTGTCATTTTGAATGTAATATTTGTCTTGAATACTTTCAGTTAGTATAAAGTTATTTGGATCGGGGTAAGGTATTATTTGAAAAACTGGTGTGTAAATGATATTTTGAGGAATGTGTGCAATGATGTATATTTCGTTAGTATCATGCTTGAGCCAAGTGGATGTTTTAATGAATAATAATTTGTTTGCATCAACATTAAATAAATAGTCATGTTTTAATAATTTTGGATTGAAAATACCTAATCTTGTTAGTTGCATTCCCAACTCTATATCTTCTATGTATTCTGTGAAATGCTCTAAGTTGAATATTAAATTGTCTTGTTTAATCTTTTGTTCATTATTATCATTTAGCTTATTTATAGCTGCTAATCCTTCGTTAATAGTATTAATTACTATGTTTAAATCATTGACCTGGATACTATTTCTTGCTAAATTATCAATTTTCTCTTCTAACTCTTTTTTGTCATCTTCGTCTAATGTTCCGAACAAATATTTGTATGATTCTCCAACTATATTTAGTAATCCTCTCTTATTTCTTTTGATAATTTTTATCCCGTTTATTTCTCTGTTAAGTTTTTCAATTAAATAATTTATTTTGCTGATATTTTTAAATTTCTTAGCTTGGGTCATGAGGTCACTATATGTGTGATCGACTTTTGTTAGATTTATAGCTGTATTATGATATTCGTAATTATATGGTATATTGATAGTACCTGTTTTATATAGTAAATACCCATCTTGCGTTGTTTGTCTGGAATTATTATTGTATTTGCTTTTGTTAATTTTCTTCTTCTTTTTAAATTTGGTTTTATAATGAACAATTTTTCTGCCTCTATTTGTTTCTTCAAAATGTTTGTCATCTATTTTCTTTATTTGACCTGTTTTTCTAAACGGATTAGTAGTCTTTGACTTTACTAACGGTGCTTCTCTGTATCTAGTGTCAAAATCAAAATTAATCCTTTTCTCATTCAATCGATTTATTGTTTTAATTTTATTTTCTTGTGTATTATATTTTGGAGTTCCCGCGAATATGAAAATGTCTGCCGGTGTACGGCCAGTTGTATTATGTACTATTTTATGATTATAAGTGTATAGTATTGTTTCAAACTTTGTTAACTTATTTTCTACGTTATTATCGCTATTAATAATTCTAAGCTTTTCATTAACTGTTTTATGAAATCGCTCGATATCTGAAATACCATTTTTACTTGAAGTTATTTGTATATTTATACCCTCTGAATTTAACCATAACTGTAAGGCTGCGCACATAAATGCTGAATCTTTGTCTGCTTTTATTTCAAGTGGTTTTCCCATTATTGTGAATAAATTTAACATTGCCCTTTTTGTTTCTAACCAATCTCTACTGTTTACTTCTATTAACATAGCATATTTGGAATAAATGTCAATGCATGACAAAAATTGTTTATTATCAATTAAGTAGAAATCCATTATGTACTTATCTCTGGGATTAAAAGTTTCTTCTGTTATCTTCTTGTGCACTGTGAATTGTGGCACAAGTTGTTTCATTATCACTTACTTCTCCTAAAAAGTTATCTTCTATTCGTACTCTTGATAATGCGTCTGCTACATGGTTTTCTTTACCTGGTAGATATTTTATATTGTAGTCAAATTCATTTAGTTTTATTTTCCATCTTTGCAACTTCATGTTGGGCTCTTTTAGGTTTTTTAACCATACTAATGGTCTATGATCACTTAGTATATCAAATTCATTTAGTTTTATTTTCCATCTTTGCAACTTCATGTTGGGCTCTTTTAGGTTTGTTAACCATACTAATGTTTTATGATCACTTAGTATATCAAATTTATTTCCATGTAAATACGGCCTAAAATATTTTGTTGCCCATACTACTGCTAATAGTTCCTTTTCTATTGTTGAATAATTAATTTCATGTTCATTTAATGTACGGCTTGCGTAACATATGGGTTTATTATTTTGACTGAGTACTGCACCAATTGCCACATTACTTGCATCGGTAGTTAAACTGAATGGCTTCTCATAATTTTGATACGCGAGGATTGGATCAGAAGTTAATAATAGTTTTAATTTTTCAACTGCAGCAATATATTTTTCATCTTTAACATTTATTTTTACATTTTTCTTTAAGCAGTGTTAATGGTTTGACAATATGAGCAAAGTTTGGTACGAATTTTCTATAAAATCCACATAAACCTAAAAATGATTTAATTTCTTTTGGTGTTTTTGGAATTGGAAATTTAGTAATTGCTCTTACTTTATTTGGATTTTGCTTAATACCTTTTGAAGTGATTATATGACCTAAGAATTCAGTTTCTCGCTTAAGAAATTCACATTTGTCTGGTTGTAATTTGAGATTTGCTTCCCGAAGTTTTTTGAAAACTTTACGCATTGTGAGCATGTGTTCTTCTAATGATGTTGAGAATATTACTATGTCATCTAAATATACTAAACATTGTTTGTTCATAAATTCTTCTAGCAATTCGTTCATACACTTTTGGAAAGTTGCTGGGGCATTGGTTAAGCCGAAAGGCATACGAGTATATTCGTAATGTCCATGTCTAGTGGAAAATGCAGTTTTTGCAGTTTCGCTAAGTCCAGAGTGGTGAAGTATTGGCATTTACCTAGTTTGTCTAGTATTTCATCCATGATAGGAATTGGAAATTTATTCTTTTCTGTTACCTTGTAATTAATTACTACTCTATATTTTTGTTTCCCTGAAGCGTCTGGCTTTTTTGGAACTACTATAACTGGTGAGCTGTAAGGTGACTGAGATTTTTGTATTATGCCTTGTTTTAACATTTCTCTAATTTGTCTGTCAATTTCTTCATGTTCTTCTTGAGAATGCCTATATTGTTTTTTGTAAATTGGTTCTTCGTATTTTGTTTTTATAAAATGTTTTACAGTACTTGTGAACGTCAAATTTTCACCTTCACGATACTGAATGTCCCTAAATTCATGTAGAATTTTCTTTAATTCTTCTTTTTCCTTTACATTTAAATGATCTAGTCTGAATACATTGGATTCTGCTAATTCTGCTAATTCTTTTGAAATAAAATTTATAAAGTGAATTAATTGTTATCGATTTGTCTTTGTAGTCGATAAAAGAATTAGAATCGTGTAAGAACTTCTGCCCTAATAGAATGTCATAATGTTTAGAAAATTCCTTTATATAAAATTTTTGATTAGTTGGACAAAGTTTACTTGGACCCATTTCCATATAGTTTGTCAACTTTATTATACCATTGGCTGTGTGTATAGCTATTTCTTGTTGTTTTTTGGGAAATTTAAATTTGTATCTTTAATAAAATTTACAGTTGACCCCGTATCGATAAGACACCTATTCTCTTTACCTTTCATTATTATTATTATAAATGGATTACTCAATTTTTCTGATCCGAGGCTGCCATGCGAAAATTTTCAGCCACATCCATTTTCATTTGACCACTGTTACTTTCCCTGCTTCGCTTTTGCGGTGGATTAGTTGCCTGATAGTTATTGTATCTGTTTCTATAGACAGATTGATTCATTGGATTTTGTTGGCGGCCCTGATTCAAGTTTTGTCTAACTTCATTAAACAATTGATTATTTTCTTCCCAGTTACGTGGTTGTCTAGGATAAGTGTAATTAGGATTAAAGCGTGGATGCTGTTGATGATTTTGATTTAAATTGTTGTTATAATTGTTATTGTAATTTTGATGATTGTTAGTATAAAATGGTTGAAAGTAAGGAGTATGATAGTTTCTATTAGAATTATTATACACTGATCCATTATTTTTGTTATGTTTATCCGTATTATGATTTGACTTTCATGCCTTTTCTACAACATTGTTTTCATAAACCCCTTCGAGCTGTGCTGCTGTTTTTAATCCACAAATTGTGGTGATGTCATGTCTGGCTGAGATCATGAATACTCTATCTGGTATTTTTCTTTTAATTACATCTTTGATAGTATTATTTAATGCATTAATATATACTGCCTGATCTGGATTATTTTGTAATTCTAACTTAGTAGTGACGGTGAATGACTTACTCTCCAGTTCCTCCACGAACTTTCTTAGATTGCTCTGGTAGTTGGTGTTGTAGATCTTCCTTAATAGTTCCTCAGTTGGCGTCTGGATCATGAACTCCCTTATTAAAGCTTGCCTCAAATCTATCCATGTATTTGACATCGCCTGTTGGGTTACTCGCTGTGCGTCTCCATAAATTTGTAATTCGATAGCTCCAAAGATGATACTTCGTTGAATTTGTTGGGTTGTTGGGTACAGATTTAATATGTAGTCGATTCTTCTTATGAATGCACCTAGGTCTTCGTGTGCTCCGTTGAATGCAGGAACTTGCCTTATTTGTTGTTGATTATTTTTGAGTTCTAACGCCATGTTGCTTTGTTTTTCTGTTCTGTTTTTTTTTTTTTGATTTTAATTTTTTGTGTTGTTGCGTTTTTGTTGTTTTGACGTTGTCGGGAGCCGAACTAGCGATCTATTTAATTTCTCTAAAACATTTATACTTTTGCCAATTTAAACTTTAACGTAAATCACATTTTCAAATAATCTTTCTTGCCCACTGTAATCGGTCGCTTCTTGCACATATTAGCTTTCAATTATCTCACTATTTTATTATCGCTTTCTTCTTTAACGAGCTTTTGCGCATGCTCAGCTTCTTACGCTTTTGCTTTGGACTCTTCAAGTCAGTCGTAAGCCGTTCTTCGTTTTGTTCTAATCTGTCTCTCGCGACACTTACATTCTAAGCGCACTTAACTAATGCTGTATGTATAATAAACAAAATCGTTAATAAATTAAATAAGAATTATACAATATCGTTTGTACTAATTTGATATTAATTATTAAAAAGGGCTGTCAAACCAGTCAGTCCTCGTAACATTGGTGACCCCGACGTGATCTACCACTAATTTTCGGTTCGGTTAATTATTAAAATATCGTTTTTAATAATTATTAAAAAACGCTTTGTACATATTCGGTGTAAAGGCTCTAAACGAACAAAAAACTCAAAAATTTTTAAAAAATTCTTTTGTACACGTGTTTCAAAAGTTAAATACAAAATTTTGAGAAGTGCATAGTGGATCACATATGCTTGGTTTACATACCATTCAGCTAGTTTCAATTGCCGCGCTTTCGGTATATATATAACATACATACATGCATATATATACATACATATATATACATACATATATATACATACATATATATACATACAAACACATGCATTTTCGTTCTTTTCTATCGCGTGATATTTCGAAGTGACCAAATAACTGTTTCAAAGGTTCACTAACCTTTAAGAGTATATACATTCGGACCTTATATACATTTTGTACAGTTTTTAGACTTTTCGAAAAATTATAAAAATGAATTCGGAGATTATGGGATCTCCTAACCCTACTGTGGCATCAAGGGACATTGATTTTTATAAGGCTAAATCGTCTTCAATATTTCGGCAAATCGTGGCTTTAAGCAACTTTTTAACTCAAGAAGAGCTAAATAATTTTGATGAGTCGAATCTTGAGGTGCGCATTGAAATTTCTGCTCGAATGCAATCAGACTTTGACGCATCTCAGACCACTCTAGAGAAGCTCGACTTATTGGAGTTGACTTCTGACGCGCGAACCGAATTTAATTAAGTCTATTGCAGTGTCAGATCAAAATTAAATCGTGAACTCAATCGCTTACAAAAATCCTTAATTGCTAATTCCACGGTAATTCGAAATGTGATCGAGGATCAAAGTACTTTTCGGTGTTCAGCTAGCAGCTCTCGACTCCCTGAATTCGATTACCGCGTTTATCCGGTTCTTACATGGATTGGCCAGATTTTTACTCCATGTTCAAGAACGCAGATTCATCTCATCGCTTCAAAATTGGATCCAGCTACACGCGAAAAATGGGAAGAGTCTTTGCCAACGTACAAGCTTCCGAAATGGATCGAGATGTCAACGTTTTTAGAGAAGAGATGCCGAATGATGGAAAATTTGGAAAACGCTGTGGTAACCCAAACATCCAGCGCTCAGGTGGGAAAATTAAAACCGTATCGAAATGCCCTCATCTCTTCGTTTGGTCCCTCTTGCCCATTGTGCAACGCCAAAGACCATAATTTGTTTAAGTGCCCTAAATTCTTGAATTTGATTCCAACGATGCTTTACAAGGAGGCAAAGCGCCTTCATCTTTGCCTAAACTGCCTTCATAAAGGGCACAGCTTACAACAGTGCAAGTCTGGACATTGCAAGCATTGCCAGTCCAAACACCACTCATTGCTTCACATGGATTTGAGCGCCAGCACTGTCGTTAGGCAATCTCCTCTTGATTCTCAGCCCAATTCATCTTCTATTCTTGTATCTAAATCTACATCGATTGCATCACCTAAGCCCAAAAATGAAAATCAGACCGAATACGTGATGCTAGCCACAGCTGTAGTTTATCTCAAAAATCGCTCTGGAGTTTTTGTTCCTTGTCGAGCTCTATTAGATAATGCAGCTCAACTAAATTTAATCACCACTCGCCTCGCCAACCAACTTCGGCTGAAATCCCATCGAACTGGCATACGGATTTCGGGAGTTGGAGAAACTTCTCTCTCATCAAATAGTTCAATCGACGTTGAGCTTAAATCTCGTGATTCATCGTATCACACATCGCTTACTGCTGCCGTACAAAACACAATCACCGGCTATCATCCGCATTTTGACATTAAATCTTCTGATTGGAATATTCCTCTGAACATTCATCTTGCGGATCCACTTTTTAATAAAAGCCAACGAATAGACCTTTTAATTGGAGGTGGTCTATATTATGGATTACTTTGCGCGGGCCAAATAAAATTTCAGAAAAATTGCCCTATCGTCAAAAGACACGACTCGGTTGGATCGTAGGTGGAATTGTTGCTCCCTCATCAAGAAGCCTTTCAGCATTGGCTGTATCAAACTTAGAAGCATCCCATTCTCCAGAAGTTGAAGATTTACCTAACATTTTGAAAAGATTTTGGGAGATAGATCATTGCGTTGGATCTGCATCTTCCATATCGGACGATGATTTGCTGTGTGAGCAGCTATTTCAAAAGGGATATTCTCGACTCAGCTCTGGACAATACTCAGTTCGTTTGCCAGCTAAATTTCCTTTGAACTCTCTTGGAGACTCTTATGAGCGTGCATTACGCCGTCTTAAGTCTCTCGAAAACAAATTTGCTAAAGACTTGGATTTAAAGTTGCAATACTCAGCCTTTCTTAAGGAATACCTCGATTTGAAACACATGTCGCTTTCTAACAAGCAGTCTACTTTGCCTCAATTCTATTTGCCACATCACTGCGTTCGCAAAACGGATAGTACAACAACAAAATTGCGTGTTGTATTTGATGGGTCAGCAAAATCAACCACAAACCAATCATTGAATGATCTTCTTTTGGCTGGACCAGCTATTCACCACGTTACTTCGATTCCGATTTTTCAGGATTGCCTTGTGTGGCGATATTTGCAAGATGTACCGTTGTGTCCGCATGACACATCCTGATCAATATCTGCAGTGCATTTTGTGGCGCGACAATCCTGATGACGAGGTCAAGGTATACACTTTGGATACGGTGACCTACGGAACTAAGCCGGCTGCTTTCTTAGCAATTCGAGCTATGCAGCAATTAGCTCAGGACGAGGAGGCTGATCTACCACTTGCAGCAAATATCATTCGCCGAGACTTTTATGTAGATGACTTAATTTCGGGAGGCGATTCTGTTGAAGAAGTAACGCAAATTCGGATGCAGGTTGTAGTGTACCGTAGTTCGATAGATTTTTAACTAGTTGGTCTTTTAATAGTGGGTGGTAATTACTAATAAAGAGGACCTTGTACTTCCTTCGCTAGGGATGCGCACTCTTGCTATGCTCGGGTCTAGCTCGCCGTAGGTCGGGGTTCTTTTAGCTTAGGATAGTACGAAACGCTACTACATTTTAATAAGTGCGTCTTACTCATAAACAATATTCAAAACTGGACTACCGATTAATAAAAGAAATGGCTTTATATTGATACTAATGATACACGCCGACACGTGTGAAGATAAGCTACAGATTCTGATAAGTATTGGGAATTTTGGATGTTAATGATTCCCTAAGTCTTTACCCTCCCTACCATGACAATGCTACTTAAAATATTTACATTGTCCCTTGGACAAGTTCAAAATAACTCTACCACATATTCAAGAAAGTGTTCAACATAAGTACTCGACAAACCATTAAATCTATTTATTCACAATTCATTATTTTTCAATATATCTTCAATCATAATTCCATTTATATAAATTCAGTTTAATAAGCGGTTTCATTAAATCTCTTTTACAAACTAACAATATTTAATCTACGCATAATTATCCGTCATTCTCTAACTCTTCATTTTTGTTTATATTCAATGGGTAAAATAAAGTATATAAAAGTAAAGTATAAAGCAAATATATATAAGTAATTGAATATAAAATTAACAATTATAGTTACATAATCTTTAGTCAAATGCAGATATTATTTTAATTAGACGTTCGAGTGGCATTTTGTTAGAATTTTAATATAGGTAATTCATAATAAGATTTATATCATTGTTGTTATAGTACTCACGACCTTAAATATCCACTCCATGATGTGCGTATAGTTGGGCCCAAGTTCACGTTGACATTGTCGAGCTGTAGGTCAAACTTTAAAGGTTCTAAGTTAAATTCCTATTCAAATGCCAAAAGTTCCGTCAATCTGCGAGTATTTAATTCATTATTATCGCAATACAAAAGAAAATCAGAATCAAAACAAAACACGAAATATAACTGCAGCACTGCAGCGATAAGACCTTACGAAACCGCTGGCTGCTACGCTGCGTTGCGATAAGACGAAATCACAAAGTTGGACCTCCGTTGGTCATAGGAGATGATCTTCACTGCGTGACGATGATGATGTTCAAATATAATTAAATCTGCTCCGGTCGTCTAAACTCTTGCATAGCTGGATAATCTGGATGAGTTCTAGCCTTCCAATATATTTGGGCTGGTTATCATTCGGCAGGTGGCCGGTTGCGTAACTTGTTGGCTGAAGGTTATGTCGCCTCGTGGCCTCTTCTTGGAGCGAACGGGGTTTAAACCATGAGCTGGTGCGGGGTCGACGAAACGGGGGGTGGTCGGCTGTAGAGCAATCAAATGCTCTTATATAGGCCTGGCCTTCCCTAAGCCTTGGGGTCGAATCTCGTTGCCACTTTCACACGAATCGAACACGGAAATTTATTGAAATATACCAACTCTTGTTTTTATGAGATTGGATATATATAACTAAATTATATTTCCACGTGTATGTGAAGTTAAATGGGCAGCGTCAAAAATGTATGAGCGTTCGCCACGAAGTTTTATCCGATAATGCTCTAAGCTCTGGGAAGCTGCATGCTGGTGGTCGCTGTTATAGCTTTTCTTTCCCTAACTGTATAATCGTATGATCATATTCTGTTCTGATTGGTCTAAGACAATTCTCTCGCTTTTTGTTTTTACACAAAAGCTGCTATAATTTAGGGCGAGGGTATCTTGAAGAGTTTTTGCAGTGTAAAGTTAAGTTGGTCACTACACCACAGATAAGGGTAACGAGACTATTTCAAGGAAGCCTTATCTGAAGAAACTCCTTGTTTTCTAGCTTGTATATCCTTCAAATGGAATACTCCTAATTTCTTTCCTCTCTCATTCTCTAATTCATAGTAGTACGAGCTACGTTTCTTATAAACTTTAGCTGGTATAAATACGGGTGCCAATTTACTACTGAATTTCTTTACGGCATTACTTTGTGTAAAGTTTCTGGCATAAACGAAATCGCCGTTTTTAAATTCTATCTGCCGTGTGCGTAGGTTGTATCTATAGGCGTTTTCTTCATGGGATCGGTTTAGGTTCAGTTCATGGTATTTTGGAGAATCTTCATCATCATCCAAAGTACCGATGTCTAATTCAGCAATAGTCGGATTGCTCGTAATTTTATTTAATAATCCGAACTTTTGCCAAAAATCAATGCCTAAATATACATCCTGTTGAAGTTCTGGTATTATAAATAATTCAAGATTGTCTATCGTATCTCCATACTTAATGGAAGTTATAAGTTTTGACACTACTTTGCTTTTTGTTCCGTTCGCAGCGCGAATTTCGCCAGAACATTTTTTTACGTTGTTGTGTTTAAGGAAGTTCTGTGCAGCTAATCCGCCTACACAACTTATTGTTGCTCCAGAATCTAATAAAGCCTTGTAAGTCTGACCCTCTATATTGATATCCGTATAGAGTCTTTGGTCAGAGCTAAGTACTATAGCGGAAATAAGTTTCTGTCGGTCACGACGAACCTTCTTCCAAAATTCTCTCAATCGGATAGTAGATCGTCTGGGTTTAAAATGAGTCCCTATACTAGCTACTTTACTAAATATTTCTCTACGCTTATTATTGTAATTTTGAATTCTTATGTGTAAGGGTATAAAAGAAAAATGAATATCAGACTGACCTAAGGGTTTTATCTCCTGAAATTCACGGGCTTCAGTGGTTGATTTTGACTTAGCAACTTCTGAATCTACGGATGTATCTTGTTGCTCAGAGAAACATCCTTTTGTCGGATTCCCGGATTACAGTTTGGACAAGTCGGTTTGTACTTTTCTTTAAGTCCGCAACCGTAACAAAATATAATTCTTTTAGCCATACAATCATCGAATCTGTGGCCTTGTTTGTCACAATTCCAACAAGTTGTGGTGTTTCGACGTTGAATTTGGTTTACTTCTTCACCTACTCTTACTAAACCTGTTTCTTCTTCTTCGGTGGTTAATTCTGCCACGCAGGAGCGATAAGGTGTCGGCTTAAACGTCCTGAGATTGTTATAAAACTGTTCATGCCTGCGCACTTCGTATCGGAGTTGTGTTCTGTTTGGGATTTTAAGATGCAACAACTCATGATGTAAGCTAGGCTTCGAATTTCTAACCAATAACTCAACTAATTGTGTTTCGGAAACTCCATTTTGCAGTCTGTCAATCAACCGTTCCATGGTTTCCTGGAAATCTTCAAATGCTTCATTTTCTCCTTGCTTGCGTTTTCGGATTCCCTCCCAAATATCATAATCTGTCTCTATATCTTCGAATCTCTTCCTAAATTCGCCACAAAATGTGTTCCAATCGAAATTTGGATTGTTTCGATGAAACTTCCAATACCAATCGCTTGCTTTTCCGGCAAACAGAAGGTACAAATGGTCACATAAAAGTCTATAATCATTCCCTAGATTTTGTTTGGTGAGTGAGCATATCCTGTAAATGAATTCATCTATCCTGATGCTTGTTTTGCTACCATCGAACTTTAATCCCCATTTTTGAATGATTCCTGATACTTTTTCCGGGCTAACATATGAGCTTGCATTGCTCCTGTTTCCGCCTCTTTCTTCTACATTATTGTCTAAATTCTGAGAATACCGATTTTGATTGGAATTGTTCCTGCTCAAATCTGTATTTGGTTGGACATTGTCGGGTGTGGAATTTGTATGTGTGGGCTGAGATAATTGTAAGTTGTCTAAATGACTTTTAATAGATGTCTCTATAGTCTTCCCTAAATAAGAGGTAAGGTTATCCATGAGTTGAGCCTGTTGTTGGCTAACAGTAAACTGTATAAAGTTCATCAACTCTGGTTGAGTACTAAGAGCCATACTGGAATTCGTTGGAGGTTCTGTTAAGATCCTATCCAAATTTCCTCTGTAAGTATTTCTGGTAGATACTCCTCGTCTAGGAGGTGTACCTCGGATCCTGCCTGATCTGGTATTTCTCCTTAATGGGAAAATATCATTATTATCCTGACATTCGCTTACGCCGGATGTGCCAGCTGTTGCAGCATCTAATTCAGCGAACAGAGTGTTATTAGAGTGAGATAAATTCGATTCGTTGCAATCTGCATTGCAAATTGGACATGTTTGTGTACTTTTTAAGTGGTTTATAATGCACTTTTTATGAAATGTATGCCTGCACGATGTTGTTGCTGACAAAACGGTTGGTGCTAAGATTTCTTTACATATGACACAGCTATTTTCAACGCCTTGTGAAACTTCAACTGCATTACCTGCACTATTCTTGGCTGCCATAATATTGTTGTTAAGATATGTTGTAATTATTTGGTTTGTCTTTCTTTATGTCGATCACTTCTATCAGAATCTTAGTTGTATCTCTATTTGTTAGTGGATTGTAGCTGGTCTATTGCCTCATGCTTTTATTTACTTGAAAATCGGACAATATACAGACATATTGAAGTGTAAGTATAATGTATTCCAGAAAAATCAAATTGTAAATAAAGTTGAGTAAAGAAACGTATGGTGATGAGCTCCTGTGGATTCGAAACAGTTCCACTTGGTCGATCAATTCTCTTTCAAATTGAATCGCATGTTCCTAAGTTTTACTATCCCTTCCAAATAGATACTCTCAATCCAATATGTTAATTTATTGGAATTAGTTATATTGTGTTTTAACTGTGGATGGATTACTTTAGAGCTTAGTGTGCTATGACAAGTTAAGGACTTTTCGAGCTTCACATCTGAGCCGAAAATGTGTAGTACTTGTCGAGCTCCACTCGTTGGGCTTCAAAAAATGTGTAGTGTATTTTCTCGAGCCCCCACGTTCGGGCGCCAAAAATGTGTAGTGTACCGTAGTTCGATAGATTTTTAACTAGTTGGTCTTTTAATAGTGGGTGGTAATTACTAATAAAGAGGACCTTGTACTTCCTTCGCTAGGGATGCGCACTCTTGCTATGCTCGGGTCTAGCTCGCCGTAGGTCAGGGTTCTTTTAGCTTAGGATAGTACGAAACGCTACTACATTTTAATAAGTGCGTCTTACTCATAAACAATATTCAAAACTGGACTACCGATTAATAAAAGAAATGGCTTTATATTGATACTAATGATACACGCCGACACGTGTGAAGATAAGCTACAGATTCTGATAAGTATTGGGAATTTTGGATGTTAATGATTCCCTAAGTCTTTACCCTCCTTACCATGACAATGCTACTTAAAATATTTACATTGTCCCTTGGCCAAGTTCAAAATAACTCTACCACATATTCAAGAAAGTGTTCAACATAAGTACTCGACAAACCATTAAATCTATTTATTCACAATTCATTATTTTTCAATATATCTTCAATCATAATTCCATTTATATAAATTCAGTTTAATAAGCGGTTTCATTAAATCTCTTTTACAAACTAACAATATTTAATCTACGCATAATTATCCTAGTCATTCTCTAACTCTTCATTTTTGTTTATATTCAATGGGTAAAATAAAGTATATAAAAGTAAAGTATAAAGCAAATATATATAAGTAATTGAATATAAAATTAACAATTATAGTTACATAATCTTTAGTCAAATGCAGATATTATTTTAATTAGACGTTCGAGTGGCATTTTGTTAGAATTTTAATATAGGTAATTCATAATAAGATTTATATCATTGTTGTTGTAGTACTCACGACCTTAAATATCCACTCCATGATGTGCGTAAAGTTGGGCCCAAGTTCACGTTGACATTGTCGAGCTGTAGGTCAAACTTTAAAGGTTCTAAGTTAAATTCCTATTCAAATGCCAAAAGTTCCGTCAATCTGCGAGTATTTAATTCATTATTATCGCAATACAAAAGAAAATCAGAATCAAAACAAAACACGAAATATAACTGCAGCACTGCAGCGATAAGACCTTAGGAAACCGCTGGCTGCTACGCTGCGTTGCGATAAGACGAAATCACAAAGTTGGACCTCCGTTGGTCATAGGAGATGATCTTCACTGCGTGACGATGATGATGTTCAAATATAATTAAATCTGCTCCGGTCGTCTAAACTCTTGCATAGCTGGATAATCTGGATGAGTTCTAGCCTTCCAATATATTTGGGCTGGTTATCATTCGGCAGGTGGCCGGTTGCGTAACTTGTTGGCTGAAGGTTATGTCGCCTCGTGGCCTCTTCTTGGAGCGAACGGGGTTTAAACCATGAGCTGGTGCGGGGTCGACGAAACGGGGGGTGGTCGGCTGTAGAGCAATCAAATGCTCTTATATAGGCCTGGCCTTCCCTAAGCCTTGGGGTCGAATCTCGTTGCCACTTTCACACGAATCGAACACGGAAATTTATTGAAATATACCAACTCTTGTTTTTATGAGATTGGATATATATAACTAAATTATATTTCCACGTGTATGTGAAGTTAAATGGGCAGCGTCAAAAATGTATGAGCGTTCGCCACGAAGTTTTATCCGATAATGCTCTAAGCTCTGGGAAGCTGCATGCTGGTGGTCGCTGTTATAGCTTTTCTTTCCCTAACTGTATAATCGTATGATCATATTCTGTTCTGATTGGTCTAAGACAATTCTCTCGCTTTTTGTTTTTACACAAAAGCTGCTATAATTTAGGGCGAGGGTGTCTTGAAGAGTTTTTGCAGTGTAAAGTTAAGTTGGTCACTACAAGGTCAAAGAGCTGTTACGACGTAGTCACTTCCCAATAAGAAAATGGTATTCCAATGAAGCTGCCGCTCTCGAAGGCGAATCTGAAGAGGATTTAGAAAAGCTGCTTCAGTTTCACGACGGAACTGACATTACAAAAACTCTTGGTCTTGTTTGGGACCCAAGTCGCGATCATTTGATCTTTAATTTCTCAATAGATCTCGCTGTCGAAAAAGCAACAAAAAGATCCATCCTGTCAACCATCGCTAAATTTTATGATCCTCTTGGATTAATATCTCCCATAGTTACAAAACTCAAAATATTCATGCAGTTGTTGCATAAAGACAAGCTCGATTGGGATGAAAGCTTGCCTTTAAATCTTCATACATCATGGTTGGAGCATAAATCGCAATTCTCAACTGCCAGATATCTCAAATTTCCTCGTTTCGTATTGCTTCCTTCTGCGTCTTTGGAAATACATGGATTCTGCGATGCCAGCATATCCGCTTATGGTGCCTGTATATATGTTCGCTCAGAAAGTCAAGGATCTATTACTTCGCATTTACTTTGTGCTAAATCAAGAGTTACTCCTTTAAAAACACTCACAATCCCCAAATTAAAATTGGCTGCAGCACACCTACTTTCTGACCTCATATGCAACATCTCTAAAATCGTTCCATTTTCTTGCAGCTTTTATTGTTGGTCGGATTCAACTATAGCGCTCTCCTGGATTCGTGAAGCCCCATCCAATTTCAACATATTTGTTTCTAACAGGGTGGCTCAAATACAAGATAATACCAAAAACATGACATGGAGACATGTGCCAACGCAGATGAACCCAGCCGACATATTATCTCGTGGATGTTCGCCTCTTGAGCTAGTCACATCGAGCCAATGGTGTGAAGGGCCTGCCTTTCTACGCTCAGAGTCAAACAATTGGCCTGCAATCGTGCCACCTATAGCAGAGCTTTCCGAACGTCGTCGTCAAGTTTTAGTTGCAGCTCATCAACTTGATATATCGTTTAGCTGCAAATATCAAAACTCATTTGGCAAACTGCAGCGAGTCTTCGCTTACATTCATCGCTTTTTGGAACTTCGATTCAAAGATCGCCCTCGCTCAAAGGGTGAACTTACGGTTCAAGACATTCGAAGTGGCACTTATTTACTCATCAAAGGCATACAATTGATTCATTTTGCTGACGAGTTTAAGGCTTTGCACTCGAAAAAGGAACTCTCATCCAAAAGCGATCTACTTTCCTTGCATCCATTTATCGACGAGACTGGATTAATACGAGTTGACGGTCGACTGCAAAATTCACTTTTGGACTTCAACGCGCGACATCCCATACTGCTTCCAAAGCGACATGCCGTGACTTCATCAATGATTTTGTTCTACCATCACAAGTTCCTACACGCTGGACCCCAAAGTCTTCTTGCTACGATTCGGCAAAGATTTTGGCCAATCGGTGGACGAAAAACAGTTGCAGCCATTGTCAGCAAGTGCGTACGATGTTTTCGTCTGAAGCCCAAGTTGTGCGAGCATATCATGGCTCCATTGCCAGCCGATCGTGTGCAGCCAAATCGCCCATTTCTCATCACAGGAGTCGATTTTTGTGGCCCATTTTATTGCAAATCTGAAGTGAGAAACAGGCCTGCATCCAAATGCTACATCTCAATTTTTGTTTGCTTCACCACTAAGGCAACACATTTGGAAGTGGTTGAAGACCTCTCTACGTCATCATTCATCGCTGCTCTTAAACGATTCGTTAGTATCAGAGGAAAACCAAATACAATTTGGTCAGACAACGCAACAAACTTTGTTGGTGCAAAGAATGAGCTCAAGGAACTTCGTCAACTCTTCCTCAGTGATCCGGAAACCAAGGATTTCAACAACGCCCTTTCCTCAATCGGTGTAAAATGGCATTTTATCCCACCTCGCTCTCCTCACTTTGGTGGATTATGGGAGGCGGCTGTAAAATCGGCCAAATTTCATTTTTATCGAGTTGTTGGAAAAACGATCCTGACCTTTCATGAACTGCGCACTCTTGTTTGTGAAATCTCTGCTATGCTAAACTCACGACCTCTCTGTCCAATTACAGAAAATCCTAGCGACTTAGATGTTTTGACTCCTGGTCACTTTTTGATTGGGTCAACCTTTGCTACCTTCGATGAGCCTGACGTCACGCATTTGGACCTTAATCGTCTTGGTCGATGGCAACGCGTCTGCCAAATACAGCCAAACTTTTGGCGAAAGTGGAGCTCCACTTACCTCTCTCTTCTTCAAGAGCGTGGCAGTGGTGCAAGGCCGTTCGAAATCTGGAGCCAAACAACATTGTCGCCATCAAAGAAGACAACCTTTCTCCACTTCAATGGCGATTGGGAAGGATTGAAGAAACCATTCCTGGCGAAGATGGAAGCGTGCGTGTTGCCATAATACGCACTTCTACTGGACTAATCAAGAGAGCCGTCAACATGATTGCTGTTCTGCCCGTCGATACCACTTCGGTTGAAAGGATGCCTCTTCCAACGGGGGGAGCATGTCGGGAGCGGAACTAGCGATCTATTTAATTTCTCTAAAACATTTATACTTTTGCCAATTTAAACTTTAACGTAAATCACATTTTCAAATAATCTTTCTTGCCCACTGTAATCGGTCACTTCTTGCACATATTAGCTTTCAATTATCTCACTATTTTATTATCGCTATCTTCTTTAACGAGCTTTTGCGCATGCTCAGCTTCTTACGCTTTTGCTTTGGACTCTTCAAGTCAGTCGTAAGTCGTTCTTCGTTTTGTTCTAATCTGTCTCTCGCGACACTTACATTCTAAGCGCACTTAACTAATGCTGTATGTATAATAAACAAAATCGTTAATAAATTAAATAAGAATTATACAATATCGTTTGTACTAATTTGATATTAATTATTAAAAAGGGCTGTCAAACCAGTCAGTCCTCGTAACAGACGTTTTGGTTTGTATTCGAGCAGCAGTGGACTGCTTTGATGTTTTACTTTGTCGTTTTTGTTTTATTAATTCTTCTCACTTTTGTGGTTTAACTCTTGGTTAATTGTATTGTAGTTGTTTTGCTTTTTCTTAATTTAAGTTTGGATTTCACTCTTTTGTGATTTGGATTTGCTTGCACTTGGGGCTAAATAACTTCAGCTGTTCCTGTGACTCGATGGTTAACGTGTGACACTGATATTTGGGCTAATTAATGAATTAGCAGTCCGAAATTTGTTATCACTCACGTTTGGTTCTTTTGCGGATTTATTATAACGAATATAACATTACGTTTTTAAATCCTACCGACTGCGCCAATAAGATTTGTTACACTCAGTTAAAGTAAGAAAAATACATTTCACTTTATTGGTTATAACTGTATACATATTTTAAGAATAAAATATAAGTTGATAATGGTACTCTACGATCCGTGCTGGTTTCGATTGTAAATTCAACTCCCCGCTTAAAACTAAAGTAGGCTTATTTATACCGCTTTTGTGTTTGTTTAACAATTGTCTCTTCTGAGAGAGAGTCCGCTCTTGCTCGTATGATTCTATGTGAAAAGGATTTATGCTGGGTCAGCGTTCCCACGCGACCAGTGGCCAATTCTTGGACTTTGATTTAATTGTTTATACAGCTGCATAGCTTTTGTTTATGCAGTTGGTGCTAATGTTTATAACTTCCTACTGTATGTTTATCTTATACTTATCCATCCATAGGCTGAGGCTTGGATATGTTACTATATGTATGTATAATATATTATTAAGCATATTTAAGCAGCCATCAATCGCTGATCGCCGCTAATGTATCGCGCATTAAAATATGTAAACACTAAATATGCAATGAAACAAATATACTATTAAACCCCAAAAATTACAATTAAAATTTCGTACTGCCGAACTAAACATATTTTTAGCAGCAATCAATCGCTGATTGCCGCTTCATAATGAATCGCGCATTAAAATATGTAAACGCCTAATAGGTGCCGCAATAAATAAAATAAATAATTTTGCATATTACAAAAAAAAAAAAAAATAAAAATAAAATCAAAATAAATATTTATTTTCGTATATTACACAAAGAAAAATTATACAAACATATTTAGGCGGCAATCAATCGCTGATAGCCGCTCATGCATCGCGCATAAATATGTGAATATAACCACACTGAAAAAAAGGGGAAAGCATTATGAAATCAATGTGTCACAACTTAACAAATTCCAGTGATCCACCACCTAATTAATGCATGTGTGTATATAAGTGTGTGCCGGGCAAGAAAGGGGATACCGACACCGACAGCAGTTCGTAGGGAGCCCCCGCCAGTCCTCGGCAGCTGCACTTGAAAGTCGACCACTTGAGTTTGTTTATGTGGGCGTACATACTTGCATGCACGCCGCAGCGTCCGGCCGCTACATCGTGTACGGTGTCGCATAACAACATAAACTGTACTCAGTAAAATCGACAAGACGACCGCCGCGGAGTCGGAAAAATATACAAATAGTCAAATCTTATGGCTGCACAATTTACACTGGAAATCACTTAAAAGAAGCATTGTATTGAAACCACTTGGACCGGCGGCCTTAATAGTTAAATTTTCTTGATGATATAGACACATATTAATAATATCAAATTACAGATCCCAACGAATCCGTTAGGATCAAACCGATACATATTCCACTCCACATCCCACATTCTACTAACGATAAGTACAAGCAAATCGATAAATAAAAATTAAGGAAGAGGAATTTAAATTAAAAAAAAAAAATATATATATATGTATAGAAAAAATATACCCTACATTTTTATAACACAAATATATATTTTAAATATTTTACCTATATTTATAATTTGAAGACCTAAAATTATATATAAAAGTCCCACGGATTCTCAATATTTCATATATATATTTCTTTACCAATTTTAACCAAAAACCTGAAGCGCATGTACGCATGCAAGAAAACGGATCCGATAATGATTGCACTGAAGTCACTCGACACAGGAGTGAGATGTTGGCACTGACCGCCGATTCGGATCAAGGGGTGAGTGCAGCCTCAAAAAGGGCCCTTAATGACGGAATATGTCTAAATGCCTTTTTAGTTGGCCTCCGCGACCCACTCAGGGCGGTCATACGGGCTAGAAACCCGTCGACCATTGAACAGGCCCACGTATGGTGCCAAATTGAACACAAGTTTCATATATCAGAGGCAGAACAAGGCTAGTAACAATTACAACAACAACTTCGACCGCAACTGGTCGTTTCAAAACAGCAACTATTCCCAAAATAATTATAGACAGGACAACCGGAGAAATAACCCCTTCCGACAGGAAGAACTCCCTAACAATGACGTGTAACAACCGTAATAATAATTTCAGGGGAGGACCACCTGTCCCGAGACAAAACAACCCAGACCGGCGCAGGGCGATGTAACCCTCTTACTCCTCAAATTCCACCCATATTTCAACGGGCTCCTTGGCATAGACTTTCTCACCAAGCATAAGGCAAAGATCGATATCGGGAACCTGAAACTCGAGACACAATCTGCCTCAATTGATATAATAACCCAGATTAATAAGGGTACGCAGGAACTTCGCATTGCACCCCACAGCAAATCCCGTGTTAAATTGTCCATAGACCTAAACGAGGGAGACTTTTTCTGCAATTCAGTCGGAATCAATAACGACCTTGTTATCACGGGCGGACAGTATACGGCCATTGACGGACATAGTTACTATGAAGTAACTAATAACTCTGACGACGAACGGACACTTTGTCTGGACCAACCCTTAGAGGTTGCGCCCTACAACGAAGACGACTACGACCAAATATATAACCTGACATTGGGGCTCGACCCCGCTAAGGAATACAAACGACCAATCGACCACATCCAGACAGAACATTTAAATTCGGAGGAGAAACAGGGACTGCTTCCAGTCTGCTACCAGTTCCAGGAGCTTTATTATGATGAAAGGGAGACTCTCACCTTTTCGAATGCTGTTAAGCATTTAATCCCGACAACAGATAACATCCCGGTACACGTGAAAACTTACAGGCGAAATTAAAACCCCAATTTTGTCTACCACAAATTACAAATTGTATCGAATTATAGCAATACCGTTCAACGGTACACAAATTGTAAGCCTACCCAATCATATATTAAAAAATAATGAGGAATTAAATATTGTAAAAAATCCATATATTAAAATAAACTCTGAATTTTTATGAGAAACCCCTGCCATCCCCGGTACACAGTCCTGCCTCCGCAATCTGCTTAACAGCAAGCCAGCGACATTCGACATGCCACGAGGAACCTATAAATCTACAGCCCGATGGGGTTATTTTTATATGGGCACTTAATATTGCCAACGCAGTTAATCTTACAATAACATCAAACTGCGCACCAGAAAGAATAGTAAGCGGCTCGTTCATCGCGAGATAAGACAATTGTTCAATCCTAGCAAATGGAACGAGATATGCAGATACTATTAGCACGATCATAGAAAAGCTACAGATTAGCTTGATCAAAGCCGAGGAGGTAAAAACCATATCCGCAGGAGAGCCACTCAGCCTGCGGAAATTACATCTAAATACGCTGAAAACTGAAGAAGACATCGCAGCAATATACGACAACGCAACGACCCACCTTATGGTCATATATTGATTGCCGGCTCCGCGGCATTGGCCGCTGCCGCCTGGACGTTAAGAAAGAACAAAACAAATTACACCACCGCACATGTCCTTCCTACCGTAACTCCAGCTATACCTTCGTTATGGTCCTCGTTCCGTCTTGATGGGGGAGGCGTTATCGGTGACGGCACAGTTATGCCTTCACCTCCCCTAAAACCCCACAGAACAGCAACCTATATACAGAACAATCAACCCGGAGGCAGAGCGACCAACTAGCAGAGTCATCAACCAGCAGCGGATCGTCTAGCGGAGTCAGGATTCCGGAGGGGGCATCCGGGCATAACCGCTGACGCAGGGGTTTCGTAACAGCAACGAATTGTACACTAGGCTAAGCAAGAAGTATTCTGGAAAATAAAAATTATTCTTATCCAAGCAACTAAAAGATTCAGTCATATATCCAAATTCAATTATACATTCAACACTCGCACGACTTAACTCGCGCACTCCAACGCCCACAAACCGCCCAAAACTGTGTTGATATATTTTCATTTTTTTATTAGCCTTGTAAGTTTCTATCGATCTGCAAAAAATCATTTAGTCACGCCGACACTACAACCCATAACCAGCCTGAAACTGTCACGTCCACACTTTTAAAAAATGTAATATTTTTTCATTTTTCAATATATTTTGAACTTAAAAAAAAATTAAAAAACTTTTTGCCACGCCCACTTCTACGCCCACAAACCGCCAAAAAACTTTTTGCCACGCACACTCCCAAGCGCACAAACCGCCTAAAACTGTCACTCCCACACGTGTGAAAAAATTTAATATTTTTCCATTTTTTTATATATTTTGAAAAATGTCTACATATTTTCCAAAAGCTATTAGCCACTTCTACGCCCACTCCTACGCCCACAAACCGCCTAAAACTGTAACGCCCACACTTTTAAATATGTTGTGGTATTTTTTCACTTTTTTATATATCTTGTTCTCTAAATTTGCCAAAAACTTTTTGCCACGCCCACACCAAAGCCCACAAACCGCCTAAAACTGTCACGCCCAAACTTTTAAAAATTTAATTTTTGCGTGTTTTTATATATTTTGAAAAGTTACTACAGATTTTCCAAAAACTATTTGCCATTTCTACGCCCACAAACCGAACAAATCTGTAACGCCCACATTTTTGAAAAATGTGATATTTATGCACTATTTTATATCAATTGTAAAATTTTATAGGTTTGCAAAAAAACTTTTTGCCTCGCCAACTCTACGCCCACAAGCCGCCACACTATTGAAAAATGTGATATTTTTTCATTTTTGAATATGTCTTGTAAATTTCTATAGATTTGCCAAACAAATCTTTGCCACGCCTACTCTAACGCCCACAAACCGCCAAAAACTGTCACCCCCACACCTTTAAAATATATTAGTTTGCCAAATATCTCCCTTCCGCCTTTTTGTCTTTTGAATTTCGCGGCTATGTACAAAGCGCTACCTATCAACCAAATAGCTTACGCAGCACAAATCCTGGTAATTTTCCATGCGCAACTCTCTTAAAGAGCGCAACCCATTTGAATAAAAAGGAGAGACTTCAAGTTCATACAAACAAAGTCGAGTTTGCTAAGCGTTCAACTCACACTCCAGATTTAGTTCTAATTCATCCACTATACCATTAAGACGTGAATTGACTCCGATTCAAAGTTGTATTATTATCTTGAAATAAAAACTTATATTTTTTTCAAAACTTGCAACCGCGAACTCGTTATTATATGTATATAGTAGCATAATATGCTTCACATATTACGCTTACATAACCATTGTACATACAATCTTGCACCGCACATACAATCTTGCACATGCATAAAGACACGAAACACGAAACCAATTCACATTTTTGATTACACCTAAGCGCATGATTTGTTGTGCAACCATATCGTTCTTTTTGTACACATATAAAAAAACCAAACCCCACAAATATGCTGACTAGACATTTCCGTTTCTCTCGACTCACTTCGAGCCGATCAAAACTCTGTACATTCAGTCTTAAATAAAGACGTTCACCGAAATTGTTCGTGTTTTCGATTTAAAGTTGTTTCAGCGTTGATCTTTGTCTTTGTTATTGACGGATCATTTATTCGACTGACAAATTAATAACTACGTTAGTATATATATATAATAAGATTTGTAACACTCAGTTAAAGTAAAAAAATACATTTCACTTTATTGGTTATAACTGTGTACATATTTTAAGAATAAAATATACGTTGATAATGGTACTCTACGATCCGTGCTGGTTTCGATTGTAAATTCAACTCCCCGCTTAAAGCTAAAGTAGGCTTATTTATACCGCTTTTGTGTTTGTTTAACAATTGTCTCTTCTGAGAGAGAGAGTCCGCTCTTGCTCGTATGATTCTATGTGAAAAGGATTTATGCTGGGTCAGCGGTGCTGGTGTTGGTGCTAATGTTTATAACTTCCTACTGTATGTTTATCTTATACATATACATCCATAGGCTGAGGCTTGGATATGTTACTCCCCCCAACTTTAAAAATTTGCCTGTCCTCATGCAGCTGCTATATGCGGATAAAGAGTAGGCGGCTCTAGTGAATCATTTATGCTTACTTGAACATTATCATTTTGATTTTTTTGACAATTTCGTTTTTAATACTGTTACGAGGACTGACTGGTTTGACAGCCCTTTTTAATAATTAATATCAAATTAGTACAAACGATATTGTATAATTCTTATTTAATTTATTAACGATTTTGTTTATTATACATACAGCATTAGTTAAGTGCGCTTAGAATGTAAGTGTCGCGAGAGACAGATTAGAACAAACGAAGAACGACTTACGACTGACTTGAAGAGTCCAAAGCAAAAGCGTAAGAAGCTCGTTAAAGAAGAAAGCGATAATAAAATAGTGAGATAATTGTAAGCTAATATGTGCAAGAAGTGACCGATTACAGTGGGCAAGAAAGATTATTTGAAAATGTGAATTACTTGAAAGTTTAAATTGGCAAAAGTATAAATGTTTTAGAGAAATTAAATAGATCGCTAGTTCTGCTCCCGACATGCTCCCCCCGTTGGAAGAGGCATCCTTTCAACCGAAGTGGTATCGACGGGCAGAACAGCAATCATGTTGACGGCTCTCTTGATTAGTCCAGTAGAAGTGCGTATTATGGCAACACGCACGCTTCCATCTTCGCCAGGAATGGTTTCTTCAATCCTTCCCAATCGCCATTGAAGTGGAGGAAGGTTGTCTTCTTTGATGACGACAA
The DNA here is from genome assembly GCF_003286155.1 of Drosophila erecta. Taxonomy (NCBI): domain Eukaryota; kingdom Metazoa; phylum Arthropoda; class Insecta; order Diptera; family Drosophilidae; genus Drosophila; species Drosophila erecta. Next base: position 286,741 of record NW_020825247.1, on the reverse strand, counting down.
TGTTGTTTGGCTCCAGATTTCGAACGGCCTTGCACCACTTGCCACGCTCTTGAAGAAGAGAGAGGTAATTGGAGCTCCACTTTCGCCAAAAGTTTTGCTGAATTTGGCAGACGCGTTGCCATCGACCAAGACGATTAAGGTCCAAATGCGTGACGTCAGGCTCATCGAAGGTAGCAAAGGTTGACCCAATCAAAAAGTGACCAGGAGTCAAAACATCTAAGTCGCTAGGATTTTCTGTAATTGGACAGAGAGGTCGTGAGTTTAGCATAGCAGAGATTTCACAAACAAGAGTGCGCAGTTCATGAAAGGTCAGGATCGTTTTTCCAACAACTCGATAAAAATGAAATTTGGCCGATTTTACAGCCGCCTCCCATAATCCACCAAAGTGAGGAGAGCGAGGTGGGATAAAATGCCATTTTACACCGATTGAGGAAAGGGCGTTGTTGAAATCCTTGGTTTGCGGATCACTGAGGAATAGTTGACGAAGTTCCTTGAGCTCATTCTTTGCACCAACAAAGTTTGTTGCGTTGTCTGACCAAATTGTATTTGGTTTTCCTCTGATACTAACGAATCGTTTAAGAGCAGCGATGAATGATGACGTAGAGAGGTCTTCAACCATTTCCAAATGTGTTGCCTTAGTGGTGAAGCAAACAAAAATTGAGATGTAGCATTTGGATGCAGGCCTGTTTCTCACTTCAGATTTGCAATAAAATGGGCCACAAAAATCGACTCCTGTGATGAGAAATGGGCGATTTGGCTGCACACGATCGGCTGGCAATGGAGCCATGATATGCTCGCACAACTTTGGCTTCAGACGAAAACATCGTACGCACTTGCTGACAACGGCTGCAACTGTTTTTCGTCCACCGAAATCTTTGCCGAATCGTAGCAAGAAGACTTTGTGGTCCCGCGTGTAGGAACTTGTGATGGTAGAACAAAATCATTGATGAAGTCACGGCATGTCGTTTTGGAAGCTGTATGGGATGTCGCGCGTTGAAGTCCAAAAGTGAATTTTGCAGTCGACCGTCAACTCGTATTAATCCAGTCTCGTCGATAAATGGATGCAAGGAAAGTAGATCGCTTTTGGATGAGAGTTCCCTTTTCGAGTGCAAAGCCTTAAACTCGTCAGCAAAATGAATTGTATGCCTTTGATGAGTAAATAAGTGCCACTTCGAATGTCTTGAACCGTAAGTTCACCCTTTGAGCGAGGGCGATCTTTGAATCGAAGTTCCAAAAAGCGATGAATGTAAGCGAAGACTCACTGCAGTTTGCCAAATGAGTTTTGATATTTGCAGCTAAACGATATATCAAGTTGATGAGCTGCAACTAAAACTTGACGACGACGTTCGGGAAGCTCTGCTATAGGTGGCACGATTGCAGGCCAATTGTTTGACTCTGAGCGTAGAAAGGCAGGCCCTTCACACCATTGGCTCGATGTGACTAGCTCAAGAGGCGAACATCCACGAGATAATATGTCGGCTGGGTTCATCTGCGTTGGCACATGTCTCCATGTCATGTTTTTGGTATTATCTTGTATTTGAGCCACCCTGTTAGAAACAAATATGTTGAAATTGGATGGGGCTTCACGAATCCAGGAGAGCGCTATAGTTGAATCCGACCAACAATAAAAGCTGCAAGAAAATGGAACGATTTTAGAGATGTTGCATATGAGGTCAGAAAGTAGGTGTGCTGCAGCCAATTCCAATTTGGGGATTGTGAGTGTTTTTAAAGGAGTAACTCTTGATTTAGCACAAAGTAAATGCGAAGTAATAGATCCTTGACTTTCTGAGCGAACATATATACAGGCACCATAAGCGGATATGCTGGCATCGCAGAATCCATGTATTTCCAAAGACGCAGAAGGAAGCAATACGAAACGAGGAAATTTGAGATATCTGGCAGTTGAGAATTGCGATTTATGCTCCAACCATGATGTATGAAGATTTAAAGGCAAGCTTTCATCCCAATCGAGCTTGTCTTTATGCAACAACTGCATGAATATTTTGAGTTTTGTAACTATGGGAGATATTAATCCAAGAGGATCATAAAATTTAGCGATGGTTGACAGGATGGATCTTTTTGTTGCTTTTTCGACAGCGAGATCTATTGAGAAATTAAAGATCAAATGATCGCGACTTGGGTCCCAAACAAGACCAAGAGTTTTTGTAATGTCAGTTCCGTCGTGAAACTGAAGCAGCTTTTCTAAATCCTCTTCAGATTCGCCTTCGAGAGCGGCAGCTTCATTGGAATACCATTTTCTTATTGGGAAGTGACTACGTCGTAACAGCTCTTTGACCTTGTAGTGACCAACTTAACTTTACACTGCAAAAACTCTTCAAGACACCCTCGCCCTAAATTATAGCAGCTTTTGTGTAAAAACAAAAAGCGAGAGAATTGTCTTAGACCAATCAGAACAGAATATGATCATACGATTATACAGTTAGGGAAAGAAAAGCTATAACAGCGACCACCAGCATGCAGCTTCCCAGAGCTTAGAGCATTATCGGATAAAACTTCGTGGCGAACGCTCATACATTTTTGACGCTGCCCATTTAACTTCACATACACGTGGAAATATAATTTAGTTATATATATCCAATCTCATAAAAACAAGAGTTGGTATATTTCAATAAATTTCCGTGTTCGATTCGTGTGAAAGTGGCAACGAGATTCGACCCCAAGGCTTAGGGAAGGCCAGGCCTATATAAGAGCATTTGATTGCTCTACAGCCGACCACCCCCCGTTTCGTCGACCCCGCACCAGCTCATGGTTTAAACCCCGTTCGCTCCAAGAAGAGGCCACGAGGCGACATAACCTTCAGCCAACAAGTTACGCAACCGGCCACCTGCCGAATGATAACCAGCCCAAATATATTGGAAGGCTAGAACTCATCCAGATTATCCAGCTATGCAAGAGTTTAGACGACCGGAGCAGATTTAATTATATTTGAACATCATCATCGTCACGCAGTGAAGATCATCTCCTATGACCAACGGAGGTCCAACTTTGTGATTTCGTCTTATCGCAACGCAGCGTAGCAGCCAGCGGTTTCCTAAGGTCTTATCGCTGCAGTGCTGCAGTTATATTTCGTGTTTTGTTTTGATTCTGATTTTCTTTTGTATTGCGATAATAATGAATTAAATACTCGCAGATTGACGGAACTTTTGGCATTTGAATAGGAATTTAACTTAGAACCTTTAAAGTTTGACCTACAGCTCGACAATGTCAACGTGAACTTGGGCCCAACTTTACGCACATCATGGAGTGGATATTTAAGGTCGTGAGTACTATAACAACAATGATATAAATCTTATTATGAATTACCTATATTAAAATTCTAACAAAATGCCACTCGAACGTCTAATTAAAATAATATCTGCATTTGACTAAAGATTATGTAACTATAATTGTTAATTTTATATTCAATTACTTATATATATTTGCTTTATACTTTACTTTTATATACTTTATTTTACCCATTGAATATAAACAAAAATGAAGAGTTAGAGAATGACGGATAATTATGCGTAGATTAAATATTGTTAGTTTGTAAAAGAGATTTAATGAAACCGCTTATTAAACTGAATTTATATAAATGGAATTATGATTGAAGATATATTGAAAAATAATGAATTGTGAATAAATAGATTTAATGGTTTGTCGAGTACTTATGTTGAACACTTTCTTGAATATGTGGTAGAGTTATTTTGAACTTGTCCAAGGGACAATGTAAATATTTTAAGTAGCATTGTCATGGTAGGGAGGGTAAAGACTTAGGGAATCATTAACATCCAAAATTCCCAATACTTATCAGAATCTGTAGCTTATCTTCACACGTGTCGGCGTGTATCATTAGTATCAATATAAAGCCATTTCTTTTATTAATCGGTAGTCCAGTTTTGAATATTGTTTATGAGTAAGACGCACTTATTAAAATGTAGTAGCGTTTCGTACTATCCTAAGCTAAAAGAACCCCGACCTACGGCGAGCTAGACCCGAGCATAGCAAGAGTGCGCATCCCTAGCGAAGGAAGTACAAGGTCCTCTTTATTAGTAATTACCACCCACTATTAAAAGACCAACTAGTTAAAAATCTATCGAACTACGGTACACTACAACCTGCATCCGAATTTGCGTTACTTCTTCAACAGAATCGCCTCCCGAAATTAAGTCATCTACATAAAAGTCTCGGCGAATGATATTTACTGCAAGTGGTAGATCAGCCTCCTCGTCCTGAGCTAATTGCTGCATAGCTCGAATTGCTAAGAAAGCAGCCGGCTTAGTTCCGTAGGTCACCGTATCCAAAGTGTATACCTTGACCTCGTCATCAGGATTGTCGCGCCACAAAATGCACTGCAGATATTGATCAGGATGTGTCATGCGGACACAACGGTACATCTTGCAAATATCGCCGCACAAGGCAATCCTGAATAGCTGGTCCAGCCAAAAGAAGATCATTCAATGATTGGTTTGTGGTTGATTTTGCTGACCCATCAAATACAACACGCAATTTTGTTGTTGTACTATCCGTTTTGCGAACGCAGTGATGTGGCAAATAGAATTGAGGCAAAGTAGACTGCTTGTTAGAAAGCGACATGTGTTTCAAATCGAGGTATTCCTTAAGAAAGGCTGAGTATTGCAACTTTAAATCCAAGTCTTTAGCAAATTTGTTTTCGAGAGACTTAAGACGGCTTAATGCACGCTCATAAGAGTCTCCAAAAGAGTTCAAAGGAAATTTAGCTGGCAAACGAACTGAATATTGTCCAGAGCTGAGTCGAGAAATAGCTGCTCACACAGCAAATCATCGTCCGATATGGAAGATGCAGATCCAACGCAATGATCTATCTCCCAAAATCTTTTCAAAATGTTAGGTAAATCTTCAACTTCTGGAGAATGGGATGCTTCTAAGTTTGATACAGCCAATGCTGAAAGGCTTCTTGATGAGGGAGCAACAATTCCACCTACGATCCAACCGAGTCGTGTCTTTTGACGATAGGGCAATTTTTCTGCACTTTTATTTTGGCCCGCGCAAAGTAATCCATAATATAGACCACCTCCAATTAAAAGGTCTATTCGTTGGCTTTTATTAAAAAGTGGATCCGCAAGATGAATGTTCAGAGGAATATTCCAATCAGAAGATTTAATGTCAAAATGCGGATGATAGCCGGTGATTGTGTTTTGTACGGCAGCAGTAAGCGATGTGTGATACGATGAATCACGAGATTTAAGCTCAACGTCGATTGAACTATTTGATGAGAGAGAAGTTTCTCCAACTCCCGAAATCCGTATGCCAGTTCGATGGGATTTCAGCCGAAGTTGGTTGGCGAGGCGAGTGGTGATTAAATTTAGTTGAGCTGCATTATCTAATAGAGCTCGACAAGGAACAAAAACTCCAGAGCGATTTTTGAGATAAACTACAGCTGTGGCTAGCATCACGTATTCGGTCTGATTTTCATTTTTGGGCTTAGGTGATGCAATCGATGTAGATTTAGATACAAGAATAGAAGATGAATTGGGCTGAGAATCAAGAGGAGATTGCCTAACGACAGTGCTGGTGCTCAAATCCATGTGAAGCAATGAGTGGTGTTTGGACTGGCAATGCTTGCAATGCCCAGACTTGCACTGTTGTAAGCTGTGCCCTTTATGAAGGCAGTTTAGGCAAAGATGAAGGCGCTTTGCCTCCTTGTAAAGCATCGTTGGAATCAAATTCAAGAATTTAGGGCACTTAAACAAATTATGGTCTTTGGCGTTGCACAATGGGCTACGGTTTTAATTTTCCCACCTGAGCGCTGGATGTTTGGGTTACCACAGCGTTTTCCAAATTTTCCATCATTCGGCATCTCTTCTCTAAAAACGTTGACATCTCGATCCATTTCGGAAGCTTGTACGTTGGCAAAGACTCTTCCCATTTTTCGCGTGTAGCTGGATCCAATTTTGAAGCGATGAGATGAATCTGCGTTCTTGAACATGGAGTAAAAATCTGGCCAATCCATGTAAGAACCGGAGAAACGCGGTAATTGAATTCAGGGAGTCGAGAGCTGCTAGCTGAACACCGAAAAGTACTTTGATCCTCGATCACATTTCGAATTACCGTGGAATTAGCAATTAAGGATTTTTGTAAGCGATTGAGTTCACGATTTAATTTTGATCTGACACTGCAATAGACTTGGTTAAATTCGGTTCGCGCGTCAGAAGTCAACTCCAATAAGTCGAGCTTCTCTAGAGTGGTCTGAGATGCGTCAAAGTCTGATTGCATTCGAGCAGAAATTTCAATGCGCACCTCAAGATCCGACTCATCAAAATTATTTAGCTCTTCTTGAGTTAAAAAGTTGTTTAAAGCCACGATTTGCCGAAATATTGAAGACGATTTAGCCTTATAAAAATCAATGTCCCTTGATGCCACAGTAGGGTTAGGAGATCCCGTAATCTCCGAATTCATTTTTATAATTTTTCGAAAAGTCTAAAAACTGTACAAAATGTATATAAGGTCCGAATGTAAGGTCTGAATGTTTCTTCGTTAAAGAAGAAAGCGATAATAAAATAGTGAGATAATTGAAAGCTAATATGTGCAAGAAGTGACCGATTACAGTGGGCAAGAAAGATTATTTGAAAATGTGATTTACGTTAAAGTTTAAATTGGCAAAAGTATAAATGTTTTAGAGAAATTAAATAGATCGCTAGTTCTGCTCCCGACAACCTAAGAATTCAGTTTCTCGCTTAAGAAATTCACATTTGTCTGGTTGTAATTTGAGATTTGCTTCCCGAAGTTTTTTGAAAACTTTACGCATTGTGAGCATGTGTTCTTCTAATGATGTTGAGAATATTACTATGTCATCTAAATATACTAAACATTGTTTGTTCATAAATTCTTCTAGCAATTCGTTCATACACTTTTGGAAAGTTGCTGGGGCATTGGTTAAGCCGAAAGGCATACGAGTATATTCGTAATGTCCATGTCTAGTGGAAAATGCAGTTTTTGCAGTTTCGCTAAGTCCAGAGTGGTGAAGTATTGGCATTTACCTAGTTTGTCTAGTATTTCATCCATGATAGGAATTGGAAATTTATTCTTTTCTGTTACCTTGTAATTAATTACTACTCTATATTTTTGTTTCCCTGAAGCGTCTGGCTTTTTTGGAACTACTATAACTGGTGAGCTGTAAGGTGACTGAGATTTTTGTATTATGCCTTGTTTTAACATTTCTCTAATTTGTCTGTCAATTTCTTCATGTTCTTCTTGAGAATGCCTATATTGTTTTTTGTAAATTGGTTCTTCGTATTTTGTTTTTATAAAATGTTTTACAGTACTTGTGAACGTCAAATTTTCACCTTCACGATGCTGAATGTCCCTAAATTCATGTAGAATTTTCTTTAATTCTTCTTTTTCCTTTACATTTAAATGATCTAGTCTGAATACATTGGATTCTGCTAATTCTGCTAATTCTTTTGAAATAAAATTTATAAAGTGAATTAATTGTTATCGATTTGTCTTTGTAGTCGATAAAAGAATTAGAATCGTGTAAGAACTTCTGCCCTAATAGAATGTCATAATGTTTAGAAAATTCCTTTATATAAAATTTTTGATTAGTTGGACAAAGTTTACTTGGACCCATTTCCATATAGTTTGTCAACTTTATTATACCATTGGCTGTGTGCTATTTCTTGTTGTTTTATTGGGAAATTTAAACTTGTATCTTTAATAAAATTTACAGTTGACCCCGTATCGATAAGACATCTATACTCTTTATTATTCATTTTTATTATAATAAATGGATTACTCAATTTTTCTGATCCGAGGCTGCCATGCGAAAATTTTCAGCCACATCCATTTTCATTTGACCACTGTTACTTTCCCTGCTTCGCTTTTGCGGTGTATTAGTTGCCTGATAGTTATTGTGTCTGTTTCTATAAACAGATTGATTCATTGGATTTTGTTGGCGGCCCTGATTCAAGTTTTGTCTAACTTCATTAAACAATTGATCATTTTCTTCCCAGTTACGTGGTTGTCTAGGATAAGTGTAATTAGGATTAAAGCGTGGATGCTGTTGATGATTTTGATTTAAATTGTTGTTATAATTGTTATTGTAATTTTGATGATTGTTAGTATAAAATGGTTGAAAGTAAGGAGTATGATAGTTTCTATTAGAATTATTATACCCTGATCCATTATTTTTGTTATGTTTATCCGTATTATGATTTGACTTTCATGCCTTTTCTACAACATTGTTTTCATAAACCCCTTCGAGCTGTGCTGCTGTTTTTAATCCACAAATTGTGGTGATGTCATGTCTGGCTGAGATCATGAATACTCTATCTGGTATTTTTCTTTTAATTACATCTTTGATAGTATTATTTAATGCATTAATATATACTGCCTGATCTGGATTATTTTGTAATTCTAACTTAGTAGTGACGGTGAATGACTTACTCTCCAGTTCCTCCACGAACTTTCTTAGATTGCTCTGGTAGTTGGTGTTGTAGATCTTCCTTAATAGTTCCTCAGTTGGCGTCTGGATCATGAACTCCCTTATTAAAGCTTGCCTCAAATCTATCCATGTATTTGACATCGCCTGTTGGGTTACTCGCTGTGCGTCTCCATAAATTTGTAATTCGATAGCTCCAAAGATGATACTTCGTTGAATTTGTTGGGTTGTTGGGTACAGATTTAATATGTAGTCGATTCTTCTTATGAATGCACCTAGGTCTTCGTGTGCTCCGTTGAATGCAGGAACTTGCCTTATTTGTTGTTGATTATTTTTGAGTTCTAACGCCATGTTGCTTTGTTTTTCTGTTCTGTTTTTTTTTTTTTGATTTTAATTTTTTGTGTTGTTGCGTTTTTGTTGTTTTGACGTTTTGGTTTGTATTTGAGCAGCAGTGGACTGCTTTGATGTTTTACTTTGTCGTTTTTGTTTTATTAATTCTTCTCACTTTTGTGTTTTAACTCTTGGTTAATTGTATTGTAGTTGTTTTGCTTTTTCTTAATTTAAGTTTGGATTTCACTCTTTTGTGATTTGGATTTGCTTGCACTTGGGGCTAAATAACTTCAGCTGTCCCTGTGACACTGATATTTGGGCTAATTAATGAATTAGCAGTACGAAATTAACAAGTAACGAATATAACATTACGTTTTTAAATCCTACCGACTGCGCCAATAAGATTTGTTACACTCAGTTAAAGTACAAAAAATACATTTCACTTTATTGGTTATAACTGTGTACATATTTTAAGAATAAAATATAAGTTGATAATGGTACTCTACGATCCGTGCTGGTTTCGATTGTAAATTCAACTCCCCGCTTAAAACTAAAGTAGGCTTATTTATACCGCTTTTGTGTTTGTTTAACAATTGTCTCTTCTGAGAGAGAGTCCGCTCTTGCTCGTATGATTCTATGTGAAAAGGATTTATGCTGGGTCAGCGTTCCCACGCGACCAGTGGCCAATTCTTGGACTTTGATTTAATTGTTTATACAGCTGCATAGCTTTTGTTTATGCAGTTGGTGCTAATGTTTATAACTTCCTACTGTATGTTTATCTTATACTTATCCATCCATAGGCTGAGGCTTGGATATGTTACTATATGTATGTATAATATATTATTAAGCATATTTAAGCAGCCATCAATCGCTGATCACCGCTAATGTATCGCGCATTAAAATATGTAAACACTAAATATGCAATGAAACAAATATACTATTAAACCCCAAAAATTACAATTAAAATTTCGTACTGCCGAACTAAACATATTTTTAGCAGCAATCAATCGCTGATTGCCGCTTCATAATGCATCGCGCATTAAAATATGTAAACGCCTAATAGGTGCCGCAATAAATAAAATAAATAATTTTTCATATTCCAAAAAAAAAAAAAAATAAAAATAAAATCAAAATAAATATATATTTTCGTATATTACACAAAGAAAAATTATACAAACATATTTAGGCGGCAATCAATCGCTGATAGCCGCTCATGGATCGCGCATAAATATGGGGTTAATATTGCCAACGCAGTTAATCTTACAATAACATCAAACTGCGCACCAGAAAGAATAGTAAGCGGCTCGTTCATCGCGAGATAAGACAATTGTTCAATGCTAGCAAATGGAACGAGATATGCAGATACTATTAGCACGATCATAGAAAAGCTACAGATTAGCTTGATCAAAGCCGAGGAGGTAAAAACCATATCCGCAGGAGAGCCACTCAGCCTGCGGAAATTACATCTAAATACGCTGAAAACTAAAGACATCGCAGCAATATACGACAACGCAACGACCCACCTTATGGTCATATATTGATTGCCGGCTCCGCGGCATTGGCCGCTGCCGCCTGGACGTTAAGAAAGAACAAAACAAATTACACCACCGCACATGTCCTTCCTACCGTAACTCCAGCTATACCTTCGTTATGGTCCTCGTTCCGTCTTGATGGGGGAGGCGTTATCGGTGACGGCACAGTTATGCCTTCACCTCCCCTAAAACCCCACAGAACAGCAACCTATATACAGAACAATCAACCCGGAGGCAGAGCGACCAACTAGCAGAGTCATCAACCAGCAGCGGATCGTCTAGCGGAGTCAGGATTCCGGAGAGGGCATCTGGGCATAACCAGGGGGTTTCGTAACAGCAACGAATTGTACACTAGGCTAAGCAAGAAGTATTCTGGAAAATAAAAATTATTCTTATCCAAGCAACTGAAAGATTCAGTCATATATCCAAAAGGCCTCCTCGGATTTATTTCAAATTATTACATTCAATTATACATTCAACACTCGCACGACTTAACTCGCGCACTCCAACGCCCACAAACCGCCCAACACAGTTTTTGATATTTTTTCATTTTTTTTATTAGCCGTGTAAGTTTCTATCGATCTGCAAAAAATCATTTAGTCATGCCGACACTACAACCCATAACCAGCTTGAAACTGTCACGTCCACACTTTTAAAAAATGTAATATTTTTTCATTTTTCAATATATTTTGAAAACTTAAAAGAAAATTAAAAAAAACTTTTTGCGACGCCCACTTCTACGCCCACAAATGTCTACATATTTTCCAAAAACTATTTGCCACTTCTACGCCCACTCCTACGCCCACAAACCGCCTAAAACTGTAACGCCCACACTTTTTAAATATGTTGTGGTATTTTTTCCCTTTTTTTTATATCTTGTTCTCTACATTTGCCAAAAACTTTTTGCCACGCCCACTCCAAAGCCCACAAACCGCCCAAAACTGTCACGCCCACACCTTTAAAATTTAATTTTTGCGTGTTTTTATATATTTTGAAAAATTACTACAGATTTTCCAAAAACTATTTGCCATTTCTACGCCCACAAACCGAACAAATCTGTAATGCCCACATTTTTAAAAAATGTGATATTTATTCACTATTTTATATCAATTGTAAAATTTATAAGCTTGCAAAAAAACTTTTTGCCTCGCCAAACTCTACGCCCACAAGCCGCCACACTTTTGAAAAATGTGATATTTTTTCATTTTTGAATATGTCTTGTAAATTTCTATAGATTTGCCAAACAAATCTTTGCCACGCCTACTCTAACGCCCACAAACCGCCAAAAACTGTCACCCCCACACCTTTAAAATATATTAGTTTGCCAAATATCTCCCTTCCGCCTTTTTGTCTTTTGAATTTCGCGGCTATGTACAAAGCGCTACCTATCAACCAAATAGCTTACGCAGCACAAATCCTGGTAATTTTCCATGCGCAACTCTCTTAAAGAGCGCAACCCATTTGAATAAAAAGGAGAGACTTCAAGTTCATACAAACAAAGTCGAGTTTGCTAAGCGTTCAACTCACACTCCAGATTTAGTTCTAATTCATCCACTATACCATTAAGACGTGAATTGACTCCGATTCAAAGTTGTATTATTATCTTGAAATAAAAACTTATATTTTTTTCAAAACTTGCAACCGCGAACTCGTTATTATATGTATATAGTAGCATAATATGCTTCACATATTACGCTTACATAACCATTGTACATACAATCTTGCACCGCACATACAATCTTGCACATGCATAAACACACGAAACACGAAACCAATTCACATTTTTGATTACACCTAAGCGCATGATTTGTTGTGCAACCATATCGTTCTTTTTGTACACATATAAAAAAACCAAACCCCACAAATATGCTGACTAGACATTTCCGTTTCTCTCGACTCACTTCGAGCCGATCAAAACTCTGTACATTCAGTCTTAAGCTGACATTTCTTAAATAAAGACGTTCACCGAAATTGTTCGTGTTTTCGATTTAAAGTTGTTTCAGCGTTGATCTTTGTCTTTGTTATTGACGGATCATTTATTCGACTGACAAATTAATAATTACGTTAGTATATATATATGTATGTATAATATATTATTAAGCATATTTAAGCAGCCATCAATCGCTGATCGCAGCTAATGCATCGCGCATTAAAATATGTAAACACTAAATATGCAATGAAACAAATATACTATTAAACCCCAAAAATTACAATTAAAATTTCGTACTGCCGAACTAAACATATTTTTAGCAGCAATCAATCGCTGATTGCCGCTTCATAATGAATCGCGCATTAAATTATGTAAACGCCTAATGGGTGCCGCAATTTTTTTGCATATTCCAAAAAAAAAAAAAAAATAAAAATAAAATCAAAATAAATATATATTTTCGTATATTACACAAAGAAAAATTATACAAACATATTTAGGCGGCAATCAATCGCTGATAGCCGCTCATGCATCGCGCATAAATATGTGAATATAGCCACACTGAAAAAAAGGGGAAAGCATTATGAAACCAATGTGACACAACTTAACAAATTCCAGTGATCCACCACCTAATTAATGCATGTGTGTATATAAGTGCGACCGATCATTTCTTTCTGTGTGCCGGGCAAGAAAGGGAAAACCGACACCGACAGCAGTTCGTAGAGAGCCCCCGCCAGTCCTCGGCAGCCGCAATTGAAAGTCGACCACTTGAGTTTGTTTATGTGGGCGTACATACTTGCATGCACGCCGCTGCGTCCGGCCGCTACATCGTGTACGGCGTCGCATAACAACATAAACTGTACTCAGTAAAATCGACAAGACGACCGCCGTGGAGTCGGATGCTTTTGCGCATCGGATCATACAAGAAAAATATATGTCAAAATCTTATGGCTGCACAATTTACACACTTAAAAGAAGCATTGTATTGAAACCACTTGGACCGGCGGCCTTAATAGTTACATTTTCTTGATGATATAGACACATATTAATAATATCAAATTACAGATCCCAACGAATCCGTTAGGATCAAACCAATACATATTCCACTCCACATCCCACATTCTACTAACGATAAGTACAAGCAAATCGACAAATAAAAATTAAGGAAGAGGAATTTAAATTAAAAAAAAAATATATATATATATATAGAAAAAATATACCCTACATTTTTATATCACAAATATATATTTTAAATATTTTACCTATATTTATAATTTGAAGACCTAAAATTATATATAAAAGTCCCACGGATTCTCAATATTTCATATATATATTTCTTTACCAATTTTTACCAACAACCTGAAGCGCATGTACGCATGCAAGAAAACGGATCCGATACTGATTGCACTATAGTCACTCGACTCAGGAGTGAGATGTTGGCACTGACCGCCGATTCGGATCAAGGGGTGAGTGCAGCCTCAAAAAGGGCCCTTAATGACGGAATATGTCTAAATGCCTTTTTAGTTGGCCTCCGCGACCCACTCAGGGCGGTCATACGGGCTAGAAACCCGTCGACCATTGAACAGGCCCACGAATGGTGCCAAATTGAACACAAGTTTCATATATCAGAGGCAGAACAAGGCTAGTAACAATTACAACAACAACTTCGACCGCAACTGGTCGTTTCAAAACAGCAACTATTCCCAAAATAATTATAGACAGGACAACCGGAGAAATAACCCCTAACAATGACGTGTAACAACCGTAATAATAATTTCAGGGGAGGACCACCTGTCCCCAGACAAAACAACCCAGACCGGCGCAGGGCGATGTAACCCTCTTACTCCTCAAATTCCACCCATATTTCAACGGGCTCCTTGGCATAGACTTTCTCACCAAGCATAAGGCAAAGATCGATATCGGGAACCTGAAACTCGAGACACAATCTGCCTCAATTGATATAATAACACAGATTAATAAGGGTACGCAGGAACTTCGCATTGCACCCCACAGCAAATCCCGTGTTAAATTGTCCATAGACCTAAACGAGGGAGACTTTTTCTGCAATTCAGTCGGAATCAATAACGACCTTGTTATCACGGGCGGACAGTATACGGCCATTGACGGACATAATTACTATGAAGTAACTAATAACTCTGACGACGAACGGACACTTTGTCTGGACCAACCCTTAGAGGTTGCGCCCTACAACGAAGACGACTACGACCAAATATATAACCTGACATTGGGGCCCGACCCCGCTAAGGAATACAAACGAGGAATTACAAAATGAGGAATTAAATATTGTAAAAAATCCATATATTAAAATAAACTCCGAATTTTTATGAGAAACCCCTGCCATCCCCGGTACACAGTCCTGCCTCCGCAATCTGCTTAACAGCAAGCCAGCGACATTCGACATGCCACGAGGAACCTATAAATCTACAGCCCGATGGGGTTATTTTTATATGGGCACTTAATATTGCCAACGCAGTTAATCTTACAATAACATCAAACTGCGCACCAGAAAGAATAGTAAGCGGCTCGTTCATCGCGAGATAAGACAATTGTTCAATCCTAGCAAATGGAACGAGATATGCAGATACTATTAGCACGATCATAGAAAAGCTACAGATTAGCTTGATCAAAGCCGAGGAGGTAAAAACCATATCCGCAGGAGAGCCACTCAGCCTGCGGAAATTACATCTAAATACGCTGAAAACTGAAGAAGATATCGCAGCAATATACGACAACGCAACGACCCACCTTATGGTCATATATTGATTGCCGGCTCCGCGGCATTGGCCGCTGCCGCCTGGACGTTAAGAAAGAACAAAACAACTTACACCACCGCACATGTCCTTCCTACCGTAACTCCAGCTATACCTTCGTTATGGTCCTCATTCCGTCTTGATGGGGGAGGCGTTATCGGTGACGGCACAGTTATGCCTTCACCTCCCCTAAAACCCCACAAAACAGCAACCTATATACAGAACAATCAACCCGGAGGCAGAGCGACCAACTAGCAGAGTCATCAACCAGCAGCGGATCGTCTAGCGGAGTCAGGATTCCGGAGGGGGCATCCGGGCATAACCGCTGACGCAGGGGTTTCGTAACAGCAACGAATTGTACACTAGGCTAAGCAAGAAGTATTCTGGAAAATAAAAATTATTCTTATCCAAGCAACTAAAAGATTCAGTCATATATCCAAATTCAATTATACATTCAACACTCGCACGACTTAACTCGCGCACTCCAACGCCCACAAACCGCCCAAAACTGTGTTGATATATTTTCATTTTTTTATTAGCCTTGTAAGTTTCTATCGATCTGCAAAAAATCATTTAGTCACGCCGACACTACAACCCATAACCAGCCTGAAACTGTCACGTCCACACTTTTAAAAAATGTAATATTTTTTCATTTTTCAATATATTTTGAAAACTTAAAAAAAAAATAAAAAACTTTTTGCCACGCCCACTTCTACGCCCACAAACCGCCAAAAAACTTTTTGCCACGCACACTCCCAAGCGCACAAACCGCCTAAAACTGTCACTCCCACACGTGTGAAAAAATTTAATATTTTTCCATTTTTTTATATATTTTGAAAAATGTCTACATATTTTCCAAAAGCTATTAGCCACTTCTACGCCCACTCCTACGCCCACAAACCGCCTAAAACTGTAACGCCCACACTTTTTAAATATGTTGTGGTATTTTTTCACTTTTTTATATATCTTGTTCTCTAAATTTGCCAAAAACTTTTTGCCACGCCCACTCCAAAGCCCACAAACCGCCTAAAACTGTCACGCCCAAACTTTTAAAAATTTAATTTTTGCGTGTTTTTATATATTTTGAAAAGTTACTACAGATTTTCCAAAAACTATTTGCCATTTCTACGCCCACAAACCGAACAAATCTGTAACGCCCACATTTTTGAAAAATGTGATATTTATTCACTATTTTATATCAATTGTAAAATTTTATAGGTTTGCAAAAAAACTTTTTGCCTCGCCCAACTCTACGCCCACAAGCCGCCACACTTTTGAAAAATGTGATATTTTTTCATTTTTGAATATATGTCTTGTAAATTTCTATAGATTTGCCAAACAAATCTTTGCCACGCCTACTCTAACGCCCACAAACCGCCAAAAACTGTCAAAATTGTTGGCCTTGTGCCACCTTCCACACTGAGATCTCGAAATGCACTCCCCCTTAAAGGCCTCTCGAAGCATTTGATAAGTTTCCGATGCATTTTTGCCAAGTCGCACACAAAACTTTATGGCGTACCGCTGTTCCAGCGAAAGCTCCATCGCACCGTGACACAACAGAAAAAATGACTTCGCTCTACGACACGTCCTACCACTTCTATTGCTCAGAGCGAACTGAGACCGAGCGCGGTGGAAAGAAGAGACTCCGCCCCAAATTTGCAGACAGGTCCGAGCGTGCTACGAAAGATAGTTACGTGACAATGAAACCATGCACATTACTTTCATTACTTTATTTTGTAATTTTGTATAGATTTACCAAAACTCGTTTTGCTACGCCCACTCCTACGCTTACAAACCGCACAAAACTTTCACGCCCAGAATTTCACGCAGTAGAATTTTTGCTATAATTACGTCAGCAGAGCTGCAAGGCTTCTGGCGAAAATTTCCGCAGCAGAATTTCTGCTTAAATTACGTCAGCAGAGCTTCCTATTTTTCCTTTTTGCTTTATGATGAATATGCTCTCGGTCGCAGTATCCAAAAACTTCCCTAAATTTTTCTCATCATGGGACAGCAAGCACTCCAGTTCCATTAATTTGTTGAAGTGTTGGGAGAATATTTTTCTGATATTCTCATAGCGTTTGCAGATAAGCTCCCACGCTGCTGTATAGCTAGCCGTTGATCCCGGTACCAATTTGAGCTTCTCCTTTTAAGCAGGCTCTTAAATATCCCAGCTTTCTTGTGTTGCTGAGATCCTTCCTGCTGTTTATTAGCTCAGAGAATAGCTCGCAAAAAGTTGGCCATTCCTTCGCATTTCCATTGAACGTTGGAAGGTCTACTTTTGGGAGTTCTGGCACGTCGTAGTTGGAACTTTCGAACTGTTCCAACTTCATTTGAAGTACCATCTCTAGTGCGGCAACTTCAGATTGCAGAACGTCTGCCTCATCTTGATCAAAGGCAGTTCTGTCATGCTTGTTTTCATGCAGTTTCAGTGTGTCCGTCACGTTGGTCAATGGCTTTCCTTCATTGCCAGCTGCTTGACTAGATTATCAACTGGACTGGAGCTCCGAGCTGATGTGGTATCAGATAATTTTGATCCGCTTGGTATATTTATCTCTTCAAGTGTTTCTACCTTTAATTGTGACTCCTTGTAGGCCTTGATAGCATCCATAGTTTTAATAAATATTTTATCATTGATGAACAATATAAATTTTATATTGATGATCGCCAATTTCCAATTTTACCAGCGCATTGTTGTTAGTAGTAAATCGGACTACCAATACTTCTATAGCTGGTATAGATGCCTCTTCCATGATGGCTTGCAGTATTTTGTTCTGCAGCTCTCTTTGGTCTTACATCAATTTCACAGATCTTTCCGACAACATTTTGGAAAAACAATCACTGTGACTTTTTTGTACTTTCTGTTTGTATTCTTTGGCGTGATTTGTTGGAGGATTTTTTTGATTGGTCGCCCAGAAGACCTAGCTGTGCCTCGACTCACAGCTGATTGATCAGCCAAGGAAAAGCAAGAACACAATGTTTCACACTATAGTCCTAGTACTTTAACGCGTGGTATTTTCTTCTGTGTTTCTTACCAATGGTGGGGGAAACAACAGAATCACTCGAATAACCTTGCTCTTTTTACTTTGAAGCGCTGGGTTTTTCTTCTGTGTTTCTTACCAATGGTGAGGGAAAACAACAGAATTTCTCGAAGGACCAAAATGGTCACACTATAAACTTGTGCGTACACTTAATGAGTTCAATTCAGGTGTTTGAATCTAACTGACTCGCTACTGCGAGGGCTTCGCCTTTTAATCATTGTTACATAGGTTCTTATCATCTAATTATATAATGCAGTGCTTGTAAGACGCCGCAGTCTGCGCAGTCCTTTTGTTACGCTGACACTATCACCCTCATTAGCCTTGTAAGTTTCTATCGATCTGCAAAAAATCATTTAGTCATGCCGACACTACAACCCATAACCAGCTTGAAACTGTCACGTCCACATTTTTAAAAAATGTAATATTTTTTCATTTTTCAATATATTTTGAAAACTTAAAAGAAAATTAAAAAAAACTTTTTGCGACGCCCACTTCTACGCCCACAAATGTCTACATATTTTCCAAAAACTATTTGCCACTTCTACGCCCACTCCTACGCCCACAAACCGCCTAAAACTGTAACGCCCACACTTTTTAAATATGTTGTGGTTTTTTTTCCCTTTTTTTTATATCTTGTTCTCTACATTTGCCAAAAACTTTTTGCCACGCCCACTCCAAAGCCCACAAACCGCCCAAAACTGTCACGCCCACACTTTTAAAATTTAATTTTTGCGTGTTTTTATATATTTTGAAAAATTACTACAGATTTTCCAAAAACTATTTGCCATTTCTACGCCCACAAACCGAACAAATCTGTAATGCCCACATTTTTGAAAAATGTGATATTTATTCACTATTTTATATCAATTGTAAAATTTATAAGCTTGCAAAAAAACTTTTTGCCTCGCCAAACTCTACGCCCACAAGCCGCCACACTTTTGAAAAATGTGATATTTTTTCATTTTTGAATATGTCTTGTAAATTTCTATAGATTTGCCAAACAAATCTTTGCCACGCCTACTCTAACGCCCACAAACCGCCAAAAACTGTCACACCGACACCTTTAAAATATATTAGTTTGCCAAATATCTCCCTTCCGCCTTTTTGTCTTTTGAATTTCGCGGCTATGTACAAAGCGCTACCTATCAACCAAATAGCTTACGCAGCACAAATCCTGGTAATTTTCCATGCGCAACTCTCTTAAAGAGCGCAACCCATTTGAATAAAAAGGAGAGACTTCAAGTTCATACAAACAAAGTCGAGTTTGCTAAGCGTTCAACTCACACTCCAGATTTAGTTCTAATTCATCCACTATACCATTAAGACGTGAATTGACTCCGATTCAAAGTTGTATTATTATCTTGAAATAAAAACTTATATTTTTTTCAAAACTTGCAACCGCGAACTCGTTATTATATGTATATAGTAGCATAATATGCTTCACATATTACGCTTACATAACCATTGTACATACAATCTTGCACCGCACATACAATCTTGCACATGCATAAACACACGAAACACGAAACCAATTCACATTTTTGATTACACCTAAGCGCATGATTTGTTGTGCAACCATATCGTTCTTTTTGTACACATATAAAAAAACCAAACCCCACAAATATGCTGACTAGACATTTCCGTTTCTCTCGACTCACTTCGAGCCGATCAAAACTCTGTACATTCAGTCTTAAGCTGACATTTCTTAAATAAAGACGTTCACCGAAATTGTTCGTGTTTTCGATTTAAAGTTGTTTCAGCGTTGATCTTTGTCTTTGTTATTGACGGATCATTTATTCGACTGACAAATTAATAATTACGTTAGTATATATATATGTATGTATAATATATTATTAAGCATATTTAAGCAGCCATCAATCGCTGATCGCAGCTAATGCATCGCGCATTAAAATATGTAAACACTAAATATGCAATGAAACAAATATACTATTAAACCCCAAAAATTACAATTAAAATTTCGTACTGCCGAACTAAACATATTTTTAGCAGCAATCAATCGCTGATTGCCGCTTCATAATGAATCGCGCATTAAATTATGTAAACGCCTAATGGGTGCCGCAATAAATAAAATAAATAATTTTGCATATTCCAAAAAAAAAAAAAATAAAAATAAAATCAAAATAATTATATATTTTCGTATATTACACAAAGAAAAATTATACAAACATATTTAGGCGGCAATCAATCGCTGATAGCCGCTCATGCATCGCGCATAAATATGTGAATATAGCCACACTGAAAAAAAGGGGAAAGCATTATGAAACCAATGTGCCACAACTTAACAAATTCCAGTGATCCACCACCTAATTAATGCATGTGTGTATATAAGTGCGACCGATCATTTCTTTCTGTGTGCCGGGCAAGAAAGGGAAAACCGACACCGACAGCAGTTCGTAGAGAGCCCCCGCCAGTCCTCGGCAGCCGCAATTGAAAGTCGACCACTTGAGTTTGTTTATGTGGGCGTACATACTTGCATGCACGCCGCTGCGTCCGGCCGCTACATCGTGTACGGTGTCGCATAACAACATAAACTGTACTCAGTAAAATCGACAAGACGACCGCCGTGGAGTCGGATGCTTTTGCGCATCGGATCATACAAGAAAAATATATGTCAAAATCTTATGGCTGCACAATTTACACACTTAAAAGAAGCATTGTATTGAAACCACTTGGACCGGCGGCCTTAATAGTTAAATTTTCTTGATGATATAGACACATATTAATAATATCAAATTACAGATCCCAACGAATCCGTTAGGTTCAAACCAATACATATTCCACTCCACATCCCACATTCTACTAACGATAAGTACAAGCAAATCGACAAATAAAAATTAAGGAAGAGGAATTTAAATTAAAAAAAAAATATATATATATATAGAAAAAATATACCCTACATTTTTATATCACAAATATATATTTTAAATATTTTACCTATATTTATAATTTGAAGACCTAAAATTATATATAAAAGTCCCACGGATTCTCAATATTTCAATATTTCACGCCCACACTTTTAAAAATGTAATATTTTTTTATTTTTAAATATAACTTGTACATTTTTATAGTTTTCAAAAAACTTTTGGCGACCCCCACTCAAACGCCCACACAACGCCCAAAAAGTCAGGCCCGCCCACACTTTTGAATAATGTATTGTAAATTTGTATACGTTTGCCAAAAAACTTTTTGCAACGCCTACTCCTACGCCCACAAACCGCCGAAAAATGTCACGCACAAACATTTGAAAAAAATGTATATATCTTGTAAATTTCTTTAGATTTGGCACTACCACCCACAAATCGCCTATATTTTTTCAATATTTTATATATAATATATTGAGCATTTTTATACGTTTGCCAAAAAACTTTTTGCCACGCCCACACCTACGTAAAAAAAAAGCCTAAAACAGCCACGGCAACAATTTTGAAAAAATGTAATATATTTTCATTTTTGAATACACCTTGTAAATTTTTATAGACTTTTCAAAAAACTTATTGCCACGTCGACACCTACGCCCGCAAACCGCCCAAAACTGTGTTTATATTTTTCATTTTTTTTATTAGCCTTGAAAATTTTATACCGCCTAATACTGTCACGCCCACACTTATGTAAAAATTTAATATTTTTAATTTTTTTTATATATTTTGTAAATTTCTATAGATTTTCCAAAACTCTTTTAGCAACGCCCTCTTCTACTTTGTGAGCACAAACCGCACAAAGCTGTCACGCTCGCCCACTCTTTGGAGTATTGTGATATTTTTTCACTATTTTATATAAATTTATTTATATTTATATAAATTTATTTATTTTGTAAAATTTTATAAGCTTGCTAAAAAACTTTTTGCAACGCCTACTCCTACGCCCACAAACCGCCGAAAATATGTTAAGATATTATTTAACTTTTTTATATATCTTGATAACTTCTATAGATTTGCCTAAACTCATTTTGCCTACACCAACAACCCGTACATAACAGTCACGCCCGCACTTTCGAAATATGTTTTGATATATATATTTTGATATTTTTTTCATATATTTCTTAGCCTTGTATATTTTTATAGAACTGCAAAAAATCTTTTTGTCACGCCGAAAAAGTTTTTGCCACGCCCATTCCAACGCCCACAAACCCCCTAAAACTGTCACGTCCACACTTTTAAAAAATGTAATATTTTTCATTTGTGAATATATTTTGTAAATTTTTGAAGATTTTCCAAAAAAGTTTTTGCCACGCCCACTCCTACGCGCACAAACCGCAAAAAACT
The DNA here is from genome assembly GCF_003286155.1 of Drosophila erecta. Lineage (NCBI taxonomy): Eukaryota > Metazoa > Arthropoda > Insecta > Diptera > Drosophilidae > Drosophila > Drosophila erecta. The sequence goes on along the minus strand of NW_020825247.1, from coordinate 264,441 downwards.
CTTACTCCAGGTTCCCGTGCGCTGCCTGATATCCTTCGTTGTCCTGCGGCGTCCTCGACAGAGGTTACGTGCTTAGGATGTTATGGTGGGGAGGTGTATCGTCCGTGAGTCCGGATCACCTTGACCGACCAATGACTCCTCTGACCCTTCTGACGATGCCCTTCGTGGCCCTGTGGCGACTACGCCCGTGTTTACGTGTCTGGGCTTGGGGCTTAGGATGTTATGGTGGAGAGGTGTATCGCCCGTTAGGTCAAGCATACGTTTTCCCTCGGACCACCTTTGCCGAGCACTGACTCCACTGACCATTCCGAGAACTGCAGACTGACCGTGCCGAGTTCTCACTGACTGTTGTCCGGGTTCTCTTGATCGCGTATCGCAGTCCCTCTTATAGGTCCGTTATTTCCCCCTTTTGCGCACGGACCGCTCGGTTACAAGGTCCAACCCAGGTCCCGTTAGTTCAAGGTGCGTCCTCTTTGTGCCTCTGATTACCGTCACTCTGATTACTCTCATTACCGTTCGACCTCTGTGCCCTTGGCCGTCTTGAGGTCAAGGTCCAGCACGGTACCGTTAGTTCACGGTCTGTCCGCTTTGCTCGGGTCCAAGGTCCATTATTTCCTATTTGACCTGGTTGCCCTTGACGCCTTCTTCGCTGTTGCTAGGCAGCTTTCCTGCACCTCGATTTTTGGGGACTTTTAAGACTCCTCACAATATTTTGATATTTTTCTATCGATCTGAAAAAAATGCTTTGTCACGCCGACTCTACATCCCACTAACCGCCCAAAACTGTAACGTGATCATGTGTCATGTGTGTGTGTGATATTTTTTTGTTTGCATCTGATAGTCGAGGAACTCTACTATAGCATTCTATCTTGTTTCATTTTTGAATATATTTTGTAATTTTGTATAGATTTGCCAAAACTCGTATTGCCACGCACACTCCTACGCCCACTACCCGAGCAAAACTTTCACGCCCACACTAAGGAAAAATGTGATTTTTTTCAATTTTGAAAATACCATCTTAATTTCTATAGATTACCTATATATATTTATATATTTTTTTATAAGCCTTGGAAATTTCTATCGACTTGCCAAAAATCGTTATGCTAACGCCCACAAACCGCAAAAAACTCTTACTCCCACACTTTTAAAAAAATGTTGTGTTATTTAATTTCTACCGATATTGCAGATAATTTTGAAATTTTTCTTTTGCACTTTCACTAGCTGAGTAAAGTGCCTGGGCCTTTTTATAGATTTGCCAAAAAAAATGTTTGCCACATTTCCGAGCATTTAAAGTATATATACATACATTATTATTTACTTTTGAGTTTATTAAATGGACCGTTAAAGTAACTAAGACCAACGCTGAATCCGAAGTTTTGTTAAATAAATGAAATTGCAAATCGAGTTGAATTATGATCTTTATTCTTCAGTGCTCAACTAAAGACTGAAAATTAAATGTAAGTGATATTGAGGAGAAGCCTCTGTGCTTAAGGAGAGCCTCAGAAAGAGCAGGCAAAACTGCTTAGGTTAGGCTTTGGGGTTTGTTTACATGAATGGCTAAGTGCCGCTGCCCAAGAATTGATTTATCGTTGCCAAAGGATTTGTTTATCAAAACGCAAACTTTGGTTTATTTTTGCCAACGGATTTGTTTATCAAAACTCATACTGAGCAGAGGGCATACAGTACAGGAAGTGCTTCATGGAATTAATGAAATTGGCCGGTTTGGGTGGCACAAATACGTCACTACCCTTCCCTTAAAGAGAAGCCTATACTGGGTAATGGAGCTTCTTGAATTTCTATTTGTTGTGGTGTGTTTTGATTTTGATTTTTTCTTAATTCTAATTTTGCGTACAACATAATGAATGGGTAAGAGATTTTCACTTAAAATTATACTATTGATTTCTATTTTACATTGAGTCACTTATCATTTTGTTTCCTTCTAGGTTTATATTCAAGCTTGTCGTAGTGTAGTAATTTGGGGTTAAGCAGCTCGAGTCTGGAAAGCTGCATTCCATGAAAGTTGTTCGAATTCCGTTAATGTAGTGATAGTGATTTTTGCGTTTATACTGGGTGTGTTTAGTGCTGTTCGGATTGTTAGGGGATCTTTTAGTGTTTCTCTATTTTCCTTACTGAGTATGGATGGATCCAGGAAAGAATTGGTTGATCCGGTATCTATAAGAACTTTTATTGGTTGTTTTGTGATAGATGTTACCCATATAATATCCTGTGGAGGCAGCTACCTGATAATTTCCTGTGTCAGTTATGTTGTATAGCTCAGAAAATTATTGGGTTTGTTCTATGTTATGGGTATTCGTCACTATAAGTATATTCTTGATCAGGATCAAAAACCGATACGAACTGCCCATGTCCGTCTGTCCGTTTGTACGTACTAACGCCCCACTCTACCGCCCAGTAACCGCCCAAAACTACCACGCCCACATATTTGTTCATTTTTTATTAGTCTTGCATCGATTTGCAAAATAACGTTTTGCCACGCCCACTCTACCGCCCAAAACTGGCACGCCCACATATTTGAAATATGTGATATTTTAATATTTTTTATATATTTTGTAAGTTTCTACATATTTCCCAAAAACTTTTTGACACGCCCACTGCAACGGTCACGCCCACAATAAAAAAAATTGTGATATTTTAAATAAATAAATATAAATAAATAGAAAACTTTTTGCCCACTTGCACGCCCACTTCTACGCCCACAAACCGCCCAAAACTGTAATTTTTTCATCATTTTATATTTTTTTTACCCGTTTCTCCTACTTTTACTCATTGATTCGTTGAAAAGTATTTAACAGGCAGTAGGAAGCGTTTCCTAGCATATAAAGTACATATGTATAGTAACGTATTATATATACAGTATGTACCCCGCACATAAGCATAAACAAAATATTCTTCCACATAAGATAAGTATAAACCAATGGCCAAAGTCAAGAACAGTACACAGCATCAAACCATTTATAAACACAAAATGGTTACCAGCGCATCACGCACTCGAATAATCACTTATAAACACAAAACGGTCACCAGCGCAATTTTAAAAACTTTTTGCCACGCCCACTTCTACGCCCACACTTTTAAATTATATTTTTTAATTCTTTTATTAAAAAGAATTACTCCTACAATTTTAAAAAAAGGTAATATTTTTAATGTCTTTTAAATTTGTATACACTTTTCAAAAAACTTTTGGCTATGCCCACCCAAACTCCCACAAACCCCAAAAAAGTTGTCACGCCCGCCCACACTTTTGAAAAATGTAATACTTTTTCATACTTTATATAATATATATTTTAAATTTTTATGTTTGCCAAAAAACTATATGCCACGCCCACTCCAATGCCTACATACCGCCTAAAACGTTCACGCCCACACTTTTGAAAAAATTTAATATTTTTTTTGCATTTTGTAAATTTTTACAGATTTTCAAAAAAACTATTTGCCACTCCTACGCCCACAAACCGACAAAAACTGTAACGCCCACACTTTAGAAATATGTTATGGTATTTTTTCACTTTTATATATATCTTGTTAGCTTCTATAAATTTGCCAAACAATTTCCCAATTCAATGCCCATAAAAAGACCAAAACTATCACGCCCACACTATTTAAAAATGTTTTGATATTCTTTCACTTTTTTATATATTTTTTCACTTTTTTATATATCTTGTAAATTTCTATAGATTTTCCAAAAAAGTTTTTGCCACGGGGCCACCGTGCCCACTGACTGTGCCAGGTTCCCGTGCGCTGCCTGATATCCTTCGTTGTCCTGCGGCGTCCTCAACAGTGGTTACGTGCATAGGATTTTATGGTGGGGAGGTGTATCATCCGTAAGACCGGACCACCATGACCGACCAATGACTCCACTGACCGTTCTAGGTTCCTGTGCGCTGTCGATCCCCTTCGTTGTCGTGCGGCGTCCTTGACCGTGGTCCCGTGTTTAGGCTTGGAGCTTAGGATGTTATGGTGGGGAGGTGTATCGTCCGTGAGTCTGGACCACCTTGACCGACCAATAACTCCACTGACCCTTCTGATCGCGCCTTTTTTTCCTCTTTCAGGGACCGTCCTCATGTGCCGCTCATTGAAAGTTCATTTGTCCCGGGGTGCAGCTCCTTGCGTACTCTCGCGTATTCTCACTGACTGATTGGTTATCCTCTTGCACGTACGGTTCTTCGTGTGTTTAACTGACTGTCTGTCCCGAGCTGCGCTTGCGCAGTCCCTTTTATAGGCCGCGGGGATCCCGTTATTTTCCCCTTTTGCGCACACGGCCCGCTCGGTTACAAAGTCCAAACCAGGTCCCGTTAGTTCCCGGTGCGTCCTCTTTGGGCTTGTCCAAAGTCCGCACCGCTACCGTTCGACCTCTGTGCCCTCGCCCGGCTTGAGTCCAAGGTCTAGCACGGTACCGTTAGTTGACGGTCTCTCCGCTTTGCTCGGGTCCAAGGTCCATTATTTCCTATTTGACCTGGTTGACCTTGACTCCTCTTGCATTCCAGCCTTCTTCGCTGTTGCTAGGCAGCTCTCCTGCACCTCGATTTGTGGAGAGTTTTATGACTCCTCAATATATTTTGATATTTTTCTATCGATCTGAAAAAAATGTTTTTGTCACGCCTACTCTACATCCCACTAAACGCCAAAATTTTGAAAAAAAATATATTTTTTTGTTTGTATCTGATAGTCGAAGAAATCTACTATATTATTCTATCTTGCTTCATTTTTGAAAATATTTTGTAATTTTGTATAGATTTGCCAAAAATCGTATTGCTACGCCCACTCCTACGCCCACAAACCACAAAAAATTCTCACTCCCACACATTTGAAAAAAATTTTGTTGTTATTTCATTTCTACCGATATGGCAGATAATTTTGAAATTTTTCTTTTGCACTTTCACTAGAGGTGATTAAAGGGTATCTGATAGCCTGGGAACTCGACTATAGCATTTCTATCATGTTTCATTTTTAAATATATTTTGTAATTTTTTATAGATGTGCCAAAAAACTTTTTGCAACGGCCACTGCAACGCCCACACACCGCTTAAAACTGTCACGCCCACACTTTTGAAAAAAAATGATAATTTTCATATTCATTGTAAATTTCTACGGATTTTCCTAAAAACGTTTTGCCACTCACACTACCGCCCACAAACCACCCGAAATTGCCACACCCACACATTTCAAAAATGTTTTAAAATTTGTTAATTTTTTTATTCGTCTTGCACATTTCTATCGAGTTGCAAAAAAACGTTTTACCACGTCCAACGTCCACAAACCACCTGATACTACATCAGTATATATTTTGTAAATTTCTACAGATTTTCAAAAAATATTTTTGCCACGCTCGCTGAAACCGCCCACAAACCGGCAAAAACGGCCACGCCCAAAGTTTTGAAAAATGTGAATTAAATGTGAAATGGGCATTTTTTCATTTTTGTGTTTCTCTTGAAAATTTTAATCGATTTGCAAGAAAACTTTTTGCAACACCCACAAACCGCCCAAAATTGTCTCGCCCTCACTTTTGAAGTATGTTTTGATATTTTTAAATTTTTTTTATGTCCGTCTGTCCGTATGAGCGCCTCGATCTCAGAAACTACAAAAGCTAGAATGTTTAGATTAAGCATTCAGCATCCAGAGACAAGTCCAAATGTTTCGGCGCCCAATTTTTAAAATTAAATTAATCTTTATAATTAAAATAAATAAAATATAAAGATTTATAGGGTCTTTTAAATAAATTTTAGCTATTTGAATAAAAAATAAAATTCTATAATATTTTAAATTTTATTTTTCTATTTTTTCACTTCTTTATATATCTTGTTACCTTCTATAGATATGCCAAAAAAGTTTATGCCACGCCCACTCCTACGCCAACAAACCGCCCAAAACTGTCAGGCCCACACTTTCGAAATATATTTTCATATTTTTTATTTTTTTTATTAGTTTTGTAAAATTCTATCGATCTGCAAATAATTCTTTGGTCACGCCTCCTCTACTATATTTTGTAAATTTCAACAGATTTTCCAAAAAACTTTTTGCCACGCCCACTCCTACGGCAACAAACCTCCCAAAACTGTCACTCCCCCATTTATAAAAAAAATATTATTTTTTTTAATTATTTTATATTTTTATAGACTTTACTTTTACTCTACGAAGTATGCTAGTGTATATACCATTGATCAGATGTCCGTCTGTCCATATGAGCGCCTTGATCTCAGGAACTACAAAAGCTAGACTGTTTAGATTAAGCCTGCAGTATTTAGAGACATAGACGCAGCGCAAGGTTGTCCCAAGTTACCACGCTCACTTTAAGGCCCACAGACTGCCCATAACAGCCAAACCTACACTTTTGAAAAAATTTTAATTTAAATTCCAATTCCTACCGATAGTCCAGAAAATGTTTAAATAACTCGCTCGCACTTCTACTTTTCTAATATGTAATATGTAATATGTAATATTACATAATATATGTAATATGTTTGCCTTCAGATGAGTAAATATCTATCATAAATTTGTTGCGGCAATGTTCTGGTCTGGGTGTGGCTTAGTAGTTGATGGTCACTGGATATTTCAAAGTGTCGTCCAAGTAGGTAGTGTCGGAAAGTCTTTGTCGCCTATACAATTGCCAAGAGTTCGTTCTCAATTGCACTGTAATTGACCTCGTGTTCATTAAGTGTTCGGCTTATGACTAAGTAACTAAGTGGGTGTCCCTCTTGTGAGAGTACCGCTCCCAAAGCGAATCACTTGCATCTGTGGTTAAAATGAATTTTTTTGTAAAGTCGGGTACTTTAAGAATTGGGTCTTCTGATATTAGATATTTTAATATTTTAAATGCTGAATCATGATCTGGGTTGGTAGTATCAATTTTCATGTTCTTTTTAAAACATTTAGTCATGGGTTTGGCTATGTCTGCAAAGTTCGGAATGAATTTACTGTAGTAAATTTGGACCCGTCAGTCCAAAAAAAGCTTTTATTTCTTTTGGTTTAGTGGGAATTGGGTATTTCTGAATATCTTTAATATTTTCAGGGTTTGGTTTTATTCCGTCTGGTGTTAGAATATGTCCTAAAAATGTGGTTTCATACTTGAGAAACTCACACTTGTCAAGCTGTAATTTAAGGTTGGCCTTGCTAGTTTTTCGAAAACTAGTCTGAGCGATTGTAGGTGGTCATCAAGGGATGTCGAGAATACGATTATGTCGTCCAGGTACACAAGACAGTGTTTATTTAAGAGTGGTCGTAAATTATCATTCATGCACCTTTGAAAGGTGGCTGGTGCGCTTTTTAATCCGAATGGCATTCGCAAATATTCGTAATGACCGTACTTGGGGGAAAAGGCTGTCCTTGAAACTGATTATGGGTCCTTCTCGATCTGGTGTAAACCTTTTTGTTTGGGATTGGGTCTATTACAATTCTAAATTTCTGTTTGCATGATGCATCTTGTTTTTTGGAACCACCCAGATGGGACTATTGTAAGGTGAGTTACTGGTACATATAATACCCTGATTTAGCATATCTTGTATTTGGCTTTCGACCTCTTTGGTAACTGTATAATTTAGAATAAATAAGTAGATTATGCTTTGTATTGATGGTATGTTTTGTTTGATTATTAAATGTCAACTTGTCACCTTCACGGTACTGTATGCCATGGTATTGCTGCAAGAGTGCGGAGGCTTGGGCTTAAGATTCGGTTTTTTCTTGTGTTACAGTCGTGAAGTAACTGTTGACTCTCTTTGCTGTCAACATGAGCGACAGCGACGAAGACCAAACTGCTTTGAAATGGCAGAGAGTAAAATCAAAGCCAATCCTCTCCCCAAGGTCAAAGAAAAAAAAATCACTGGACAACGCCAGCGCAAATAAATTCGCTCTCTTAAGCGACGGAATGCCCGACGAAAGAGGAAACAAAGATGACAAAAACGAAGATCTCGAAAAAGTAATTGAAGACAGCGCAACTGATTCTGCTAAGCCCCCACCTATCATTCTGTCTGACGTCAATGATATAAGTGAAATGCTAGCCTATCTAAATCCTAAAATTAAAAGAGAACTTTACTATTATAAGACTCAACGTGATGGACGTGTAAGAGTAATGGTTAACAGGATTGAAGAATTCAGAAAATTAGTCAAAATACTTAATAATGATTGTGTGAAGTACCACACATATCAGCTTAAGGAAGACAGAGCATTTAGATTTGTTATTAAGAATTTGCATATTTCTACAAATTTAAATGAAATTAAAAGTGATGTAGAGTCAAAAGGTCGTGTTGTTGGAAACATAAGTAATATTAAAAGCCGTGCGACCAAAACGCCTCTGAACATGTTCTATGTAGATATTGAGCCGAGCCTTCATACTGGCCTACTGACCGGAGAAAGATACCAGACTTAATAGACTTCGTAGCATAATAATGGAAAGTTTTGATCTTAGATCAGACCATTCTCCAATAATAGTGACATACAGTACAGTAGCTCATATATTGACAAAACTATACAAATTAATTTCTGCAAATACTGATATCAATGCGTTTAAAAGCTATCTGGAAACTGCTATCAGCCTGGATATCTCTCTAAAATCAGGAGAGGAGATATACCATGCTGTGGTGCTTCTCACAAACAAGATCCATATAGCAAGCTATATATGTACGAAGCTTCCAACCAGAAAATCACAATCAAATCAGCTCTATCTCTCAGCTGAAGTCCGACAGGAGAGCAACCAAATATCTTAAGCGACCTGCAAAAAGAAACACAGTTGTCCGAAACTGTAAAGGCGAATGGTGTAGATCTGATGATGAACAAGCCAAAGCATTTGCTCAACACCTGCACTCTGTATTTAAGGGAAAGGGAAGTAGATAACTTTCTCGAGTCACCCTGCCAAAAGAGCTTAGTCATTCGTAATGCCAAACAAGGCAGAAAATGAAGTGACATCGTACCGTCCCATTAGTTTGTTGTCAAAATTTTCTAAAGTACTTGAAAAAATACTTTTAAAGAGAATGTTGCCAATCTTGGACGAATTCCCTATTATACCCGAACACCAGTTTTGATTCAGAAGAGGCTACTGAACCCCTGAGCAATGTAACAGGATTATAAATTAAATTTTATCAGCATTTGAGAGCAAAAAATACTGCACTGCAACATTTCTTGACGTTCAACAAGCGTTTAATCACATATTTCAAATTAGTGGGCGTGGCAGTTTTGGGCGATAGAGTGGGCGTGGCAAAAGGATTATGTGGCAAATCAGTAGAAATTTACAAGACTAATAATGAAATGAATAATTTCAAGTTTTCGGTTGTTTATGGGCGGTATAGTGGGCGTGGCAAAAATATTTTTGTCATCGATATAAATTTACAAGACTAATAAAAAAATTAAAAAATATGAAAACATATTTCAAAAGTGTGGGTGTGTAAGTTTTGTGTGCGTTAGAGTGGACGTTGCAAAAAGTTTTTTGGAAAATCTGTAGAAATTTACAAGATATATTTAAAAATAAAAAATTATCTGCAATATCGGTAGAAATTAAATAAAACTTCAAAATTTTTTTTAATGTGTGGGAGTGAGAGTCTTTTGCGGTTTGTGGGCGTTAGAGTAGGACCACAAATTTACAAGACTAATAATAAAATGAAATTTCAAAACATATTTTTAAAAGTGTGGGCGTGACTGTTTCAGTTTTTCTTATTTCATGACATGATATGATATTTAAGATTATGATTATGATATTTCTGAAAATTCAAGTGTATGTACGTTGTTTTGTAAATCAATTATAGTTCTTGTTCACCGGCGGTCAGCCCGACATACATATGCTGATAAAAGTATAAATGTGTATGACCAAATGGCTACCGCCGGTGTCAACCTTGTGGTGACGCTGTTTCGCAACCACCTACAAGTAATACATAAAATTCGTTGCAAAACATGTGAATCACGTCGTGAGAACATGATCTTGATGGCTGTACTAATCCTTTAGTATTCAGAGATTTTCCAGTACTGGCTTCTACGTTAATGTCGTAGGTGGTCAATCAGTTATGGAGCTAAAACGAGACGACGGCCTATGAGCTTCCTTATTGGATTTGACCGCTTAGACAGACGATTCTATCTCCACGATATGAGCGCCAACGACCTCCAGAAACAATCCAGCCTAAGCGCGTCTTTTGAATTAGGGGCAATCCCGGTAGAAGTTTGTTTGACTTGACTAATGCACAGCAGTTCGTAGAAGAAGCTGGGGCCAATAAATATTTCGATGCGTTGAGGACGATGGGTCCGCGAGCTTAAGATTTTGGGATATGTTACAGCCGCACTTTCGGTAATATTAGAGGTCGACCGAGTTCCGTCGACGACCTTATAACTAGTAACCTTATAATTATTCGGATAAAACAAGCGGTCTTAACTTGAAGGTGATTTGCGAATGGGGATTTTATAAGGTGCAGTTGAGAACCCGAGTCGAGAAGAGCACGGCAAGGAACAAATGCGCCTGAACTGTTTCTCACTAATACAGTGGCAGTGGCTGGAAGCAAATCTTTACTAATATCCTGTGCTAGAAGAGGCAATGCAGAGGGTCAGAGGAAAGCGTTTCTTCTTCTCAGATGAAGAAGAGTGTGCCACGGTGAGGTGTTTAAAGCTCAGGCCATAATATATTGAGTTCCCAAAAGTATTGCAGGAGACACAGATCAAAGGGCTGAGACTTGTCACAAGCAATGCCTTCAATTTCTGAAGGCTGAGCCGGCTCCTCCCATTTGGACTGACTCGCCGTATCTAGCTTTTGGACAAGTACGAAAATGCATGCAGCGAAGCAGAGGGGCAGAGTGAGTGCCCAGAGTGGATGCTGTTAATAGCCACAATAACACGGAAAAATGCCGTCAGCAAAGGTTGAGGTCTCTCTCAACTCTCGTGCTTTACGAGGTGCGCCTTGAAATTCTCCGTAACGAAGCATTTAGGCGAGAACATCATAAAATGTCTCACTCAGATTACTTTTATTTTCGTCAAGTTCTCCGAGCTCCTAAATGTTTGTTGTAGCTCCAACATCAGCTCCAACATCACTTGCAAAACGGAATCGTCAAACTAGGTCAGCTCAGAGCCTGACAAGGAGTCTTCTAAACGTTATAATCTATTATAAATGTAAGCCGACTTGTTCTTTAAAAATGTCACCGTGTTTGCGGAAACAGTAACGATTTTCCCTAATTTTAAGCAGTTATGGCGACAGCAAAAACTATAAAAACGGCAGAAACAGCTACTCGAAATTGGATTCCAGCGAGAAGATGAGTGTCAGTAGAATTAGCGTCATTTTCCGCTATTTAGCTATATATAGCTCCTTATGCAATATTGCTCACTGCAATATTGCAACAAAATAAAATTTATTCATAATTAAGTTAAACCTTTATACAGTTATTATTTATTCACAAATCTCGACCCCGAACCAAATATTTTGCTAATAAGCTTAGTTATTAGCTGTTTTTTTTAGAAATGATTATTTTTTGTTGGTTTGAACGATCTTTGCCATCGATGCGTGTAAAATCCCAAATGAGAAGACTTTACTCGTTGAGTTTTTGTAAGAAACTGATTTTATTTGGATATATCTTCGGTTTAAATAGGTGACATGAGAATCCCATCTTAGAGTAAATGGCCTACGCAGAGGCCTAAGTAGGTAGTCCCCGCCTTATCGAAGTCCCACGCTCCGGCACATCTGCCTATCTTGAGCGGAGAGGACCTTATCTGTGGTCTCCCACTAAGGGACTATTTTAGGAGGCGGGGAACGATCTCAAGTGACTGACTCAGGTAGTGTGCACTTAGATTACATGTTTTTGAGCACTGCACCCATGTCGCCTTAGATAACAAAATCCTAAATATAAATTATCGTTCTCGATTCATTTACATAAGATATGAACGGAGCCCAAAATTGTAAGTCTTTAAATATATTCGTGTTCATGTGCGAACATTCTGCCAAAGGGCCAGCAAAGCTGAGATGTACATTTGTATATTAGTTGCATTTATAACAGTAGTGGACTGAATTTATTTGATATACGTTCATTTATTTTGCAACTAAGATTTCAATGGCCCTAGTTTTCATGGCTTTTATTTTTATTGGATTACAATTATGGTTTTTATTATTTTGAATTCAACAATTTGTACTCAATTAACTTATTTTAAACATTTCGCTTTTTCTATGTAGAAGTACATTTTCTCTTAAACAACGATATAGTGAACTGTATATTTTTTTTTATTTGTTATATATGTATAGTTTTATTTTTTATTTACTATTGATATTTATAGTACTGGCAACGGACCTGCAAAGGTTATTGCTTGCATTCTTTGTTGCACAGCACATTTCCGTATGAAATATATTACTAATACTACCATTATTATTAAAGCAATAATTAATCATTATTCAATCGTTCAAATTCCTCAGTATGATTTAATATTGATAGTTTCAGTGGATCCAAAATAATCTTCGGTACTTCACTAACTTCTCCTATACTTCACTAATCTTCGGTACTTCACTAACTTCTCCTATATAAGGTGTTGATAATAAATCTTCACTTTCGGACTGAATGTTATGGTGGCAACTAGATTTTTATCGTCGGTTCTTGCCGTACAATATGTCGCAATGCTTAAAACTCCTTGCTGAGGCAAATCAAACAATTCAATTTGAGAGCCAGTACATTGCAGATGGACTTTTGAATTCACAGGAACCTTAAACAACCAACTACTTTTCTTTTCTAACTCTACCCAGTAACTTTTAGAGTCGACTACTGTTTGATAGATGCAGTTCGCCACTTTATTTGGCTTTAGAGGCTGAATCTCACATGCATTATCATTGGCAGAATTCCAGGGCCAACTTCCTTTGCATATTCTCTTATTTAGTTGCCATTTCTGACTTTGATTTAATGTGGCTTTCGTCATTATGTGATAGGAATCTATCTCAAAATTATAAATTAAATATTCGGACGTTGTAGGCACCATTATTATCCGATCTTCATTTCGAATTGGCACCGGAATAAGCCTGAACAATTTGGATGGATGCCTGCTAAACAGAGGCAGTTTTGCACTAATGATCAATTTATCGTCGATGAATAAACCCCTGGCTGTTAACAGTGTATACACCTCCTTAAGTTCCGTAACTGACCGTTTTCCTGGAATTACTAGGTTCTCCGAAAGACTCTGCTGAATTTTGGCAATTTCTTTTTTATGCTGATTTGGCCTGAGAATATTTGTATTTAGCCTACCGTGATTAATACCAATCAACAGGCTTATAATGCCTGCTTGAATTTTTTCGCCTTCTTCAATCAATGAGTGTAGCTGTTTCGTAATCATAAAGAATTTTATTGATTCCTTATAAACATAATAATTTTCTTTAAGAACTTCTGTCATGTTCTAAATTCTTATTTGCATACTTCTAAAATTTGAGTTAACATCTTCTGTCGTTCTCTTTAATAGATTAGAAGTTGAATCAACCACAGATGTTTGTTTTTGAATTAGTTTATCAAGGTTGTTCTGGTTATCTAACAAATTCTTCATATTTTCTTCTAATTGCTCTCCATCATCTTCATCCATTATACCAAATAAAATATGATACAAGGAACCCATAAATTCGAAAGGAGCACGCTTGCTTCTAGATCTAGACTGCATCATAAACAATTTATTGTTTTCTTCAAGTTCCGGTAACTGACTTTGCATATTATCTAAGACTAGACTACATTGCTCTTCAAAGCTATGAAGTCTTTCGCAAACTTTCCTCATACTTTGTATAAGCGCATTACCCTTTGTTATCATTTTAAAATATGGATCCATTTTATAATAGATAACCAAATTCCAAGAAGTACTCACAATCTCAACATCTCCTAGCTGGTCTAGATATATTGCTGAGGTTTTATTTATTTTGTCTATAGAATATCTTGGTGCTAGAACTTGACAACTTAACACAAACAACAACATTGCCATGATGATTCCGATCTTGGACATTCCCGATGTCTGACTTTATTCCTTCCAAGGGACAAATATTAGTAATGGGTCTAGTGATATATCCTTCCTGCATCTTTACTTTAGCCACCCGGACCTTATCATCATTCCCCTTATGGACCTTTTCCACCTTTCCTAAAGGCCATCTTGCAGGATGACAATTCTCATCCTTTAATAAAACTATTTGCCCTTCTTCTATATTAGGAATTTCCTTTTTCCATTTATTCCTTTGCTGGAGCGTATGCAAATATTCACTTTTCCACTTAACCCAGAAATCTTTCCTCATTTTTTGGATAAGTCTCCACCTATCCAAATTTCCGATTTTTTCATCTTCCATTGGTTCGACTATTTCTAAAGGCGGTCTTCCAATTAAAAAATGACCTGGTGTTAAAACCTCTTGTTGGTCCATCTCACTAACTATAGTGTATAATGGCCTTGAATTAATGCATGCTTCTATTTGACATAAAAGAGTTGACATTTCTTCGTAAGTCAAAATAGTGTCGCCGATTATACGCTTTAAATGGTATTTCATTGACTTAACCCCAGCTTCCCAAATACCTCCGAAGTGAGGTCCTGCCGGGGGAATATAATGCCAATCAATCCTGTCCTTTTCAAGCTGCGCTGCAATCGTTATATTTTCTTTTGGAGAATTTCTCCATAAAATATATTGATATTTTTGATCATTATTATCTATTTTAATTTGTCGGTACATCTTTTCAATGTCTGCCGAAACCACAAATTCCCATTTTCTCCATTTAATAATAATGTCAAAAATATCTTTTTGAACTCGTGGCCCAACCCATATTATGTCGTTCAAACTTTTGTTATTCGTAGTTTTTGCTGAAGCATCAAAAACTACTCTCAATTTGGTCGTAAGGCTTGAATCTCTAATCACTGCCTGGTGCGGTAAAAAATATTTGCCTTCATCACTCACTTCAATCATGTGTCCTAAATCCATGTATTAATGAATTTAGTGTAGTCAACCTTAAGTTTTTCATTTCTTTTTAGTTTTTTCTCCAGATTCATGTAACGAGCTATCCCTTGTTTCTTTGAATCTCCTAAGGTGACATCCTCCTTGAATGGAATTGGCACAATGTATCGCCCATCTGAATCTTTTCTTGTCGTTTTGATAAATTTATTTTCACAGAATTCAGACTCGATATCATCTTTTTCTTCTTCTTCCACTTCCCAGTAGCGATCTAAATCTTTTATTTCTATTGTTGTGGCTACAATGGTTTTTTTTCCTTTGGATTTTTTACATCCAGAAACTATCCACCCGAAATCAGTTTTTTGCCCAAGGAGACCATCTATTTTTATAACTCCATTTTGCAGAATGTGAGTATATACGTCTGCTCCAATGATTAGATCAATACGACCCGGTTTATTAAAATCGGGGTCGGCTAATTTAAAGTTTTTCCATTTTTTCTGATCAACATTGTGTTGACTGGAAGTGGCTTCATAAGCTTTGGGAGAATAAGTGCTTCAATTTCAAGCTTTGTGCTTGGAGATGCACGTTCCTGTGGAAGATACTCCACTTATTTTGAGCCTTTGCTCTAAAAAGTCCATGACATCAGAAAGTGCCTGTATTTCTTTTGTCTTTTTAACATGGCTTTCATATAAATTGAGTGATTCTTTATTGAATTTCCGAAGAATTATGTGAGCGAAAATTGAATCCACATCTTCTGGTAATTGTGCGTTTAATTTTATGATATAAATTGACTCGTTAATCGTGTCAATAAATGTCTTTATTTGCTTATTGGATTCCAAATTTAAATTTGGCATATCCATAAGTCTATTCATATGATCTGAGAATATGTTTCTTTTATTCTCATACCGCTTGGTCAAAAACTCCCAAGTGGCTTTATAATTTTCTCCAGAGCCGAGCAGTAAATGAGTAACCACATTTTGTAGTGTACGTAGTTCGATAGATTTTTAACTAGTGGGTCTTTTAATAGTGGGGTGATAATTACTAATAAAGAGGACCTTGTACTTCCTTCGCTAGGGATGCGCACTCTTGCTATGCTCGGGTCTAGCTCGCCGTAGGTCGGGGTTCTTTTAGCTTAGGATAGTACGAAACGCTACTACATATTAATAAGTGCGTCTTACTCATAAACAATATTCAAAACTGGACTACCGATTAATAAAAGGAATGGCTTTATATTGATATTAATGATACACGCCGACACGTGTGAAGATAAGCTACAGATTCTGATAAGTATTGGGAATTTTGGATGTTAATGATTCCCTAAGTCTTTACCCTCCCTACCATGACAATGCTACTTAAAATATTTACATTGTCCCTTGGCCAAGTTCAAAATAACTCTACCACATATTCAAGAAAGTGTTCAACATAAGTACTCGACAAACCATTAAATCTATTTATTCACAATTCATTATTTTTCAATATATCTTCAATCATAATTCCATTTATATAAATTCAGTTTAATAAACGTTTTCATTAAATCTCTTTTACAAACTAACAATATTTTTATCTACGCATAATTATCCTAGTCGTTCTCTAACTCTTCATTTTCGTTTATATTCAGTGGGTAAAATAAAGTATATAAAAGTAAAGTATAAAGCAAATATATATAAGTAATTGAATATAAAATTAGCAAATATAGTTACATAATCTTTAGTCAAATGCAGATATTATTTTATTTAGACGTTCGAGTGGCATTTTGTTAGAATTTTAATATAGGTAATTCATAATAAGATTTTTATCATTGTTGTTTTGTAGTACTCACGACCTTAAATATCCACTCCATGATGTGCGTAAAGTTGGGCCCAAGTTCACGTTGACATTGTCGAGCTGTAGGTCAAACTTTAAAGGTTCTAATTTAAATTCCTATTCAAATGCCAAAAGTTCCGTCAATCTGCGAGTATTTAATTCATTATAAATCGCAACACAAAAGAAAATCAAGAATCAAAACAAAACACGAAATATAACTGCAGTATTGCAGAGATAAGACCTTAGGAAACCGCTGGCTGCTACGCTGCGCTGCGATAAGACGAAATCACAAAGTTGGACCTCCGTTGGTCATAGGAGATGATCTTCACTGCGTGACGATGATGATGTTCCAATGTAATTAAATCTGCTCCGATCGTCTAAACTTCTGCATAGTTGAATAATCTGGATGAACTCTAGCCTTCCAATATATTTGGCCAGTTATCATACGGCAGGTGGCCGGTTGCGTAATTTGATGCTGAAGGTTATGTCGCCTCGTGGCCTCTTCTTGGAGCGACGGGGTTTAAACCATGAGCTGATGCGGGGGTCGACGAGACGGGGGGGGTAGTCGGCTGTAGAGCAATCACATGCTCTTATATATAGGCCTGGTCTTCCTTACGCCTTGGGGTCGAATCTCGTTGCCACTTTCACACACAAATCGAACACGGAAATTTATTGAAATATACCAACTCTTGTTTTTATGAGATTGGATATATATAACTAAATTATATTTCCACGTGTATGAAGTTTAAACGGGCAGCGTCAAAAATGTATGAGCGTTCGCCACGAAGATTTATCCGATAATGATCTAAGCTCTGGGGAAGCTGCATGCTGGTGGTCGCTGTTACAGCTTTTCTTTCCCTAACTGTATAATCGTACGATCATATTCTGTTCTGATTGGTCTAAGACAATTCTCTCGCTTTTTCTTTTACACAAAAGCTGCTATAATTTAGGGCGAGGGTGTCTTGAAGAGTTTTTGCAGTGTAAAGTTAAGTTGGTCCCTACACCACAGATAAGGGTAACGAGACTATTTCAAGGAAGCCTTATCTGAAGAAACTCCTTGTTTTCTAGCTTGTATATCCTTCAAATGGAATACTCCTAATTTCTTTCCTCTCTCATCCTCTAATTCATAGTAGTACGAGCTACGTTTCTTATAAACTTTCGCTGGGATAAATACGGGTGCCAATTTACTACTGAATTTCTTTACTGCATTACTTTGTGTAAAGTTTCTAGCATAAACGAAATCGCCGTTTTTAAATTCTATCTGCCGTGTGCGTAGGTTGTATCTATTCGCGTTTTCTTCATGTGATCGGTTTAGGTTCAGTTTAGCTTGCCGTCTCTGCAGTTCTAAAGCCTCCGGTTTAGATAACCGAGTGTCGTCCGCTACCATACTTAGAGTACGCAGGAGACTATAGTCCTTGCCGTTAAGGATCATATTTTGTCCAAATGTCAGAAAGTAAGGTGACGAACCTGTGCTTCTATGCAACGATGCTCTTAAAGATCCGCTAATAGCGTCTAAGTTGTCATCCCAATTTGTGTGATCTTTCCCTATATAAGCTCTTACAGCGGCTAATACCGATCTGTTAAGTCTTTCACTCGCATTCGCCTGTGGAGAATATATGGCTGTAAGTTTTTGCTGTACGCCAAAACTAGTAAGGAAAGCTTGGAAATAGCTTGACTTAAACTGACTTCCGTTATCAGAAAGTATTACTTCTGGAACGCCAAACGTATAGAATATAGCCCCCTTTAAGTAGTCACAGATTTTAGGAGCGGTGAACTTCTTAAGAGGTAACAAAAAGTGGAAACGGGTGTTATGGTCAACGACAATCAACAAACCTATGTGACCTTTTTTTGTGCGAGGGTATGGGCCTAAGAGGTCAATATATAATTTTTGGAATGGCCTGTCTGAGGTTAACGGTTTACCCATTGGCGGTTTTAGAACCGTGTTTGGACTTTTCGTGGTACGACAAATTACACAATTAGATATATAGTTGCGTATTTGCGTAACCATGCAAGGCCAAAACAAATATCTTTTTAGTTTTTCTACAGTTTTACTCATGCCACAATGAGATGAACTTGGTGCATCATGAGCCTGAAACAATATATCGGGTACTAAAGCTGAAGGTATCCATAGTTTCCATGGATTTTCTTGTTTTATATCATCTGATACAAAAGTAGTTCTTTTGTAAATATATCCATCCCTGATTTGTAGATCGGGAAATCTTGATTGATTGTTAGATATTGTCTTAATTAAGTCCAAGTATTCAGTGGATTTGAAATGTGGGGAATCTACATCAACTATGGGTCCATTCTGACAAAATTCATCGATGGCTGGGTCGTTCTGTCTGGATAAGGTGTCTGCAACGACGTTCTGAGAACCGCTACGATGTTTTATAGTGAACGTAAACGCTCTCAACTTCATTGACCATCGAGCTAACCTTCCTGATAAATCCTTCTGCCGCATTAGCCATTGAAGGGCTGCATGGTCTGTTATGACTAAGAAATCCTGTCCTTCAATATATGCGCGGAATTTTTTAATTCCTTTTATAACGGCAAGACATTCTAAATCGGAAACTGAATAGTTACGTTGTGCTTTGGACAATTTTTCGGACATATACGAAATCGGAAGTTCTACTCCATCTCGTTCCTGAGCTAGTACGCATCCAACACCAAAAGAGCTGGCGTCACACAACAAAATGAATTGCTTAGAAAAATCTGGTGTTATGAGAATTGGTGAGGCAGTAAGACATGATTTCAAGTTTTCAAAAGCGGTTTGAGCCTCTTCGTTCCATTCGAGCGTATTCTTCTTTTTAAGAAGTTCCGTTAAAGGAAAACTAATAGTGGCAAAGTTTTCTACGAACCGTCGGTACCATCCCGCTAATCCTAGAAATCTTCGTAACTGCTTAATCGAAGTTGGTTGTGGAAATTCTACTATCGCTTTAACTTTATCTGGATTGGTTCTTATTTGTCCATTCCCAATTATAAAACCGAGATATATGATCTCCTTCATACAAAATTTGGATTTGCTGACATTGATAGTGAGATTTGCTTTACGTAAGCATAAAGCTATCTCCTGTAGTAAAAGCATATGGGATTCAAAATCCTCAGACAAAACTAATAAGTCGTCAAGATAAACAAATACTCTATTCCTAAGATGAGCTGGAATGACTCGATCCATAAGACGACAAAGAGTTTGGGCCGCGTTACAGAGACCAAAGGGCATCATTTTATACTGATATAGCGGTCTATTCGGTATTGTAAACGCAGTGTATTGTTTAGAATTTTCGTCGAGCGGTATCTGCCAATATGCATGCTTCATGTCGATACCACTTATGAATTTAGCTGGTGGTAACCGGCTTAAGATGCCGTCTATATGAGGTAGAGGATATGCGTCTCGATGAGTAACCTTGTTTACCTCTCTAGAATCAAGACATAGACGGTACTTGTCTCCTTTCTTTACTAACACGCAATTACTGCTCCAAGCGCTAGTTGACTCTTCGATAACATCTAAGGCTAGCATGTTATCCACTTCAGCGAACATCAGCTTTTCAATGGCAGGTGAAACTGGCCAATGCCGTTGTTTAACAGGACTCGCATTTCCTACATCAATGCTATGTGTGGACAAGGTAGTACGACCTAAACCTTCCAAAGCAAAGGATGGAAAAGTTTTTATTACTGTCTCCAGCCGAAGTCTTTCTCTTTCGTTCAGCTCATGATATTTTGGAGAATCTTCATCATCATCCAAAGTACCGATGTCTAATTCAGCCATGGTCGGATTGCTCGTAATTTTATTTAATAATCCGAACTTTTGCCAAAAATCAATGCCTAAATATACATCCTGTTGAAGTTCCGGTATTATAAATAATTCAAGATTATCTATCGTATCTCCATACTTAATGGAAGTTATAAGTTTTGACACTACTTTGCTTTTTGTTCCGTTCGCAGCGCGAATTTCGCCAGAACATTTTTTTACGTTGTTGTGTTTAAGGAAGTTCTGTGCAGCTAATCCGCCTACACAACTTATTGTTGCTCCAGAATCTAATAAAGCCTTGTAAGTCTGACCCTCTATATTGATATCCGTATAGAGTCTTTGGTCAGAGCTAAGTACTATAGCGGAAATAAGTTTCTGTCGGTCACGACGAACCTTCTTCCAAAATTCTCTCAATCGGATAGTAGATCGTCTGGGTTTTAAATGAATTCCTATACTATCTACTTTACTAAATATTTCTCTACGCTTATTATTGTAATTTTGAATTCTTATGTGTAAGGGTATAAAAGAAAAATGAATATCAGGCTGACCTAAGGGTTTTATCTCCTGAAATTCACGGGCTTCAGTGGTTGATTTTGACTTAGCAACTTCTGAATCTACGGATGTATCTTGTTGCTCAGAGAAACATCCTTTTGTCGGTTTCCCGGATTACAGTTTGGACAAGTCGGCTTGTATTTTTCTTTAAGTCCGCAACCGTAACAAAATATAATTCTTTTAGCCATACAATCATCGAATCTGTGGCCTTGTTTGTCACAATTCCAACAAGTTGTGGTGTTCCGACGTTGAATTTGGTTTACTTCTTCACCTACTCTTGCTAAACCTGTTTCCTCTTCTTCGGTGGTTAATTCTGCCACGCAGGAGCGATAAGGTTTCGGCTTAAACGTCCTGAGATTGTTATAAAACTGTTCATGCCTGCGCACTTCGTATCGGAGTTGTGTTCTGTTTGGGATTTTAAGATGCAACAACTCATGATGTAAGCTAGGCTTCGAATTTCTAACCAATAACTCAACTAATTGTGTTTCGGAAACTCCATTTTGCAGTCTGTCAATCAACCGTTCCATGGTTTCCTGGAAATCTTCAAATGCTTCATTTTCTCCTTGCTTGCGTTTTCGGATTCCCTCCCAAATATCATAATCTGTCTCTATATCTTCGAATCTCTTCCTAAATTCGCCACAAAATGTGTTCCAATCGAAATTTGGATTGTTTCGATGAAACTTCCAATACCAATCGCTTGCTTTTCCGGCAAACAGAAGGTACAGATGGTCGCATAAAAGTCCATAATCATTACCTAGATTTTGTTTGGTGAGTGAGCATATCCTGTAAATGAATTCATCTATCCTGATGCTTGTTTTGCTACCATCGAACTTTAATCCCCATTTTTGAATGATTCCTGATACTTTTTCCGGGCTAACATATGAGCTTGCATTGCTCCTGTTTCCGCATCTTTCTTCTACATTGTTGTCTAAATTCTGAGAATACCGATTTTGATTGGAATTGTTCCTGCTCAAATCTGTATTTGGTTGGACATTGTCAGGTGTGGAATTTGTATGTGTGGGCTGAGATAATTGTAAGTTGTCTAAATGACTTTTAATAGATGTCTCTATAGTCTTCCCTAAATAAGAGGTAAGGTTATCCATGAGTTGAGCCTGTTGTTGGCTAACAGTAAACTGTATAAAGTTCATCAACTCTGGTTGAGTACTAAGAGCCATACTGGAATTCGTTGGAGGTTCTGTTAAGATCCTATCCAAATTTCCTCTGTAAGTATTTCTGGTAGACACTCCTCGTCTAGGAGGTGTACCTCGGATCCTGCCTGATCTGGTATTTCTCCTTAATGGGAAAATATCAATATTATCTTGACATTCGCTTACGCCGGATGTGCCAGCTGTTGCAGCATCTAATTCAGCGAACAGAGTGTTATTAGAGTGAGATAAATTCGATTCGTTGCAATCTGCATTGCAAATTGGACATGTTTGTGTACTTTTTAAGTGGTTTATAATGCACTTTTTATGAAATGTGTGCCTGCACGATGTTGTTGCTGACAAAACGGTTGGTGCTAAGATTTCTTTACATATAGCACAGCTATTTTCAACGCCTTGTGAAACTTCAACTGCATTACCTGCACTATTCTTCGCTGCCATATTATTGTTGTTAAGATATGTTGTAATTATTTGGTTTGTCTTTCTTTATGTCGATCACTTCTATCAGAATCTTAGTTGTATCTCTATTTGTTAGTGGATTGTAGCTGGTCTATTGCCTCATGCTTTTATTCACTTGAAAATCGGACAATATACGGACTTATTGAAGTGTAAGTATAATGTATTCCAGAAAAATCAAATTGTAAATAAAGTTGAGTAAAGAAACGTATGGTGATGAGCTCCTGTGGATTCGAAACAGTTCCACTTGGTCGATCAATTCTCTTTCAAATTGAATCGCATGTTCCTAAGTTTTACTATCCCTTCCAAATAGATACTCTCAATCCAATATGTTAATTTATTGGAATTAGTTATATTGTGTTTTAACTGTGGATGGATTACTTTAGAGCTTAGTGTGCTATAACAAGTTACGGACTTTTCGAGCTTCACATCTGAGCCAAAAATGTATAGTACTTGTCGAGCTCCACTCTTAGGGCTTCAAAAATGTGTAGTGTATTTTCTCGAGCCCCCACGTTCGGGCGCCAAAAATGTGTAGTGTACCGTAGTTCGATAGATTTTTAACTAGTGGGTCTTTTAATAGTGGGGTGATAATTACTAATAAAGAGGACCTTGTACTTCCTTCGCTAGGGATGCGCACTCTTGCTATGCTCGGGTCTAGCTCGCCGTAGGTCGGGGTTCTTTTAGCTTAGGATAGTACGAAACGCTACTACATTTTAATAAGTGCGTCTTACTCATAAACAATATTCAAAACTGGACTACCGATTAATAAAAGGAATGGCTTTATATTGATATTAATGATACACGCCGACACGTGTGAAGATAAGCTACAGATTCTGATAAGTATTGGGAATTTTGGATGTTAATGATTCCCTAAGTCTTTACCCTCCCTACCATGACAATGCTACTTAAAATATTTACATTGTCCCTTGGCCAAGTTCAAAATAACTCTACCACATATTCAAGAAAGTGTTCAACATAAGTACTCGACAAACCATTAAATCTATTTATTCACAATTCATTATTTTTCAATATATCTTCAATCATAATTCCATTTATATAAATTCAGTTTAATAAACGTTTTCATTAAATCTCTTTTACAAACTAACAATATTTTTATCTACGCATAATTATCCTAGTCGTTCTCTAACTCTTCATTTTCGTTTATATTCAGTGGGTAAAATAAAGTATATAAAAGTAAAGTATAAAGCAAATATATATAAGTAATTGAATATAAAATTAGCAAATATAGTTACATAATCTTTAGTCAAATGCAGATATTATTTTAATTAGACGTTCGAGTGGCATTTTGTTAGAATTTTAATATAGGTAATTCATAATAAGATTTTTATCATTGTTGTTTTGTAGTACTCACGACCTTAAATATCCACTCCATGATGTGCGTAAAGTTGGGCCCAAGTTCACGTTGACATTGTCGAGCTGTAGGTCAAACTTTAAAGGTTCTAATTTAAATTCCTATTCAAATGCCAAAAGTTCCGTCAATCTGCGAGTATTTAATTCATTATAAATCGCAACACAAAAGAAAATCAAGAATCAAAACAAAACACGAAATATAACTGCAGTATTGCAGCGATAAGACCTTAGGAAACCGCTGGCTGCTACGCTGCGCTGCGATAAGACGAAATCACAAAGTTGGACCTCCGTTGGTCATAGGAGATGATCTTCACTGCGTGACGATGATGATGTTCCAATGTAATTAAATCTGCTCCGATCGTCTAAACTTCTGCATAGTTGAATAATCTGGATGAACTCTAGCCTTCCAATATATTTGGCCAGTTATCATACGGCAGGTGGCCGGTTGCGTAATTTGATGCTGAAGGTTATGTCGCCTCGTGGCCTCTTCTAGGAGCGACGGGGTTTAAACCATGAGCTGATGCGGGGGTCGACGAGACGGGGGGGGTAGTCGGCTGTAGAGCAATCACATGCTCTTATATATAGGCCTGGTCTTCCTTACGCCTTGGGGTCGAATCTCGTTGCCACTTTCACACACAAATCGAACACGGAAATTTATTGAAATATACCAACTCTTGTTTTTATGAGATTGGATATATATAACTAAATTATATTTCCACGTGTATGAAGTTTAAACGGGCAGCGTCAAAAATGTATGAGCGTTCGCCACGAAGATTTATCCGATAATGATCTAAGCTCTGGGGAAGCTGCATGCTGGTGGTCGCTGTTACAGCTTTTCTTTCCCTAACTGTATAATCGTACGATCATATTCTGTTCTGATTGGTCTAAGACAATTCTCTCGCTTTTTCTTTTACACAAAAGCTGCTATAATTTAGGGCGAGGGTGTCTTGAAGAGTTTTTGCAGTGTAAAGTTAAGTTGGTCCCTACAATTTCTGGCTTCTCCTTTTAATGCTGACTTTAGATAATTAAATTTGAGAGAAGGACTGAGATCCTCTCTCACATGTATGAGCTCTGTAAAGAGTTCATTAAATGATCCCATTCTTTGGAATCACCAAAGAAAGTGGGTATCTGTATTTTAGGCAGGGTTGGTAACTCCTCCGCCTTAACAACCGTCGACATTTCAGCTTTATTTATTGTGCCACTGAGTCGACTATTAATCGCTGTTAGAATATTTTGTTTGTCAAATTCAAGTTCGCTAATTTCTTCTTCAAATAGCTAACTCTCAAAATGACTATTCACCTGTTCAATCAGGTTATCTATTTTATGCCATAAAATTCAATTTTATTTTTCCTTATTTTAAGGAAATCTGGACTACTGTCTATTAGTTTAGACGTATCTTCTAGATATACTCGAAATTGGCCATTAATTCGGAATGCCTGCTCTACTTTTAAAGCGTTGTTTTGTGCTATACCCTCTTTTTCAGGGTGACCACCCATTTCAAGGTTTAATGTAGGGGGGGGGGTTTGATTTAGGTACAGTGTTTGATTTAGGGAAAGTGTTTTCTACCGACTCGCCCTTAATTTTTCATTTTTATTTTTAATTTTTTCTAACACCATCATTATTAAATAATCGCTCTCGATTCATTTACATAAGATATGAACGGAGCCCAAAATTGTAAGTCTTTAAATATATTCGTGTTCATGTGTGAACAATGCGCATATGCATGAGTTACGAAAGCGAATGAATATGAGCGACTTAATTTCAGAACGTGCAAGCAACTTCTATGCATTGATAACGAAAAATTGTCGCACAGTAGAGGTGCCGTAAACATGAATTGTGTTGGGTAATATATAAAAACTAAATTTTAGGCACAATGATGATCGTTAGCAATTACTGAAATCATTTTCATGTGAACGATTGTTGCAGTTGGTCTGACACTTTTTAGTTGTATCCCTCTCCACTGCTTCAGATTCTATGCTGTTTTATGTGTAAATCTTTAAATTTTTACGATCTTATAAAAAAATAATAAGATAAGCGATAAACTCATAACCTTTAGTATTTAAAAATATTTAAAAATACAAAAATACATTGCTTTTTGCGCACAATTTGAAGTTAAATAATGTATAATTAATAGTTACATTTAATATAATATGTATAATGAATATATTTAATAATGTATAAAAAAAAATTACCCTTTGAGAAAAAATTTTAATATTTAATTTAATATGTATAATTAATATTAAACAAATATTATAATGTATAATTAGTATTAAAGAAATAATTATATGGGGATACCCATATTAAAATTATGACTACGAATAGACGACAAATCAATTATCTGATACTGAATAATTAAACATGTTATTTGTATTTTGAATAAGCTTTCCAAAAGATAGGCTTTAGCTGTTTAGCTTGTCCTCAAGCGATTATTTCTGGATATAATTGCGGTACTAGATTTTCATTTTAAACTATTTCTGTCTTTGATTCTGTTTCTTTCTCGATATTTTTGACAGCGGTTTTACTTTGTTTTAGGTAAGAGATAATAATATTGTGTGGCGCTGTTTTTCATTTCATGTAAATGTTAAATATGTAAATTCAAACCAAAACAGATATGAAGACTATTAGTATGTTTCTGTAAATTGTGTTATTCGTATTGTTTAACAAAATCATTTCATTATTTTCTATGTATGACTTTTGTTCGACTTTAATTATATTGTGTTCAGTAAATAATATATTACATTTGTGTATTGTTGAATACTATTAGATACTGTAATTTGTTTTAATTCTGCTTTGCAGTTGGATATTTTATAATTTTATTATTTTCAATATAAATCTCTTGACCGTTACAATTGTGATAAAGTTTTTCTCTTGTCTTATTCAGGTTATAAATATATTTGGTTTAATGTATTGAAAAGTACAAGTTGGTGTTATGTGTTTTATTATGTTAGCTATGCAATGGTACTTGACAATATTCTTTATTAGTGTATTTAGAACATAGTTGTTATGTGTTTTAATAGTTGTAATTATTCCTATTGTCGGGGTAAGGTGCAATTATGAAAGTTGGTTGTTCAATTGAATTCATAGGAATGTGGGACATTAGGAATATTTCATTAGTAGCTACGTTATACCAGGCGGAAGTTTTTATGTCTATCAGATTTTTGTAATTAACGTTGTCAATATTGTAATGTTTAAGTAGTTTAGGATTAAATATTCCTAGTCGTGTTAGTTGTGAACCCATTTCAATGTCCTCGATATATTCGGTAAAATGTTCAATGATTAAATAGATTAATTTTTTGTTCTTTTTTCAAAGAATTGGACTGGTTGCTGACCTGTACTGTGTCTTCTGATAGAGTCGAAATTAGTTGTTCAATACGTTGTCTGTCGTCTTCGTCTAGTGTGCAAAAAAAATATTTTAATGTGGAACCTACAAAGTTAATCAGTCCGCGTTTGTTTCGTTTTGAGATGCGTATGCCATTCATTTCTCTTTCCATTTTCTCGGTTAAATAATAAATTTGTGTAACGTTTTTAAATTCTTGACATTGTTTAATTATACTATTAAATGTTTCTTTAACTTCTGTAATATTTATTGTGAGACGGTGATGCATAAAGGTGATGGGTATTTGTATTGTTCCAGATTCAAACAAGATAAATCCTTTTTTACTGGGTTGATTTCGAGTGTTCCTGCTGTAGTTTGTGTGGCAGTACAAGTTATTATGGTGATTATGAGTCCGATGATTGGGAGGTGTCGGTTTGATGCCAGTACTTGCTATCATTTTTTTCTTTTTTTTTTTAATTTGCTTTTATAATGAATAACGTTTTGGCCTCAATTATTTTCGTTATAATGTTTTTCGTCTGATTATTCTATTCTGCTTGTTTTTCTAAGGGGATTCTCTGATTTTGCACGCGTTATGGGTGCTTTTCAAAATTTTGTGTCGATTTCGAAATCATGTCGTTTTTTGTTGAGTTTTTTTATTTTAATTTCTTTAATCATCTGGGTATCATAAGTAGGTGTGCCTGCGTAAGGAAGGATGTTAGCCCGTGTCTGTCCGGATGTGTTATGTTTACTCTTGTGATCGTATATGTATAATATTGTCTCCATTCGTATTTCTTTATTTTCTCTATTGTTCTCAGTATTGATAATTCTGATTTTTTCATTTATGGTTTTATGAAGGCGTTCTATGTCTGCTATTCCTGTTCTAATTTCGCTAATATCTATTTGTATGTCTACGTTGTTTAGCCAAATTTTTAAAGAAGTGCTTATAAACGCAGAGACTTTGTCTGCTTTTCTTTGGTTTTCCAATGTCGTTAAAAATTCTAGTAGGTGAAGCGAATTTTTAATTCTATCTGAATTTTGAATTTCTATACAGAATAAGTACGGTTCGTTGTCAATTGCATAAAAATTAATAACATAAATTTCTCGTGGGTTATTTGTCTCTGGAGTTATTTCGAAAACTAGTTTTGGTGGTCTATGTTCTGTCTTTGCAAGGTTACAGATTTCGCAATCATTGATGTTTTGAATTAGTTTATTATCATCGGGATAATAGTGAGTTTCTTTAAATAATCAAAAAGAGTTTATTGGTTTTTCTGTAATTTCAATGTAGGTTTCGTTGCTTTCTGATGAACTGTGTATTGTTGCTGTTGTTGAAATATTTTCTTCTTCGCCTACCATGTTTTCTTCAATTTTGACGCAGGATAAAGCGTCTGCTACATGATTTTGTAATTATATTCACTAAGTCTAATTCGCCAACGTTGTAGTTTCATGTTAGGCTCTTTAATATTATTTAACCAAACAAGTGGTTTGTGATCGCTCAAAATCTCAAAGGGGGCTCCATATAGATATGGGCGGAAATATTTGGTTGCTGGTGGTATAATTCTGTTCATGATCATTTAATGTTCTGCTTGCAAAGCTTACTGGTTATTGTCTTCCAATAACACGGCTTCTATGGCGAAATTGCTAGCGTCAGTAGTGACTTGAAATGTTGAAATGTTTTTGTGAAATCAGGAAAAAACAAAATTGGGTCGTTTATTATGAGTGTTTTCAAATTTTCAAATAATTTATTGTATTCTTCGTTTCTTGTTTCTATTTTAACTCCCTTTTTTAGAAATATTGTCAGAGGTTTTGCAATCTTTGCAAAATCTGGAATGAACTTACGGTAATATCCGCATAAGCCTAAGAAAGATTTGATACTTTTGGTGGAAATTTTTCGATTGCTTTAACTTTCTCTTTATTAGGTCATATGCCTTCTGGACCTAAGAAATTTGTTTGCTTTTTTAAAAATTCGCATTTGTCCAATTGGAGCTTACAATTTCTCAAAAACCTTTAAAAATGAGTCTGTTAATGTGGTCTTTTAGGACGAAATTCATGCACCGTTGGAAGGTTGCAGGAGCACTCGAGTGTACTCATTGTGACCATGTTTGGTCAAAAACGCCGGTTTTGTATAGACTTAGGGTTTATTTCGATTTAGTGAAGCCTTTTGCTAAGTCAATCGTAGTAAAATACTGGCATTTTCCTAATTTGCCTAGTATTTTGTCCATATATTCCATATTCCACGACCAACCTGAATTTCGGTTTGCCAGAGGCGTCTATCTTCTTGGATAGAATCTTCTGAATGAACTGCAGTAAGGGGAGTCACTTTCGCGTATAATAACTTGTTGTAACATTTCCTCAATTTGCTTATTTACTTCTGCTTCGTAAGTATGGTCTTTTGTAAGCTGCTTTTTCGTGAACGGTTTCTATATCATGACGTATTATACTTGTGAATGTAAGGCTTTCATTTTTGCAATATTGAATGTCACTGAACTCTTTTAATAAATTTGAAACTCTGTATTCTTCCTCACTTTTTAAATGTTCTAGTCTGTATGTGTGTTCTGAGTCTATGTTGATGTCCATGGCTTAGTTTATTTCTGATGTAAAGTGTTCTTGTAAGAGTGCATTAAAATTTATTGAAGAGTTTCCATTACATGGATCAGTTCTTTGTGAATGAATCTTTTTTCGTTAGTTATTGTTTCCGTTATTTTCTGTCGGGAGCAGAACTAGCGATCTATTTAATTTCTCTAAAACATTTATACTTTTGCCAATTTAAACTTTAACGTAAATCACATTTTCAAATAATCTTTCTTGCCCACTGTAATCGGTCACTTCTTGCACATATTAGCTTTCAATTATCTCACTATTTTATTATCGCTTTCTTCTTTAACGAGCTTTTGCGCATGCTCAGCTTCTTACGCTTTTGCTTTGGACTCTTCAAGTCAGTCGTAAGTCGTTCTTCGTTTGTTCTAATCTGTCTCTCGCGACACTTCTAAGCGCACTTAACTAATGCTGTATGTATAATAAACAAAATCGTTAATAAATTAAATAAGAATTATACAATATCGTTTGTACTAATTTGATATTAATTATTAAAAAGGGCTGTCAAACCAGTCAGTCCTCGTAACATTGGTGACACCGACGTGATACACCACTAATTTTCGGTTCGGTTAATTATTAAAATATCGTTTTTAATATTTATTAAAAAACGCTTTGTACATATTCGGTGTAAAGGCTCTAAACGAACAAAAAACTCGAACATTTTTAAAAAATTCTTTTGTACTCGTGTTTCAAAAGTTAAATTCAAAATTTTGAGAAGTGCATAGTGGATCACATATGCTTGGTTTACATACCATACAGCTAGTTTCAAGTGCCGCGCTTTCGGTATATATATAACATAAATACGTACATAAATATATATACATACATATATATATATACATATATATACATACAAACACATACATTTTCGTTCTTTTCTATCGCGTGATATTTCGAAGTGACCAAATAACTGTTTCAAAGGTTAACTAACCTTTAAGAGTATATACATTCGGACCTTATATACATTTTGTACAGTTTTTAGACTTTTCGAAAAATTATAAAAATGAATTCGGAGATTACGGGATCTCCTAACCCTACTGTGGCATCAAGGGACATTGATTTTTATAAGGCTAAATCGTCTTCAATATTTCGGCAAATCGTGGCTTTAAACAACTTTTTAACTCAAGAAGAGCTAAATAATTTTGATGAGTCGGATCTTGAGGTGCGCATTGAAATTTCTGCTCGAATGCAATCAGACTTTGACGCATCTCAGACCACTCTAGAGAAGCTCGACTTATTGGAGTTGACTTCTGACGCGCGAACCGAATTTAACCAAGTCTATTGCAGTGTCAGATCAAAATTAAATCGTGAACTCAATCGCTTACAAAAATCCTTAATTGCTAATTCCACGGTAATTCGAAATGTGATCGAGGTTCAAAGTACTTTTCGGTGTTCAGCTAGCAGCTCTCGACTCCCTGAATTCAAATTACCGCGTTTCTCCGGTTCTTACATGGATTGGCTAGATTTTTACTCCATGTTCAAGAACGCAGTTGGAAAACTCGAGGATCTGAGCAAAGTGGAGAAATTTCAGCATCTAAGATCTTGCTTAGATGGCGCTGCGTTGGACACTATATGATCCCTGGAGCTGACAAATGAAAATTATGATATCGCATTGGATTTATTATTGAAACGTTTTGATAACAAATTATTACACTTTCAGGCACACGTACGGTCAATTTTTGGGTTCAAAGGTGTTGAGAGAGGTTCTGCAAGCAGTCTACGTGAATTGAGCGACAAAATTAATTCACATTTACGGGCTTTGAGCACAATAGCACCATCGCAGGAAATTGCTGATGGAATGCTGATTCATCTCATCGCTTCAAAATTGGATCCAGCTACACGCGAAAAATGGGAAGAGTCTTTGCCAACGTACAAGCTTCCGAAATGGACCGAGATGTCAACGTTTTTAGAGAAGAGATGCCGAATGATGGAAAATTTGGAAAACGCTATGGTAACCCAAACATCCAGCGCTCAGGTGGGAAAATTAAAACCGTATCGAAATGCCCTCATCTCTTCGTCTGGCCCCTCTTGCCCATTGTGCAACGCCAAAGACCATAAGTTGTTTAAGTGCCCTAAATTCTTGAATTTGATTCCAACGATGCGTTACAAGGAGGCAAAGCGTCTTCATCTTTGCCTAAACTGCCTTCATAAAGGGCACAGCTTACAACAGTGCAAGTCTGGGCATTGCAAGCATTGCCAATCCAAACACCACTCATTGCTTCACATGGATTTGAGCACCAGCACTGTCGTTAGGCAATCTCCTCTTGATTCTCAGCCCAATTCATCTTCTATTCTTGTATCTAAATCTACATTGATTGCATCACCTAAGCCCAAAAATGAAAATCAGACCGAATACGTGATGCTAGCCACAGCTGTAGTTTATCTCAAAAATCGCTCTGGAGTTTTTGTTCCTTGTCGAGCTCTATTAGATAATGCAGCTCAACTAAATTTAATCACCACTCGCCTCGCCAACCAACTTCGGCTGAAATCCCATCGAACTGGCATACGGATTTCGGGAGTTGGAGAAACTTCTCTCTCATCAAATAGTTCAATCGACGTTGAGCTTAAATCTCGTGATTCATCGTATCACACATCGCTTACTGCTGCCGTACAAAACACAATCACCGGCTATCATCCGCATTTTGACATTAAATCTTCTGATTGGAATATTCCTCTGAACATTCATCTTGCGGATCCACTTTTTAATAAAAGCCAACGAATAGACCTTTTAATTGGAGGTGGTCTATATTATGGATTACTTTGCGCGACTTGCACGACTCGGTTGGATCGTAGGTGGAATTGTTGCTCCCTCATCAAGAAGCCTTTCAGCATTGGCTGTATCAAACTTAGAAGCATCCCATTCTCCAGAAGTTGAAGATTTACCTAACATTTTGAAAAGATTTTGGGAGATAGATCATTGCGTTGGATCTATATCGGACGATGATTTGCTGTGTGAGCAGCTATTTCAAAAGGGATATTCTCGACTCAGCTCTGGACAATATTCAGTTCGTTTGCCAGCTAGTTCCTTTGAACTCTCTTGGAGACTCTTATGAGCGTGCATTACGCCGTCTTAAGTCTCTCGAAAACAAATTTGCTAAAGACTTGGATTTAAAGTTGCAATACTCAGCCTTTCTTAAGGAATACCTCGATTTGAAACACATGTCGCTTTCTAACAAGCAGTCTACTTTGCCTCAATTCTATTTGCCACATCACTGCGTTCGCAAAACGGATAGTACAACAACAAAATTGCGTGTTGTATTTGATGGGTCAGCAAAATCAACCACAAACCAATCATTGAATGATCTTCTTTTGGCTGGACCATCAATTCAACCCAAGCTATTCACCACGTTACTTCGATTCCGATTTTTCAGGATTGCCTTGTGTGGCGATATTTGCAAGATGTACCGTTGTGTCCGCATGACACATCCTGATCAATATCTGCAGTGCATTTTGTGGCGCGACAATCCTGATGACGAGGTCAAGGTATACACTTTGGATACGGTGACCTACGGAACTAAGCCGGCTGCTTTCTTAGCAATTCGAGCTATGCAGCAATTAGCTCAGGACGAGGAGGCTGATCTACCACTTGCAGCAAATAGCATTCGCCGAGACTTTTATGTAGATGACTTAATTTCGGGAGGCGATTCTGTTGAATAAGTAACGCAAATTCGGATGCAGGTCAAAGAGCTGTTACGACGTGGTCACTTCCCAATAAGAAAATGGTATTCCAATGAAGCTGCCGCTCTCGAAGGCGAATCTGAAGAGGATATAGAAAAGCTGCTTCAGTTTCACGACGGAACTGACATTACAAAAACTCTTGGTCTTGTTTGGGACCCAAGTCGCGATCATTTGATCTTTAATTTCTCAACAGATCTCGCTGTTGAAAAAGCAACAAAAAGATCCATCCTGTCAACCATCGCTAAATTTTATGATCCTCTTGGATTAATATCTCCCATAGTTACAAAACTCCAAATATTCATGCAGTTGTTGCATAAAGACAAGCTCGATTGGAATGAAAGCTTGCCTTTAAATCTTCATACATCATGGTTGGAGCATAAATCGCAATTCTCAACTTCCAGATATTTCAAATTTCCTCGTTTCGTCTTGCTTCCTTCTGCGTCTTTGGAAATACATGGATTCTGCGATGCCAGCATATCCGCTTATGGTGCCTGTATATATGTTCGCTCAGAAAGTCAAGGATCTATTACTTCGCATTTACTTTGTGCTAAATCAAGAGTTGCTCCTTTAAAAACACTCACAATCCCCAAATTGGAATTGGCTGCAGCACACCTACTTTCTGACCTCATATACAACATCTCTAAAATCGTTCCATTTTCTTGCAGCTTTTATTGTTGGTCGGATTCAACTATAGCGCTCTCCTGGATTCGTGAAGCCCCATCCAATTTCAACATATTTGTTTCTAACAGGGTGGCTCAAATACAAGATAATACCAAAAACATGACATGGAGACATGTGCCAACGCAGATGAACCCAGCCGACATATTATCTCGTGGATGTTCGCCTCTTGAGCTAGTCCCATCGAGCCAATGGTGTGAAGGGCCTGCCTTTCTACGCTCAGAGTCAAACAATTGGCCTGCAATCGTGCCACCTATAGCAGAGCTTCCCGAACGTCGTCGTCAAGTTTTAGTTGCAGCTCATCAACTTGATATATCGTTTAGCTGCAAATATCAAAACTCATTTGGCAAACTGCAGCGAGTCTTCGCTTACATTCATCGCTTTTTGGAACATCGATTCAAAGATCGCCCTCGCTCAAAGGGTGAACTTACGGTTCAAGACATTCGAAGTGGCACTTATTTACTCATCAAAGCCATACAATTGATTCATTTTGCTGACGAGTTTAAGGCTTTGCACTCGAAAAAGGAACTCTCATCCAAAAGCGATCTACTTTCCTTGCATCCATTTATCGACGAGACTGGATTAATACGAGTTGGCGGTCGACTGCAAAATTCACTTTTGGACTTCAACGCGCGACATCCCATACTGCTTCCAAAACGACATGCCGTGACTTCATCAATGATTTTGTTCTACCATCACAAGTTCCTACACGCTGGACCACAAAGTCTTCTTGCTACGATTCGGCAAAGATTTTGGCCAATCGGTGGACGAAAAACAGTTGCAGCCATTGTCAGCAAGTGCGTACGATGTTTTCGTCTGAAGCCAAAGTTGTGCGAGCATATCATGGCTCCATTGCCAGCCGATCGTGTGCAGTCAAATCGCCCATTTCTCATCACAGGAGTCGATTTTTGTGGCCCATTTTATTGCAAATCTGAAGTGAGAAACAAGCCTGCATCCAAATGCTACATCTCAATTTTTGTTTGCTTCACCACTAAGGCAACACATTTGGAAGTGGTTGAAGACCTCTCTACGTCATCATTCATCGCTGCTCTTAAACGATTCGTTAGTATCAGAGGAAAACCAAATACAATTTGGTCAGACAACGCAACAAACTTTGTTGGTGCAAAGAATGAGCTCAAGGAACTTCGTCAACTCTTCCTCAGTGATCCGCAAACCAAGGATTTCAACAACGTCCTTTCCTCAATCGGTGTAAAATGGCATTTTATCCCACCTCGCTCTCCTCACTTTGGTGGATTATGGGAGGCGGCTGTAAAATCGGCCAAACTTCATTTTTATCGAGTTGTTGGAAAAACGATCCTGACCTTTCATGAACTGCACACTCTTGTTTGTGAAATCTCTGCTATGCTAAACTCACGACCTCTCTGTCCAATTACAGAAAATCCTAGCGACTTAGATGTTTTGACTCCTGGTCACTTTTTGATTGGGTCAACCTTTGCTACCTTCGATGAGCCTGACGTCACGCATTTGGACCTTAATCGTCTTGGTCGATGGCAACGCGTCTGCCAAATTCAGCAAAACTTTTGGCGAAAGTGGAGCTCCAATTACCTCTCTCTTCTTCAAGAGCGTGGCAAGTGGTGCAAGGTCGTTCGAAATCTGGAGCCAAACAACATTGTCGTCATCAAAGAAGACAACCTTCCTCCGCTTCAATGGCGATTGGGAAGAATTGAAGAAACCATTCATGGCGAAGATGGAAGCGTGCGTGTTGCCATAATACGCACTTCTACTGGACTAATCAAGAGAGCCGTCAATAAGATTGCTGTTCTGCCCGTCGATACCACTTCGGTTGAAAGGATGCCTCTTCCAACGGGGGGAGCATGTCGGGAGCAGAACTAGCGATCTATTTAATTTCTCCAAAACATTTATACTTTTGCCAATTTAAACTTTAACGTAAATCACATTTTCAAATAATCTTTCTTGCCCACTGTAATCGGTCACTTCTTGCACATATTAGCTTTCAATTATCTCACTATTTTATTATCGATTTCTTCTTTAACGAGCTTTTGCGCATGCTCAGCTTCTTACGCTTTTGCTTTGGACTCTTCAAGTCAGTCGTAAGTCGTTCTTCGTTTGTTCTAATCTGTCTCTCGCGAGACAGTCTTCTAAGCGCACTTAACTAATGCTGTATGTATAATAAACAAAATCGTTAATAAATTAAATAAGAATTATACAATATCGTTTGTACTAATTTGATATTAATTATTAAAAAGGGCTGTCAAACCAGTCAGTCCTCGTAACAGCGTTCCTCAGTTCGTCCTCTGAGGTTAGCTCGTTGCGTCACCGTGCGAAGGCTGGCGCGATTACGGAGCACTGCTCCCATGTCCGCCTTGAGTTTATGCGTTCGGTCTTGGGTCGAGGCGCATAGCTCAAGTAGCACCTGCCACCTAGAGTTGTATTGTTATTCACAGACACATACCAACTAGATTTTAATTTTATGCCTTCTGCCAGGTGTGCGTTCTTATACCTTACGCCAGGTGTTGGGTTTTCTGCCGGCCGATACGGCTCAGACGCATACCATTCCGCCGGCCTTGTAGGCACAACAGACGCGTCATGGGTTTTTATTTTATTTTTTTTTTTGGGGTGGGAAGAGTGGTGCTTCCCGGTGCTACCGCTCCAGCTCGGGCGCCAGTGCCCCTGGTTTAGGTGTACCGCGTGATCGGTGGTCTGCTCCTTGACCTTTAACACCTATAGACCTAGACCTAGACCTAGAGACGCCTGCGACTTGTGCAGCGCTACCGGACACCATATATCGGTCGTTTACCAACACTGGATAATCAGCTGGCTTAGCGAGCAGCTGGCGTGACATTGCATCTCAGGTTGCACACAAAGAAAGGGGACAAAGGAGAAAAACAGAAGAGAAAGCTCCATATAATTTCTCTCACCCTGACCCACGTCATGGCCCTGGAGATCGGTGCCGGCGGAAGGTCCATGGAGCTCCAGATATCGTGTCCTCAACAGGTAAGTGGTCTGGCCGGTGTTGCTGGTATAGGCCGCAACCCCAGGCGAGTTCTTGCTGGCTCAGCGCGGAAATTTTGAATGAGTGTGTGTGTGTGTGTGTATGTGTTATCAAGTGTTATACATATATGTACAAGTGTTATACGTATATTCTTATATTTATAGACATAAATCGTTTCTGTGTAATCTAACATAGTATTTGTATGGAACGGCTTAAAGCTTAAATTATGTTGTCTCCCTCTATTATTATATCTCTATTTATGCACTTTTGGTTAAGTATGGTTTTTGGTAAGTTCCAAGCTAATATAATATTTCAAATTCCTTATGAGTTTGTACATATCTACATTCTGTATTAAATTGATTAAGTAAGCCCATTAAACATTTGCTTATTATTAAAGTTTTTGAAGATGTCAAACATAAAATTAATTTTTTACATTTTCTATTAAAATGTTTTGATTACTATCTGGATATAGAATTACTGTAAAGATTGGGATTTTAATTAATTCTTTTGGAAAATGGGAAAATATTAGAATTTCATTTGTTTCCGTTTTCAACCAAGTGGAAGTTTTTCTGGGTTTATATGTGTTAGATAATCATGTTTTAGTAATTTAGTATTAAAAATACCGTCTTGTTATTTGCATTCCAAGTTCAATATCTTCTACATACTCTGTAAATGTAATAAAATGTTTAATCTTTGATCGCCTTCATTTATTGCACTTAATAAATTTATTAATTGTATTCCTTCATTTACTATTTTTTTACTTCATTGAGTTCATTAGCTTGGACGCTGTTTTCGGACCAATTATGAATTTTATATTCTAACTCTTCTTTATCTGCTTGATCTAAGGTTCCAAAAAGGGTTTAATAAATTGTGCCCATAAAATTAGCTAAGCCGCGTTTGCTACGCTCTGCTATTCTTATGCCATTCATTTCTCTTTTTAATTTCTCTACTAAATATTGAACTTAGGATAAAGTTTCATATTCTTCTGATTATTTTATTAAGTTATCATGTTTTTGTTCTATTTTTGTAATATTTACAGATAAGTAGTGATACTCGTAAGGTAGCCATTTTTGGCTTGAATTGGGTTAACTTAAAGACTTTGTCCTTAGACATGTTGGATAAAACATAATAGAAAACAGTAAAGAATCATCAAAAATGTGTAATTATGTTGGATTGCCTTTGTCGTTTTGGGTTGTCCTGGAATTATCATTATTTTTAGTTTCATATATATAGTGACATATCCATAAGTCCCTTAGACTTAAGTACATGCCTTCTTATTTACACACACAACAAGCATACCCAATACTACCCTACACCAATCAGCATACCCCATACTACCCTTTATGTTCTTAGCCCATAGATAAGAATAAAACTGTCACCAAATCCCAGAACCAAGGCCAAGCGGAAAAATCCCAAGTAATGGTATTTAGACAAATCACCCACTGGTAGAATAAACATTCTTTGCCTAATTGTCACGTTCCCACGTTCAAAGTTCGGACTCGCAAACTCGTAAACAAAAGTTTTAAGTTTCAAATAAACAAAATCTTAAAGAATCTAAGAGCACTTGTATCCAAGAGCGAATGCACTTGAATCCAAGAGAAATGCAGATAACTCCAAAGATCCCTCTAACATCCTAGAATCCACAGTCCATATTTGAAAAGCTCGAACCCGAGGCTTGAACGTCAATTAATCTAGATCAATAAGTTGAGTTTAGCTTGAGACCTAATACAAATGGGTCGGTGTTCTTCAATAAAACCATTGTAATATTTCGGTCAAATAAAAATATATTTTTTTGACATACGGATATTATTAACGTGTAATTAACGCAGTCGGTAGGATCCAATAGTTAAAAAGAGTCCTTAATACGGTACTGGGCAATTGAAAGGATACGCTAAATTAAAATAGTGATTCAAAAACTAATTGTGATCCGCAAAAGAATCTACGTGCAAGTAGCATTCTAAAAACAAAATCCCGTGTGGTCAGAAACAATCTGTATTAAAACAAAAAACCCGTGCGGTCGGAAATAAGATTTAATTTAAAATTTTTAATTCCGTAGGTTTATCAAAACCTAAAAACTATAATTAAAATTCAGTGCAACAAGAATTCTGTGAAAACTAAAAATGGCAAATCCTGCACAACTTTCCGAGATTCAATTGAATAAATTCTTGCATCAAATAGAAAAACTAAATTTCTACGATGGTACACCTGTCAAACTATCTGGGTTTGTCTACCAAATCGAGCACCTACTCAGTTTATACCCTACAGAAGATATCATCTACGGATGAATAAAACGCCTATTGGTGGACGCAGCGCAAGAAGTCGTCATCCAGGAACGAGCAAACACATGGAGGACGAACCAGTCCCCATGTGCGAATAGGGTACCATAACAAAATTTATAAAGGAATGATCGACACAGGATCTTCATTCAATATCATAAGAGAAAATTTCGAAAATATAGAAGAATAAGAAGATGTATATACCATAAAAGGGGCAATAAAACTAAAGAAGAGTATAATGATAAAGCATACCTCAGTATGTCCGTCCGTTAAAAATTCTATATTCATAAATTTTCCGAAAATTATGATTTCTTCTTAGGTCGAAAGTATCAAAGAAGCAAAAGGTTAAGACCGCACCTAAGTGCATTAAACCGATACCTCAAGTTAAACAACAAAAGAAAGAGACCGTATTTCAAAAATTCCTCAGTTCAAAAGTTGTTAATGACACAGTGGATAATGATGTAACACATCTCAACTCCATGTCCGTTGACAACGAAATAGTCAATTTCGCGATTAACAACGAGTTACGTGAATGCAATGAATATAGATTAAAACATCTAAATGCAGAGGAAGTTGAGTGTTTAAAGAAGGTCCTATACGATTATAGAGACATTCAGTACAAAGAGGGCGAAAATTTGACCATCACAAGTACCATTAAGCATGTCATCCAGACTCAGCATGGGGATCCAGTATACCGTAAACACTATAAATACCCCCAAAGCGTTGATCAAGAAGTCAACAAACAAATTAAAGAAATGATAGAGCAAGGGATTGTACGAAAATCAAAATCTCCCTATTGTTCTCCGGTATGGGTGGTCCCCAAGAAGGCAGACGCCTCTGGGATAAAAAAGTTTAGGTTGGTAGTCGATTACAGAAATCTCAATGAGATAACTGGTAATGACAAATTTCCCATTCCTCGAATGGATGAAATATTGGATAAACTAGGAAGAAGCCAATACTTTACGACCATTAACTTAGCTAAAGGATTCCATCAAATTCAAATGGACGAGAAGTCTATTGCAAAAACAGCTTTTTCTACTAAACATGGGCTTTATGAATACACACGTATGCCCGCAACATTTCAAAGATGTATGAATAATTTCTTGGAAGACTTGATCTACAAGGATTGTTTAGTTTATTTGGATGATATAATTATTTACTCCACTTCATTGGAGGAACACATTTTATCTCTAAAGAAAGTATTTGAGAAATTGAGTGACGCCAATTTGACAACAAAATATTTCAGGTCATACCTATTTGGCAGGCCATTCGAAATAATGAGTGACCATAAACCATTGGTGTGGTTCAAAGAGCCGAATATGAAATTACAACGGTGGAAAATTAAATTAAACGAATTCGACTATAAAATAAAATACCTTCCAGGCAAAGAAAACTATGTCGCGGATGCTCTTTCGCGCACAAAGATAGAAGAAGTTATGGTTGGCGAAGTCGCAAGCAGCGGAGACGTGACAATACATAGTGCCAATGAAGACAATTTATACTATATATCCACAACAGAAAGTCCAATCAATTTCTTCTGTAGACAAATAGAGATAGAAGATTAAATAGAGATATAGATTAAAATAATCTATAAAGAATTTATTTATCTCCCTAATGATGAAGATTTTCTGATTTTCCAAAGAGCATTTACATAAGCCCTAACAATTTCACAAAACTGTCGAGATGTACGAGGAAATAAATTGATATATTAACATACGCCGAATTTAAAAACTTAATCCTAAAGAAACATAAGGAATTATTACATCACGGTATAAAAAAACCATTAATTGGTTTAAGGAAGAATACTATTACCCGGATAGTCAAAAGCTTATCCAAAATATTATCAACGAATGTGAAATTTGTAACATAGCAAAAATAGAACATAGAAACACAAAGTTGACATATGAAACAACGCCGGAAATATTGAACGCGAGGGAAAAATACGTGATAGATTTTTATCTCACAGGGAATCAAATTATCCTATCTTGCATTGATTTCTATTCGAAATTTGCATCACTAGTTGAAGTAAAGAGTAGAGATTGGCTAGAAGCAAAAAGAACCATAATGAAAATATTTAACGACATGGGAAAACCCCAAGAGATAAAGGCAGACAAAGATTCAGCTTTTATGTGCATAGCTTTACACAATTGGTTAACATCTGAAGGCGTACAAATTTCCGTCACAACCAGCAAAAACGGTGTATCTGACATAGGAAGATTTCACAAGACTGTAAATGAAAAGTTGAGAATCATAAGCGAACAAAATATAGAAGACATATGTACAAAATCCTAACAATCCTATTTGTCTACAACCACAAAACTAAACATAACACTACCAAAAGAACTCCGGCAGACATCTTTCTATACGCAGGCAGCCCATACTTCAATGTACATCAAAACGAAATTGACAAAATCGAACAACTTAATAAGAAAAGACATGACGTCAAAGCTGACACAAATTATAGGCAAACTCCACTCGTGAAAAGTAAAATAACCGATCCATTTAGGAAGACAGGAAGGATTGAACAGGTGGATGATAAACATTTTGAGGAAACTAACCGCGGCAGGAAAATCGTGAATTATAAATCTAAATTCAAGAAACAAAAGAAGATTAATAAGAGCAAATACGATAATTCCAGACAAACCGAAGAGAGTTAAGCGATGCCACATACTTCCCATATTACTTATCTGTATGATACCCCTTATCACCGTGTCCCAATCCAGTAATATAGAAGTAAACCCACTCAGTGCCAAGAATGGATACCTTATATTCAAAACAGGAACAATAGAAATTCCGATAAGCTACGAATACCATTACTTAAGCATAAATATAACGAAGACAATGCTAACATTCGAGAACCTAGTAGAAGAGGCAAAAGTTTTTCAAAACTTGCCCCAAATTCAATATCTAGTTGAGAAACTAAAACGGGAAATCAATGGACTAAGAATTATTAAACGAAGTGAAAGAGGTCTTTTAAATGTAGTAGGAACAGCGTATAAATATTTATTTGCCACCTTAGACAAGAACGATTGGGATGAGTTGGAAGAAAAAATTAAATCCCTTTCAGAAAATTCCGTGAAAACCCACGACTTAAATATGGTTATAGACTTAATCAACAAGCTCAGAGTAGAGAAAGAAAAGAACCAAAAAATCGCGATATTAATATTCAATTTACAACAATTCACAGAGTATATAAAGGATATCGAATTAGGAATGCAGTTAACTAGACT
The DNA here is from genome assembly GCF_003286155.1 of Drosophila erecta. Classification (NCBI taxonomy): domain Eukaryota; kingdom Metazoa; phylum Arthropoda; class Insecta; order Diptera; family Drosophilidae; genus Drosophila; species Drosophila erecta. The sequence goes on along the minus strand of NW_020825247.1, from coordinate 221,744 downwards.
AGGAATCTTTAACCCGAAACTATTAAAACATGATTACTTGAAACAATTAAACTCAGAAAAAATTTTAAAGATAAAAACATCAATTTGGCTTAAAACAGATACAAACAAGATTTTAATTATTTCCCATGTTCCAAGCGAAGTCACAACAGATCCAATCTTTCAAGAAAACCCATAACCGAGCAAATATTCGATAAGTTTTATATTTTCAATAATCAAGTATACCATAAGGACACAGAGTTAGTAATGTATGACAAATATATAGTTGGATTAATCAAACAAGAAGAAACTCAGTGTAAGTACACTAAGACTCATACAAATTCTCAGATCAATTACATAGAACCGAATTTACTAATTGCATGGAATCTACCAGAAACAACTATCAATCAAGATTGCACTAACAACAAAATTGTAATATCAGGAAATAATATTGTAAAGATTAAAAATTATACAATCCAAATTGATGAATTCATAATTTCAAACAATCTAGCATATTTTACACAAACAATTTACATTACTAATAATGTTACAAAATTAGAACCCATAGAGTATTTGCAAACCAAGGAAATAGTAAATGCACCTGTAAAATACTACAATGTATTCCAAGTCATATGTGTGACAACTTTTGTAATTACAATTATAAGACTAATTTTGTACTCAACATATAAGTTTAAAAATATACCTAAGAAAATAATGGTAAAATATTATAAATCAAAAAAAAAAAAAAAATCCAGACCCAGTAACTAATGATAATATTCAATCAGAAAACCAATTAATTCAATCACATAATATTATGTTATAAACAAATTACCAATACCCAATACTACCCTACACCAATCAGCATACCCCATACTACCCTTTATGTACTTACCCCATAGATAAGAATAAAACTGTCACCAAATCCCAGAACCAAGCCCAAGCTGAAAAACCCAAAGTAATGTTATTTAGACAAATCACCCACTGGTAGAATAAACATTCTTTGCCTAATTGTCACGTTCCCACGTTCAAAGTTCGGACTCGCAAAGTCGAAAACAAAAGTTTTAAGTTTCAAATAAACAAAATCTTAAAGAATCTAAGAGCACTTGTATCCAAGAGCGAATGCACTTGAATCCAAGAGAAATGCAGATAACTCCAAAGCTCTCTCTAAAATCCTAGAATTCAAAGTCCATATTTGAAAAGCTCGAACCCGAGGCTTGAACGTCAATCAATATAGATCAATAAGTTGAGTTCAGCTTGAGACCTAATACTGATTTATTGTAGTGCTCTACATAAGCTTTTATTAATTCCTTTGTTTGTAAATGGGATATTGGTTCTTATCTTCTAACATTATTTGTAATATAAATCGTTTGCGTAAAATCTGCTAGATTGTTTGAAATTATGAATTCATCAATTTGGATGGTACAATTTTTAATCCTTACCTTATTTCCTGATATTACAATTTTGCTGTTAGTGCAATCTTGATTGATGGTTGTTTCTGGTAGATTCCCTGTAATTAGTATATTCCGTTCTATGTAATTGATCAATTGATATGTAATTGAATTGATAATTTTTATGAGTCTTAGTGTATTAACACTGAGTTTCTTCCTGTTTTATTAATACAACTATACATTTGTCGAATATTACTAAATCTATATTCTTGAAAATATAAAACTTATCAAGTATTTGCTTAGTTATAATGTAACCGTGATCATCTGGGTAAGGAACTGCTTGAAAGATTGAAACTTTTGTGATTTCGCTTGGAACATGGGAAATAATTCTAATTTCATTTGTATCTGTTTTAAGCCAAGTTGATGTTTTTATCTATAACATTTTTTCTGAGTTTACTTGTTTCAAATAATCATGTTTTAATAGTTTCGGGTTAATTATTCCTGGCCTAGTTTACAATTCGATATCCTCTATATATTCTGTGAATGGTTGTAAATTGAATATTAATATCGCAATCTGTTGGTTCTTTTCTTTCTCTGCTCTAAGCTTGTTAATAATGTCTATTCCGCTGTAAATTACGTCTATAACCATTTTTAAGTTGAGGGTTTTTACGGAATTTTCTGAATATTGAATTTGGGGCACATTTAGGAAAACTTTTGCCTCTTCTACTAGGTTCTCAAATGCTTGCAAGGTCTTCGATATATTTATGCTTACGTGTATATTCGTAATGCCCGTGTGTGGTTTAAAAAGCTGTTTTGCCAATGGAATTCTTATCCAGACTAGTTATTCAGACTAGTGACATGGACATTCTATGTGGCTTTTTTCCATCTATTGTTTTTAGCATTTCAGTATAGTTTAACTTATCAATACGATCACTTTTTAATTGCAGTTTGTCAAAAATATTTAGTTATTGCACTTCTAATTTTTCTATAAACTTACTAATGGTATGAGTTTCCTCCAGTTGTCTCACTAGGGTCACATATGGTCTGTAGTCTTTGTTCTTTTGCTTATGCCTTTATAATTTATTATTGTGTTGATTTTCGAGGTTAGCGTTTAGACGCCATTGAGGCTTGTTTTAATTTGGAGATCAATATCAATGTCCTTACACGCTAGTGACATGTACATACTATTGGACAATTTTCGATCTATTATAGTTTTAATTGTTTTTTTTAGCATTTCAGTGTAGTTTATCAATAGGGTCGTTTTCTAATTCTAGTTTGTTAAAAATACTCTAGTATTGTAATTCTAATTTTCTCTATAAACTTACTTATGCTACCTGGGTATGTTGTTTCCTCCAGTTGCTCTTCCTTGTATTACAACTTCCAGCGCTGAGTCCGTGATCAGGCGTTTCACCGTTCCATATACTACATGTGCCTGCCTTGCATTTGGTGGGGATATAAGTTGAGTAGTGGTTCGACCTGATTGAGTAATGCAATCGTAGTAATGCAATTCTTTAATCTGGCCCAGTATTTGATTCAAGTGAAATTGTAAGTAAATACTGCCAAATGGTATTTGTAAATTTCTTGATGGACTGAGTTTTAAAATGTTATTTGGATTGGTTTATTTAAACCCACGAGAATTACGATCTCTTATTAGGAAGAAAACTTTTAGCAGAAGCAAAGGCAACAATAAGTTACCGCGATCAAGAGGCAACTCTTTACAACAACAAATACAAATTAGAAAAGGGAATAGCAGCACAGGAATAGTCATTTTCAAAATTTAAATATAATACCTGACACTATGCTCAGACAACCAGACAACCATTTAACCCATATTAGAATCAGACCTATACAGATTGGAACATATTTAGGAAAGCTAGGCAGTGGTAATTATTTCACAACTATACCCCTGTCAAAAGCTTTTCACCAGATCGAAATGGACCCAGAATCAGTGTCAAAGACAGCATTTTCCACCAAGCACGGTCATTATCAATATAAAAAATTATATAAAAAACGCAACAGCCACCTTTCAACGGTGCATGAATGACATTTTACGACCACTCTTAAATAAACACTGTCGTGTACCTGGACAACATACTTGCATTCTCGACATCCCTTGATGAGCACCTACAATCGTTCAGACTAGTTTTTCAAAAACTAGCAAATGCCAACCTTAAATTACAGCTTGACAAGTGTGAGTTTCTCAAGAATGAAACCACATTTTCGGTCACAACTTTTTGGTGGGCTACCAAGTTGAAGCGATTTTAATTATTTATTTAAGCTCTGTATGACTGGCGGATTAGTCACTTCTTGTAGCACTGATTAAGCCACAAAGTTAAACTTAAATCACACACGAAGGTACTTTGTTCTTCACTATAAGTTTAGGACCACCGACTGCGCCAATAACGAATCCACGGTAATTTATTTAAAAAAAAATATATAAATTATTTATTCAAATAAATGTACAATTTATGAATTTATGAATTTATGAAGCGGAGACAATTTACGTCTTAAGTATAGAGCGAACAAATTAAATCTAAATCTAGTGCGAGTTGAACGCTTAGCAAACCCTTGGTCGACTTTATTTATATGACCGTGAGTGGCTCTCTTCTTTGTTCAAATGGGTTCCGCTCTTTAAGAGAGTTGCGCATGGAAAGGTGAAAATTTGACCTTCACAAGTACTGTACAGCATGTCATCAAAACTAAACAATAAGACCCAATCTATAGGAAACCTTATAAATACCTCCAAGCCTACGACAATGAAGTCGAATGAAAGGAATGATAAGTCATTGTTCGGAAATCGAACTCACCCTACTGTTCACTTATCTGGATAATACCGAAATAACCGGTAAAACAAAGTTTAGGTTAGTAATCGACTATCGCAAACTAAACGAAATTACTATTGATGATAAGTACCCAATTCCTACTTATCCTACAACTTGACAAATGTGAATTTATGAAAAAAGAAACAGAGTTCTTAGGTCAAAATGTAACTATCGAAGGCATAAAGCTTAACCCAAATAAAATAGAAGCTATACAAAAATTCCCATTACCTAAAACTTATAAAGAAATAAAATAATTTTTAGGACTAAAACTAGAACTAAAAAAGGTTCCGTTATAAATTCTAAAGATACCGATTATATATCAGCCTTCGAAAAATTAAAATTTTTAATTGTGTCCGAACCAAATTTCGAAAAAACATTCTTATTAACCACAGATGCAAGCAATGCCGCTCTAGGTGCTGTATTATCACAGCATCATAAATCTATTGGTTACGCTAGCCTACTCTCAATGAACATGAACTTAATTATTCAGCAATAGAAAAGAAACTTAGCTATTGTCTGGGCCACGAAATACATCAGGTCGTATCTTTTTGGTCGTAAGTTTCAGATCCTTAGTGATAATCAACCTTTAGTTTGGCTTGATAATATCAAGGAACCAAACATAAAACTCCAAAGATGGAAAATCAGACTAAATGAGTTTGATTACCATAAAAGATATGTACCAGGAAAAGAAAACCATGTCGCCGATGCACTTTCACGTGTAAGAATAGAAAACTTCTACGGCGAATCTCCCACTTCAGCTGCTACCGTACACAGTAGCCATGAAGATAACCAAAATTACATTTCCTTTACGGAAAGACCAATAAACTACTATAATAGACAAATAGAATTTTCAAAGACGACAATAACAATACAGAAATAAGAAAATATTTTCATAAAACAAAACTAAAAATCCATTATAAAGAAATGACAAGCGCATATGCAAAAGAATAAATAAAAAAATATTTGTGTACAAAAAATAGCGTAATTTATTTTCATAATGAAATAGATTTCCTTACATTTCAAAACGCCTTCATAGAAATTGTCAGTCACTTCTACGGTGAATCTCCCTATTTACCTGTAACCTCACATAATAGCCATGAAGATAGCCAAACTACATTTCTTTTACGGAAAGGCCAAAAAATTACTATAATAGACAATAAAAATTTGTCAAAGACGACAATAACAATACACAGAAATAGGAAAATATAGGAAGTAATAGGAAAATAAAACAATACTTAAAATTCATTATAAAGAAATAACAAGTGCGTATGCAAAAGAATTAATAAAAGAATTTTTGTGTATAAAAAAAACGTAATTTATTTTCATAATGAAATAGATAGATTTCCTTACATTTAAAAAAGCCTACATAGAAATTGTCAGTCCGCACAACATAACCAAAGTTATGAGAGCAACCAGTAAATGAAACAGTATTGAAACATATTCAGAATTTAAAGAAGTAATAATAAAAACCGACAGAGAACTCTTATATCCAGGTATTTAAAAACAAATTCATATTTTTAAAGAAAAATATAGTATTACTACCCAGATTATCTTAAGTTAATACAGAACGTTATCAATGAATTTGAAGTATGTAACATGTGAAAAACCAAGCATAGAGATATTAAATTATGAGTTAACTCCAAAAAGGTTCAATCTTAGAAAAAAAGATAGAAATAAAAATTTTTATTTAATCCATTACAAAACATTCCTGTCATGTATTGACGTTTATTCCAAATATGCCGCCTTAATTGAAGTCAGCTTTAGGGATTGGCTCGAAGCAAAAAGAGCTTTACCTAAAATTTTTAATTAAATTGGAAAATCGTCCGAAATAAAAGCCGATAAAGAATCAGTATTTGTGAGTGCTGCATTACATTTATGGCTAAAGTCCGAAAATGTGAACATTTCTGACACTTAGATATCTCATAAAACCTTTAACGAAAAGTTAAGTATTATAAATACTGAGTCCTACCCAGAGAAAAAAAATAACAAAATTTGAAACCCTACTCTATGTTTATAGCCATTAAACATAATTAAAACTTAAACAATTAAACATAAAATTATAACATAATACAACAGGTAAAAAAACTGCACATATTTTTATGTATGCCTGCATATAACCTGCATATAACCCCCAGCAAGAGAAAACTAATAATATTAATAAATTAAATGAAAATAGACATAGTTATGAAGTAGACACTAGATATAGACAAGCACTATTAGTAAAATTTAAGACAAAAAATCCGTATAAAAAGACAGAAGAAAATACCCAGATAGATGAAAAACATTACGAAGAGAAAAACAGAGGCAGGAAAATAACCCATAATCAAAAAAAATCAAAATATAAAAAGAAATTAATAAAACTAAATATAATGATAATTCCAGCACAACCCAAAACGACATAATTACACATTTTTGAGGATCCTTTACTGTTTTTTACTGTTTTATCCAACATGTCCAAGGACTTGAAGTTAATCCAATTCAAGCCAAAAGTGGCTACCTTATATTTAATACTGGATCAATAAGTTTACCAATCAATTAAGAGTATCACTACTTATCTGTAAATATTACAAAAATAGAACAAAAACAAACAAAAGTATATGAAACTTAACCAATAAAGAAATACTATAAATTTAACTAAAACAAAATGAGTAGGTAAACATTTTCGCAGGGGGTGGTGCTGAGGCGAGACGTGGGGTAGGTCAGAAATGATGACATAACGTTTGACAAAAATCTTTGGCAAAATGGGGTTCGTATTACGCGGGGCACATTTAGGAAAACTTTTGCCTTTTCTACTAGGTTCTCAAATGCTAGCAAGGTCTTCGATATATTTAATCTTACGTGTATATTCGTAATGCCCGTGGTTTGGTTTAAAAAGCTGTTTTGCCAATGGAATTCTTATCCAGACTAGTTATTCAGACTAGTGACATGGACATTCTATGTGGCTTTTTTCCATCTATTGTTTTTAGCATTTCAGTATAGTTTAATTGATAAGTTGAAGATCACTTTTTAATTGCACTTTGTCAAAAATATTTAGTTATTGCACTTCTAATTTTTCTATAAACTTACTAATGGTATGAGTTTCCTCCAGTTGTCTCACTAGGGTCACATATGGTCTGTAGTCTTTGTTCTTTTGCTTATGCCTTTATAATTTATTATTGTGTTGATTTTCGAGGTTAGCGTATAGACGCCATTGTGGCTTGTTTTAATTTGGAGATCAATATCAATGTCCTTACGCGCTAGTGACATGTACATACTATTGGACAATTTTCGATCTATTATAGTTTTAATTGTTTTTTTTAGCATTTCAGTGTAGTTTAACTTATCAATAGGGTCGTTTTCTAATTCTAGTTTTTTAAAAATAATCTAGTATTGTAATTCTAATTTTCTCTATAAACTTACTTATGCTACCTGGGTATGTTGTTTCCTCCAGTTGCTCTTCCTTGTATTACAACTTCCAGCGCTGAGTCCGTGATCAGGCGTTTCACCGTTCCATATACTACATGTGCCTGCCTTGCATTTGGTGGGGATATAAGTTGAGTAGTGGTTCGACCTGATTGAGTAATGCAATCGTAGTAATGCAATTCTTTAATCTGGCCCAGTATTTGATTCAAGTGAAATGGTAAGTAAATACTGCCAAATGGTATTTGTAAATTTCTTGATGGACTGAGTTTTAAAATGTTATTTGGATTGGTTTATTTAAACCCACGAGAATTACGATCTCTTATTAGGAAGAAAACTTTTAGCAGAAGCAAAGGCAACAATAAGTTACCGCGATCAAGAGGCAACTCTTTACAACAACAAATACAAATTAGAAAAAGGAATAGCAGCACAGGAATAAGGTCAATTTCAAAATTTAAATATGATACCTGACACTATGCTCAGACAACCAGACAACCATTTAACCCATATTAGAATCAGACCTATACAGATTGGAACATATTTAGGAAAGCTAGGCAGTGGTAATTATTTCACAACTATACCCCTGTCAAAAGCTTTTCACCAGATCGAAATGGACCCAGAATCAGTGTCAAAGACAGCATTTTCCACCAAGCACGGTCATTATCAATATTTGCGCATGCCATTCGGATTAAAAAACGCAACAGCCACCTTTCAACGGTGCATGAATGACATTTTACGACCACTCTTAAATAAACACTGTCTTGTGTACCTGGACAACATACTTGCATTCTCGACATCCCTTGATGAGCACCTACAATCGTTCAGACTAGTTTTTCAAAAACTAGCAAATGCCAACCTTAAATTACAGCTTGACAAGTGTGAGTTTCTCAAGAATGAAACCACATTTTCGGTCACAACTTTTTGGTGGGCTACCAAGTTGAAGCGATTTTAATTATTTAATATATTTAAGCTCTGTATGACTGGCGGATTAGTCACTTCTTGTAGCACTGATTAAGCCACAAAGTTAAACTTAAATCACACACGAAGGTACTTTGTTGTTCACTATAAGTTTAGGACCACCGACTGCGCCAATAACGAATCCATGGTAATTTATTTAGAAAAAAATATAAATTATTTATTCAAATAAATGTACAATTTATGAAGCGGAGACAATTTACGTCTTAAGTATAGAGCGAACAAATTAATTCTAAATCTAGTGCAAGTTGAACGCTTAGCAAACCCTTGGTCGACTTTATTTATATGACCGTGAGTGGCTCTTTTCTTTGTTCAAATGGGTTCCGCTCTTTAAGAGAGTTGCGCATGGAAAGGTGAAAATTTGACCTTCACAAGTACTGTACAGCATGTCATCAAAACTAAACAATAAGACCCAATCTATAGGAAACCTTATAAATACCTCCAAGCCTACGACAATGAAGTCGAATGAAATGAATGAAGTCATTGTTCGGAAATCGAACTCACCCTACTGTTCACTTATCTGGATAATACCGAAAAACCGGTAAAACAAAGTTTAGGTTAGTAATCGACTATCGCATCATAAATCTATTGGTTACGCTAGCCTACTCTCAATGAACATGAACTTAATTATTCAGCAATAGAAAAAAAACTTTTAGCTATTGTCTGGGCCACGAAATACATCAGGTCGTATCTTTTTGGTCGTAAGTTTCAGATCCTTAGTGATAATCAACCTTTAGTTTGGCTTGATAATATCAAGGAACCAAACATAAAACTCCAAAGATGGAAAATCAGACTAAATGAGTTTGATTATCATAAAAGATATGTACCAGGAAAAGAAAACCATGTCGCCGATGCACTTTAACGTGTACAAATTGAAAACTTCAACGGTGAATCTCCCTATTTACCTGTAACCTCACATAATAGCCATGAAGATAGCCAAACTACATTTCTTTTACGGAAAGGCCAAAAAATTACTATAATAGACAAATAAAATTTGTCAAAGACGACAATAACAATACACAGAAATAGGAAAATATAGGAAGTAATAGGAAAATAAAACAATACTTAAAATTCATTATAAAGAAATAACAAGTGCGTATGCAAAAGAATTAATAAAAGAATATTTGTGTATAAAAAAAACGTAATTTATTTTCATAATGAAATAGATAGATTTCCTTACATTTAAAAAAGCCTACATAGAAATTGTCAGTCCGCACAACATAACTAAAGTTATGAGAGCAACCAGTAAATGAAACAGTATTGAAACATATTCAGAATTTATAGAAGTAATAATAAAAACCGACAGAGAACTCTTACATCCAGGTATATAAAAACAAATTCATATTTTTAAAGAAAAATATAGTATTACTACCCAGATTATATTAAGTTAATACAGAACGTTATCAATGAATTTGAAGTATGTAACATGTGAAAAACCAAACATAGAGATATTAAATTATGAGTTAACTCCAAAAAGGTTCAATCTTAGAAAAAAAGATAGAAATATGCCGCCTTAATTGAAGTCAGCTTTAGGGATTGGCTCGAAGCAAAAAGAGCTTTACCTAAAATTTTTAATTAAATGGGAAAATCGTCCGAAATAAAAGCCGATAAAGAATCAGTATTTGGGAGTGCTGCATTACATTTATGGCTAAAGTCCGAAAATGTGAACATTTCTGACACTTAGATATCTCATAAAACCTTTAACGAAAAGTTAAGTATTATAAATACTGAGTCCTACCCAGAGAAAAAAATAACAAAATTTGAAACCCTACTCTATGTTTATAGCCATTAAACATAATTAAAACTTAAACAATTAAACATAAAATTATAACATAATACAACAGGTAAAACAACTGCACATATTTTTATGTATGCAGGAACACCTGCATATAACCCCCAGCAAGAGAAAACTAATAATATTAATAAATTAAATGAAAATAGACATAGTTATGAAGTAGACACTAGATATAGACAAGCACTATTAGTAAAATTTAAGACAAAAAATCCGTATAAAAAGACAGAAGAAAATACCCAGATAGATGAAAAACATTACGAAGAGAAAAACAGAGGCAGGAAAATAACCCATAATCAAAAAAAATCATAATTATAAATCAAAATATAAAAAGAAATTAATAAAACTAAATATTATATAATGATAATTACAGCACAACCCAAAACGACATAATTACACATTTTTGAGGATCCTTTACTGTTTTTTACTGTTTTATCCAACATGTCCAAGGACTTGAAATTAATCCAATTCAAGCCAAAAGTGGCTACCTTATATTTAATACTGGATCAATAAGTTTACCAATCAATTAAGAGTATCACTACTTATCTGTAAATATTACAAAAATAGAACAAAAACAAACAAAAGTATATGATACTTAACCAATAAAGAAATACTATAAATTTAACTAAAACAAAATGAGTAGGTAAACATTTTCGCAGGGGGTGGTGCTGAGGCGAGACGTGGGGTAGGTCAGAAATGATGACATAACGTTTGACAAAAATCTTTGGCAAAATGGGGTTCGTATTACGCGGCCAGCAACGATCCATTTGGCACACGGACGTGTGAATGGAAGGAAATGAGGCGGAAACATTGTCCGATCGTTTTGAGATCAAGCTAACAGCTAAGCAGTTAGGGGCAGTGAGGACTGCTGACTGACGAAAGGTACGAATGTAATTATTTTTACAGGTCATTTAAATTTTTATTCCCGTTATGTTCGAGAAGTAAGAGGCTTACCAAGATCCCACGATCAAATACGGCGAGCTTACGCTGTCAACATTGTGCCTGAATATCGGATGCCTATCCCTCAGCCATAGTCGTTTTCCAGGACACGGGCACTAATACGCTGACGTTACAGACCTTAAGGATGGGTATTGGCAAATACTTCTCGAAGAAGCAAATCGAGGGAAAAGTTCCATGGGTGAAGTTCCAGGGAAAGGGTTGTTTCATTGGCGAGTGATGCCCTTTGGACCATGTGATTAGCTGGACCACTGGACCATGTGATGCCACCAGATGCCGTTGCGTACCAAGATGACATCATCGTCAGAGAAGATTTCCAACGTTTGAAGAACGCAAACCTAAGAATAAACCCAGAAAAATGTAAATTCTTCAAGCAAGAACTGTTGTCCCTAGGACACCGCGTCACAAGACTAGGGATAGGTACGAACGAACAAGGTAGTTCGTACCCATTCGTCATCCATTCGTCAGTCCATGAGCTAAGACAATACCTGGGAGTTGCGTCATGGTACCGGCGCTGCGTACCTGACTTCGCGCGCATTGTGAAGCTACTCAACGACCTCACCAACGAGGGTCACCAGCAAGCCTTTGAGGAAGTGAAAGAAAGACTAGTCACGGACACAGTCCTGGCCTGCCCCTTTTTCGAAAAGATGTGCATCCTGCAAACGCAGGAATTCTCACACAGGATACCGAAGAGGGAGAAAAAGTTATCTCATACTCGAGCAGGGCCTTGGTTAAATAACAACGAAGGCCTTCGGCCTTCCAGGTGGGCACTAGAGCTTCAGCAATACGAATTTGAGATTCCTTACAGGAAGGACCAGTTGAACGTGTTGGCCGATGCAATATCAGCCAGCCCCTACCACGACACCAGAGACACTACCTAGCACGCCGGACACCTTGCTACTGAATCAAGGAATTTTCAGACTATGTACCTATGAACACCTTGTATAGGCGAGAAGGTGATGTGACCAGATGACGGAAGAACGGATAATACGGAATGCAGAAAGGGAAAACAATGGTGAAGCCTTAGCTCCCGTTCTTAAACGGGTTGACAGAAACAAGGTTGGACGGGACATTTAAAAAATTAGATGTGGAGCAGAAACTTCGCACAAATGCGGATGTCAAGTACGGAAAGAGGTTCTGCCTGTTTCCAGTTACGCAACAATTAAAAACCAGTAGTAAGAGAGTTTGGAGGAAGAGTTTGGAGAGAGAGAAAATGGAGAGCGAGAATAGAGTACTGCAGTAGAACAGTAAGGATAAAGGAAGCTACGGTACCAAGCTGAACTTTAGATTAGGAAAACATCTTACAGATTAGGAGAAATCGAGGAATAACGGTTAAAGGGGGCCCAGCGCTGGAAACTATAGCCGTGAGAGTCAGCAAGGACCGCTACGTCGAGACGTTCGGTATGAGGAAAGTTTCCGAATTGAGAGTGCCACGGCGGTATTGTGGCGAAGAGCCGATCGACTGTGTCGGAGATTACGTATGGAATGTTCGTAAGAACCAAGAAGACGTGATACCGGTCAGAGGAGACGTGGGGTTGACGTGTTGTTGCTTCACCGAGCGATTACCTGGAAGGCACAGCCGTTGACTACCGTGAGGGCGTATACGACAGCAATTCCCATCCCCAGTGTCGAATATCCAGCGGCGTAGTACGCAGCATTCGAGGACGACGAGACCGGCAGGACAGCAGAAACGAGACCGTAGAGCAGACCCGTCCAGATCATTCCGCACCAGCTCGAGGAAAGGTAAACGTGGAGAACGTTCGTCTTTCACTAGGCGTCTTGCTACACACGACAGGCGGCAGTACCTGGGCGAGCGATCACTTCCACGATGGATAAGAAAGCCACATCGGAGATCCAAATAAAGATCAACAAAAGTCTTGTTACTGGTAACTACGTGATCACCTTTAATATAGCCGCACTTATCTCGTAGCGATCACACTACTAAAATCAGTTTGTTACAGCGTTCGCAAAACAAAAGTCTCATATTATGCCATTTTCCTCCATGGAAGATGAAGACGAATTGTTGAAGACGAATGAAGATGAATTGTTATACCCGTTACTCGCAGAGTAAAAGGGTATACTAGATTCGAGGGTATACATGGCCGAGTCGATCTGGCCATGTCCGTCTGTCCGCATGAACGCCTCGATCTACAATATAAAAGTCTTTATAGTAGTCTAAATAATATATAGTGACATATCCATAAGTCCCTACTTATTTACAGACACAACAAGCATACCCAATACTACTCTACACTTCACAATTGTAAATCAGCATACCCCATACTACCCTTTATGTACTCTGCCAATAGATAAAAATAAAACTGTCACCAAATCGCAGAACCAAGGCCAAGCGGAAAAACCCCAAGTCATACGAATACAGGATGTTATTTAGACAAATCACCCACTGGTATACTAAACATTCTTTGCCTAATTGTCACGTTCCCACGTTCAAAGTTCGGACTCGCAAACTCGAAAACAAAAGTTTTAAGTTTCAAATAAACAAAATCTTAAAGAATCTAACAGCACTTGTATCCAAGAGCGAATGCACTTGAATCCAAGAGAAATGCAGATAACTCCAAAGCTCTCTCTAAAATCCTAGAATCCAAAGTCCATATTTGAAAAGCTCGAACCCGAGGCTTGAACGTCAATCAATCTAGATCAATAAGTTGAGTTCAGCTTGAGACCTAATACAAATCGGTCTGTGTTCTTATTGAAGAACATATTTCGGTCAAATAAAAATATATTTTTTTGACATACGGATATTATAAACGTGTAATTGGCGCAGTCGGTAGGATCCAATAGTTAAAAAGAGTCCTTTAATACGGTACTGGGCAATTGAAGGGATACGCTAAACAAGTAGCCTGGCGAATTAAAATAGTGATTCAAAAACTAATTGTGATCCGCAAAAGAATCTACGTGTAAGTAGCATTCTAAAAACAAAATCGCGTGTGGTCAGAAACAATCTGTATTAAAACAAAAAACCCGTGCGGTCGGAAATAAGATTTAATTTAAAATTTTTAATTCCGTAGGTTTATCAAAACCTAAAAACTACAATTAAAATTCAGTGCAACAAGAATTCTGTGAAAACTAAAAATGGCAAATCCTGCACAACTTTCCGAGATTCAATTGAATCAAATAGAAATAAAAAATCAAATAGAAAACTAAATTTCTACGATGGTACACCTGGCAAACTATCTGGGTTTGTCTACCAAATCGAGCACCTACTCAGTTTATACCCTACACAAGATGCCCGACAAATTCATGTCATCTACGGAGGAATAAAACGCCTATTGGTGGACGCAGCGCAAGAAGTCGTCATCCAGGAACAAACAAACACATGAATGGAAGACAACTTGAAGATACAACACACCCTGAAAGCATTGGTAAGTTAATCGATAAACTCGAAGTACAATATTGGATTATGTAAGTTAACAACAGAAACTCTTGTTACTCCCCTCGACCGATACAATAAATTACTAGTACTTTGCTTGCAAGAATTGTGCAACAAAGTATTCTAAGAAAACAAGAGTTCAAAATCCTAAAACAACAATATTGTAAGCATCCGCCGCGACGAACCCACGCAACGCCGAAATTGCAGAGATTGCAATTCGATCCAGTTCAATCAAGTTCAAACCACTCCAATTCTTCGCCTAGCTGCCGATCACGCCATCAGAGTCGACGCCAACGTTCTGCCGACGCCGCTGCCAGACACCCACAGCTAGCTCAGGACTTACTTTAAAATTCAATGTTAGTTCTTATTTTGAATCCGGAATAAAAGGTCATCTTTCGCAAAATAAACCATTAACTGGCGCCCGAACAGGGACCTGATGAGTAGGAAATCTTGTTAAGTCAGATTAGTACATCAGTACGACTCCATCAGTCTCAAAACCTCTGTTGCATTCTTTGGTACGCGGATTTACTAAAGGCAACCCATAGGCGGACTACGCGTTCTGTCAAGGTCCGACCGCAGAACACCCTCTACGTGTGTGCATCGCAGGATCCCGAGTAAATAAGTAAAAAGGACAACATCCGGATCACCAGGAGGAGTAGCCGTATCAAGTTAGCAATGTAAGTAGAGTTAAGTGAACCTAATTATCTAAAGTGAAATAAGAAATTAAGAAAACTAAAGCACGAGTAATTCAAAAGTAAAACAATGTGAAAGTGATTAAAGAAATTGACGAAAGTTTGTGAACAAATAAATAAGCGTAAAGCGATCAAATAAAAAAAATCACTGCACTACAAATAAATAAAGCAGTATAACAAGCTCAATCTTGCGAATCCCAAGGGACCCTCCAAGGTAGAAGAGCAAAACCAGACACTGGTTTTCAAAATTAAAATAAAATAAATTCACTCTAAACAAAACACAGTTCTTCGATCACGTTCCTTTTGCTAAAACTAAATAAAGTAAAATTCGAAATTAAAAGCAACTACAATTTATGCAACACTAAATAAGTTAAAATAAGTTTTACAATTCATAATTTAAAGTAAACTTCAATTAATATAGAATTTAATGCGCGACTAAATTTTACTATTAAATATTTAAATCAAAATTCAAGCTTCAATTTTAACGTGCTATAAACTCTGCTATTAAACATTATTGATTATTAAATAAGATCTAATTAAGTCGTAAAATCAAATACAAAATAACTAAATAAATAACCATACTTAATTACGTGTAACTGCCTTTATGGCAAATTTCAACAATTTAATTAGACCACCAGTGCTCAACTTAGAAACAGAATCTGAGGCAGTAAACCGAATAGAACCTAACACACATAATTTAATACAACAACACAGACAAGTCGCAAGACAAGAAACACACCAACAAAATAGAAACATAATGGCACAGCACGAACAACTAGCCGAAATCATTCGCCAGATTCTGGCTGAACAACTCCCAACTCTCTTGTAGCAAAGTCAAAATTATAGCTTCGATTTCGCAAATGTAGAGAGCCAGGGTATTAACCCAGAACACCTACATAATTTACAAGATCTAGACAAAGTCCCCGATATTGTAAAATCTTTGCATGATTTTTCCGGTGACCCAGCTGAATTCGGTTCCTGGAAAAAGAGTGTAGATAGAATACTAGAAATGCTCACACCATAGGTACAGCAAAGTATTTTGGTATTTTGCACACAATTCGAAATAAGACATTGCACACAACGCTGACATTGCCCTTGATTCTTATAATGTCCCGTTGAACTGGGCAGCAATCTCAAAGTGTTTAACACTACATTATGCAGACAAATGAGATCTTGCCACTTTGGAATATCAAATGAATAAAGGAATATTGTTCCAAAAGCCCAATCAGACAGTTGAAGAATTCCATCAAGTCGTTTACAGACATTTGTCTTTAATAGTCAATAAAATAAGTTGCATGGAATTGGGCAGGGAATCAGAATTGCTTATGACCAAGTTGAACAGGGATAAAGCCTTAGATACCTTTATCCGGGGTCTCCGGGGCGACCTCCCACGTTTGCTGGGCATAAAAGAACCCACCGACTTACCATCTGCTTTGCACCTGTGCTTGAAGTTAGAAATCCAGACTTACCGTACCCATCACGCTTCGGCCAAACTTCAACAGAACATCTTTAGAAGCACACCTCAAGGGCCGCTTCCACGACCACTACCTATACCCAATAATATGGGTTACCAAACCAGACCAATGCTACCCCCCAGACCCATACCAGTAGGAGTGTCTAATGCTAACTTTGGACACCCACAATACCGACCAGCACCGAATAATCTTGGGCAACAATTTCGACAAGCCCCATCGCACCAACCGTATCCACCACCTCGTCCGATCGCAACAAAACCCCAATCACGACCAGAACCAATGGACGTGGACAGAAGCCTTCAGTCTAGAGAAATTAACTACATGAACAGACCTCAACTTGACGCCTCTGGTAAACGACCCCCAATACCTATCACAGATCCAACCAAAAGGCAAAGAAATTTTAATATCCAAAAAGAAATCGAACATACTGTGCAGAACAAGAAGCACCGATAATGACCGAATACGAACAGACTTTGTCAGAACAAGATGAACAAACGGACTATGAACAAACACTCGGTGAATACACAGAAGCGGTTGACAGCAATGACCAAGAACCACAACCTGACTATTCCTATCTCAATTTTTTAGAGTAACTGACTCCTCACTACCATACTTCGAATGTAAGGTGAGGAGCGGAGAAATCTTAAAAATATTAATTGACACCGGCTCTAATCGAAATTATATTCAACCAAAACATGTCTCAAACCCGTTACCAAACAAAACCATATTCAATGCTGTCTCTGTAGGTGGCGATATAAAAATAACTCATCACAAAAACACAAATTTGTTTAACGATCTAAATACAATAGTTAAATTTTTCCTATTACCAACTCTTAAAAATTTGACTGGATTTTAGGCAATGACAGTTTAAGGGAATTAGGCGCAGTCATTGACACAAAAAACAAAATAATGCACTTAAAAAATGGCACAAATATTCCCATTAAAGAAAAAAAATTTGAATCAGTCAATGTAATAATACCAAGGTCGGATCACCTTACACACAATCAGCGAATCGAATTAAGTCGCTTACTTAAAAATTACCCAAACTTATTTGCCGAACCGGATGACAAACTGACCTACCTCACAAACGTGAAAGCCGAAATACGAATAACTACTGAGACACCTGTTTATTCTAAATTTTATCAGTACCCAATGGCTTTAAAAGCTGAGGTTGACAAACAGGTTAAAGACCTTTTAGAAAATAACATAATACGACCATCACGTTCCGCATACAATTCACCTGTGTGGATCGTTCCAAAAAAACAAGATGCTTCCAATGTACAAAAATATAGAATGGTCATTGATTATAGAAAACTGAATAGTGTAACAATACCCGACAAATACCCTATACCTGACATAAACGGAGTCATTGCACAGTTAGGTAATAACAAGCTTTTTTCCGTTTCCCGGATTTCACCAAATTCCATTAAAGGAAAAAGATATAGAAAAAACAGCATTTTCCGTAAACAATGGCAAGTACGAGTTTACCAGGCTCCCCTTTGGTTTAAAAAATGCCCCTTCAATATTCCAATGCACCCTTGACGACATCCTTAGGGAACACATAGGAAACATTTGCTACATTTATATCGACGACATTATCGTTTTTAGCAAAGACGAAGAGTCTCATTGCAAAAATCTGAAAACAATTGTTGAAACACTAAGTGCAGCAAACGTTAAATGCCAACTAGACAAGTGCGAGTTCTTTAAGAACAAAGTAGAATTCTTAGTATTCGTTATATCGGATAAAGGAATAGAGACTAACCCAACAAAGGTGGAAGCCATAGCTAACTATCCAAGACCAAAGACCTTAAGACGGACGCATTTCAAAAGGAATGTCGTCAAAAAAATTGATTCACCTAGACGATAAAGCAATAAGAGCATTCGAACAGTTGCGCAGTACACTAATATCCAAAGACGTAATACTCCAATACCCAGACTTTGATAAAGAATTCACACTAACCACAATCCAACAGACCAATTGCATTTATATCTAGAACACTTTCTAAAACTGAAGAACAATACGAAACGGCAAAGAAAGAAATGTTAGCCATACATTGGGCTGTTAATTTCTTTAACATTACGGTGGTTCAAAGGTAAAAATCTATACCGATCACGAACCACTCACACACGATTGCAATTGGAAAGGCGGGATAGCTATTAGAAGGTGGAAGTCTTATTTAGATGAATATAATAAAGAATTGCTCTACAAGCCAGGGAAAGAAAACGTAGTAGCAGATGCACTATCGAGGGCACCAAGGCAAGTTGAAATTAATTCATTGACAGCAACTCAACATAGCGCTCAAAGTTCTAGCCACAATCTGATATCAAGTGTTGAATCTCCGATTAATGTTTTTAAAAACCAAATTTTTATACTTAAAGAAGAACCACCTGATTAAAAATTTACCCTTCCATTTCCCACATTCCATAGGCATACAATTACTCAGCTGACATATTCGGACGACGATATAATACATATTTTAAGAAAAAACCTTTACCCCAAAGTCATTAATGGCATTCATACAACAGAAGATATAATGGGTCAAATACAAAGAATTTACCCAGACAATTTTGCATCTTTTAAAGTCAGATTTAGCCGAAAACAAGTAGAAGATATAACTAATCAAACAGAACAAGACGAGCTTATTCTAAAAACTCACAATAGGGCACATAGAAATGCTGAAGAGAATAAAATTCAGTTAGCCGAAGAATGCTACTTTCCCAAAATGAAATCTAAAATTGTAACCTTAGTAAAACAATGTCAAGTGTGCAAGGAAGGAAAATATGATAGGCATCCCACAAACCCAGAAATAATGGAAACCCCAATTCCTGAGTTTCCGGGACACACAATTCATATAGATATTTTCTCTACAAAAAAAAAACTGGTACTTACGGCAATTGACAAATTTTCGAAACTTGCGCAAGCAAAATTAATAAATTCAAAATCAATAGAAGACATAAGAAAACCTTTACATGACATCTTATTCTATTTTGGCGTACCAAAATACGTCGTAATGGATAATGAAAAATCTTTTAATTCCGCTACAATAGCTTTTATGATGAGAGACCAGCTGGGCATACAAATTTTTAAAGCACCCCCTTATAAAAGTTCTGTAAACGGACAAATAGAACGGTTTCATTCCACCCTCGCCGAAATTATGAGATGCTTAAAAACCAAACAGGTACACCGAACTTTTGAAGAACTATTAGATTCAGCTGTCTACGAATACAACTTCACAATTCACTCTGTAACAAAAAAAACGACACTGACCCAGAAAAATATGACGAAAGCAGACAAGACAACATCGAAAAACTGAAATCAAAACAGGCAATAGACTTGAAACATAAAACAAAAGACAAGACTAGGTTCTAAACTGTCCCCACGGTACAAGAAAGAAACAGTAAAAGAAAATAGACTATTATCACAGAAACAGGTAGAATTGTTCACAAGAGTAACATAAAACAAGATTAATAATAATAACATTTTTTTTTTCTAGTCCGATACTGCCTAGGGAACATGTCCATATTCGTCTGAAGATTTTCTTAATTTTAATGCTTCTGCCATTAGCATTATATGGAAATCACTAATTACACCGACGCTCAAACCATCTCAGTGTACAAAGGATTAGGAAAACTACAAATATAATCAACTAAACTAATCCATATAATAGACCTAGAACAGCTAGAAACAGAATTGTATAAAATACGAGAACACACAATTAATGACTTAAAGGAAAGCTATCTTCACCATACACTAACACACGAAATAGTTCAGGCATTTTCCACACTAAGTACTCTGACCTCAAAATATCGCAAAGTTCGATCAATCAATTGGATTGGTTCAGCCTGGAAATATGTGGCAGGAAACCCAGATCATGACGACTTAATTATGATCGAGAATAATTTAAATAACCTTATAACCAACAATAACGATCAGGTAATATATCAGGTAATAATAATTCAATAAAAAAAAGATAACAATTTTAATAACGAAATAGCAACATGTCTGCAAAATCAGGTCAGATTGATAAAAGAAGAAATTGTAAATATTAAATATGCAATTCAATGGGCTAAAATTAACGTAATTATCACACTCCTTTGAAATGAATTTGAATTAAATGAAGTAAATAAAATTTTTCAAAAAAACAACATAACCTCTTTATCAATCGAGGAAATGCTAGAATTTGTTGATGTTTCAGTATTACACAATAAAACAGCAATTATCTATATCATCAAAATACCAGAACTAGACCCCACTACTTACAAAGATATGTTAATAAAACCCGTTATAAAAAATAACTCCATTGTGTACTTAGAAACGAACGAAATATTTGTAACACAAAACGAAATTATTAATGTACCCAAAAATTGTAAAATATCCAATTACTTAAAAATATGTAAAAAAGAAAACACTGTTAATTTTAAACAAACAGAATGTATTGCTAAGTTAGTTGAGGGAAAGGAAGCGCTGTGTGACTTCAGTAATGCAGAACTTATTCAGGAAATAGAGGAGATCGATGGCAGCTTAATATTACTTAACAACTACACCGGCAATTTAATATACAACAACATAACCTACAAGCTAAAAGGGACATATCTGGTCCATTTCTGGAACGATACCGTCAAAATAAAAAACAAACAATTTAATAATAAAGGAAAAACTATACTAAAACCCGGAACACCAATAATCCAAATGTCACCCATAGAAGTGGAAAGATTAAAAATTTTATCATTAGAATCACTGGAGGCCCTCAACATCAAGAACACAAAGCACATAAACAACATAACAACACATTCTACCATAAACCGCATCGCAATCTTGTGCTTACTGGCCACTATTATACTTTTTTCAATAATCTCCAAAATTTGTTTTAAGTCCAGAGACAAAGTAACCCTTCAAATTCAACAAGAGCTTCCCACGCTTAATAACAAACTTAAAATAAATAATTTAAAGCCAACGCCGATACAACCCGAGTTCAACAATATTCCATATTTCTAACACCCACTTGAGGACAAGTAGGATTCTGAGGGGGGAGAGTTAACAACAGAAACTCTTGTTACTCCCCTCGACCGATACAATAAATTACTAGTACTTTGCTTGCAAGAATTGTGCAACAAAGTATTCTAAGAAAACAAGAGTTCAAAATCCTAAAACAACAATATTGTAAGCATCCGCCGCGACGAACCCACGCAACGCCGAAATTGCAGAAATTGCAATTCGATCCAGTTCAACCAAGTTCAAACCACTCCAATTCTTCGCCTAGCTGCCGATCACGCCATCAGAGTCGACGCCAACGTTCTGCCGACGCCGCTGCCAGACACCCACAGCTAGCTCAGGACTTACTTTAAAATTCAATGTTTAGTTCTTATTTTGAATCCGGAATAAAAGGTCATCTTTCGCAAAATAAAACATTAACTTACATCCAGAAAGTAGAAAATCTAAATTCTAAACACTAGACCAAGTCATCGGTAACTGTAATTAAAAACTAGTGATCATAGTGTTTAAAAATAATTCCCAACTTGTTATGGCTTATAAGAAGCACTATACGTTCCCTCTAACAGCCTATAAACTAGTGGAACGGAAGTGCCGTGAATTCAGTTAATAAATGTGTTGATTTTTGTGTTGGTGCACGAAAAATGGTTTCATGGTTTCAGGTTTCATGATAAACAATGTACATCCAGAAAGTAGAAAATCTAAATTCCAAAATCTACACCAAGTCATCGGTAATCGTAATTCAAAACTAGTGATCATAGTGTATAAAAATAATTCCCAAATTGTAATGGCTTATATTTCACTATACGTTTCCTCTAACAGCCTATAAACTAGTGGAACGGAAGTGCCGTGAATTCAGTTAATAAATGTGTTGATTTTTGTGTTGGTGCACGAAAAGTGGTCTCATGGTTTCAGGTTTCATGATAAACAATGTACATCCAGAAAGTGGAAAATCTAAATTCTAAACTCTAGACCAAGTCATCGATCGGTAATCTTAATTAATAGAAATAATTCGCAACTTGTTATGGCTTATTTTTCACTATACGTTCCCTCTAACAACCTATGAACTAATGGACAGGGGGTGCCGTGAATTCAGTTAATAAATGTGTTCATCTTTGTGTTGGTGCACGAAAAGCGGTTTCATGCGGTGCGCAGATAAACAATGTACATCCTAGCTGCCGATCACGCCATCAGAGTCGACGCCAACGTTCTGCCGACGCCGCTGCCAGACACCCACAGCTAGCTCAGGACTTACTTTAAAATTCAATGTTAGTTCTTATTTTGAATCCGGAATAAAAGGTCATCTTTCGCAAAATAAAACATTAACTTGTATTATAAGTTAGAATTAGAAAGTGACCCCATTGACAAAATAAATTATACAGAAATGTTAAGAAGAACTGTTAAATCCGTAAAAAGTCGAAATTTTCCGGATAGAATTTATATGTTACTTAGATATTAAGCACGCGAAGATTTTGACACTATACGTAAACTAAATCAAGTCACAATGAATCTAGGACTCTATGATGCTAGTCCAGAAAATAGACGTTCTAACAAAACAGAAGGAAACAGACATTTCCCCAACAGGGGAAATTATAGCCATATTAACAATCAAAGATATCACAACGACATATTTCATAATCCTGGAACATACCAGAATAATACAATAATAATATAATAATATAGAATAATATAATAGAATAATAATATAATGTCCCCCTTCCAATACCAAGCAACCAAAGGGGAAACTATTATACATTTAGAAGAGATCTAGCACAAGGTCAACAGAAAAATCCTCTTAATAATCTCTTAAATTCGCAACCTTCGATTTTAAATAATCAGGGGCCTATAAAAAGACATACCATAAAAGGGGCAATAAAACTAAAGAAGAGTATAATGATAAAGCATACCTCAGTATGTCCGTCCGTTAAAAATTCTATATTCATAAATTTTCCGAAAATTATGATTTCTTCTTAGGTTGAAAGTATCAAAGAAGCAAAAGGTTAAGACCGCACCTAAGTGCCTTAAACCAATACCTCAAGTTAAACAACAAAAGAAAGAGACCGTATTTCAGAAATGCCTCAGTTCAAAAGTTGTTGATGACCCAGTGGCTAATGATGAAACACATCTCAACTCCATGTCCGTTGACAACGATATAGTCAACTTCGCGATTAACAACAAGTTACGCGAATTCAATGAATATAGATTAGAACATCTAAATGCAGAGGAAGTTGAGTGTTTAAAGAAGGTCGTATACGATTATAGAGACATTCAGCACAAAGAAATTTGAGCTTTACAATTACTATGTCATCCAGAACCATGTTATCCAGACTCAGCATGAGGATCCAGTATACCGTAAACCCAATAAATACCCGCAAAGCGTTGACCAAGAAGTCAACAAACAAATTAAAGAAATGATAGAGCAAGGGATTGTACGAAAATCAAAGTCCCCCTATTGTTCTTCTGTATGGGTGGTCCCCAAGAAGTCAGACGCCTCTGGGTTGAAAAAGTAGAATGTAGATTTATATTACCCGGATAGTCAAAAGCTAATGCTAATATTATCAACGAATGTGAATTTTGCAACATGGCGAAAAGAAAACATGGAGACACAAAGCTGACATATGAAACAACACCGGAAATATTGAACGTGAGGGAAAAATACGTGATAGATTTTTATCTCACAGGGAATCAAATCTTCCTATCTTGCATTGATATCTATTCGAAATAAGCATCACTAGTTAATGTAAAGAGTAGAGATTGGTTAGAAGCAAAAATAGCCATAATGAAGATATATAACGACATGGGAAAACACAAAGAAATAAAGGCAGACAAAGCTTCAGCTTTAATACAAAAACGGTGTATCTGACATAGAAATATTTCACAAGACTGTAAATGTAAATCTGTACATCTGTACTGTAAGTCATTGGTAGCGAACAGAATATAGAAGTCAGATGTACGAAATTCCTATTTGTCTACAATCACAAAACTAAACATAACACTACCAAAAGAACTCCAGCCGACATACTTCTATACGCAGGCAGCCCAGACTTCAATGTACGACAAAACAAAATTGACAAGATTGAACTACTTAATAAGAAAAGACATGACGTCAAAGTTGACACAAATTATAGGCAGACTTCACTCGTGAAAAGTAAAATAACTAATCCATTTAGAACGACAGGAAGGATTGCACAGGTGGATGATAAACATTTTGAGGAGACTAACCCAGGCAAGAAATAAAAGAAGATTAATAAGAGCAAATACGATAATTCCAGACAACCCGAAGAGAGTTAAGCGATGCCACATACTTCCCATATTACTTATCTGTATGATAACCCTTATCACCATGGCTTAATCCAGTAATACAAACCGAACAGAAACAATAAAAATTCCGATAGGCTACGAATACCATTACTTAAGAATAAATATAACGAAGACAATGCTTACATTCGAGAACCTAGTAGAAGAGGCAAATTCAATATCTAGTTGAGAAACTAAAACGGGAAATCAATGGACTAAGAATTATTAAACAAAGTAAAAGAGGTCTTTGAAATGTAGTAGGAACAGCGTATAAATATTTATTTGGCACCTTAGACCAGAACAATAGGGATGAGTTGGAAGAAAAAATTAATTACCTTTCAGAAAATTCCGTGAAAACCCACGACTTAACAATGGTAACAATGGTTGATTACGTCTATTAATCAAAAGCGAAATAGACAATATTGACAAGCTCAGAGTAGCGAAAGAAAAGAACCAATAGATCGCGATAGTAATATTCAATTTACAACAATTCACAGAATATATAGAGGATATCGAATTAGGAATGCAGCTAACTAGGCTAACCCTTTCTTTAACCCGAAACTATTAAAACATGATTACTTGTAACAATTAAGCGCAGAAAAAGTGTTAAAGATAAAAACATAAACTTGGCTTAAAACAGATACAAACGAGATTTTAATTATTACACATCTTCCAAGCGATGTCACAAAAGTTCCAATCTTTCAATTAGTCCCGTACCCAGGCGAACATAATAATATTCTAACCGAGCAAATATTTGATAAGTTTTATAATTTCAATAATCAAGTATACCATAAGAACACAGAGTTAGTAATATATGACAAATGTATAGTTGAATTAATCAAACAAGAAGAAACTCAGTGTAAATACACTAAGACTCATTAAAATTTTCAGGTCAATTACATAGAACCGAATTTACTAATTGCATGGAATCTACCAGAAACAACTATCAATCAAGATTGCACTAACAAAAAAATTGTAATATCAGGAAATAATATTATAAAGATTAAAAATTATATAATCCAAATTGATGAATTCATAATTTCAAACAATCTAGCAGATTTTACACAAACAATTTACATTACTAAAATGTTACAAAATTAGAACCCATAGAGTATTTACAAACCAAGGAAATAATAAATGCACATGTAAAATACTACAATGTATTCCAAATCATATGTGTGACAACTTTTGTAATTACAATTATAAGCCTAATTTTGTACTCAACATATAAGTTTAAAAATATACACAAACAATTTACATTACTAATAATATTTCAAAATTAGAACCCTTTAGTGTACGTAGTTCGACAGATATTTAACTAGTTGGTCTTTTAATAGTGGGTGGTAATTACTAATAAAGAGGACCTTGTACTTCCTTCGCTAGGGATGCGCACTCTTGCTATGCTCGGGTCTAGCTCGCCGTAGGTCGGGGTTCTTTTAGCTTAGGATAGTACGAAACGCTACTACATTTTAATAAGTGCGTCTTACTCACAAACAATATTCAAAACTGGACTATCGATTAATAAAAGAAATGGCTTTATATTGATACTAATGATACACGCCGACACGTGTGAAGATAAGATTTAGAGTATATTAGTTGCCACTAAGTATTGGGAATTTTGGATGTTAATGATTCCCTAAGTCTTTACCCTCCCTACCATGACAACGGTACTTAAAATATTTACATTGTCCCTTAGCCAAGTTGAAAATAACTCTACCACATATTCAAGAAAGCGTTCAACATAAGTACTCGACAAACCATTAAATCTATTTATTCACAATTCATTCTTTTTCAATATATCTTCAATCATAATTCCATTAATATAAATTCAGTTTAGTAAACGGTTCCATTAAATCTCTTTTACAAACTAACAAATTTTAATCTACGCATAATTATCCTAGTCATTCTCTAACTCTTCATTTTCGTTTATATTTAGTGAGTAAAATAAAGTATATAAAAGTAAAGTATATAAAAAACTTAAGCGAACGTCGGAGACAAATTCACGTCTTACACAATTGAAGTATGAATAAAATCTAAATCTAATTTGCAAAGCGAACGCTTAGCCAACCCTTGGCTGAGCTTATTTACTTCTTCATATTGAGCGTACATAGGCTCACATTTATGTTTACGTTAATTAAGCGCTCTCTTGAGTGGATTGCGCATGGATACAGATCAGCCGAGTTTGAGCTACGTGGAAAGTTTTGACCCTTTAAGCTGTGTAATTAATTAATTACTAATTAATTAATAATTAATTAATGTAAAAAATTAAAATTTTCAGGTCAATTACATAGAACCGAATTTACTAATTGCATGGAATCTACCAGAAACAACTATCAATCAAGATTGCACTAACAACAAAATTGTAATATCAGGAAATAATATAAAGATTAAAAAGTATATAATCCAAATTGATGAATTCATAATTTCAAACAATCTAGCAGATTTTACACAAACAATTTACATTACTAAAATGTTACAAAATTAGAACCCATAGAGTATTTACAAACCAAGGAAATAATAAATGCACATGTAAAATACTACAATGTATTCCAAATCATATGTGTGACAACTTTTGTAATTACAATTATAAGCCTAATTTTGTACTCAACATATAAGTTTAAAAATATACACAAACAATTTACATTACTAATAATATTTCAAAATTAGAACCCATAGAGTATTTGCAAACCAAGGAAATAATAAATGCACATGTAAAATACTACAATGTATTCCAAATCATATGTGTGACCACTTTTGTAATTACAATTATAAGCTTTATTTTGTACTTGTTACGAGGACTGACTGGTTTGACAGCCCTTTTTAATAATTAATATCAAATTAGTACAATAGATATTGTATAATTCTTATTTAATTTATTAACGATTTTGTTTATTATACATACAGCATTAGTCAAGTGCGCTTAGAATGTAAGTGTCGCGAGAGACAGATTAGAACAAACGAAGAACGACTTACGACTGACTTGAAGAGTCCAAAGCAAAAGCGTAAGAAGCTGAGCATGCGCAAAAGCTCGTTAAAGAAGAAAGCGATAATAAAATAGTGAGATAATTGAAAGCTAATATGTGCAAGAAGTGACCGATTACAGTGGGCAAGAAAGATTATTTGAAAATGTGATTTACGTTAAAGTTTAAATTGGCAAAAGTATAAATGTTTTAGAGAAATTCAATAGATCGCTAGCTCTGCTCCCGACATGCTCCCCCGTTGGAAGAGGCATCCTTTCAACCGAAGTGGTATCGACGGGCAGAACAGCAATCTTGTTGACGGCTCTCTTGATTAGTCCAGTAGAAGTGCGTATTATGGCAACACGCACGCTTCCATCTTCGCCATGAATGGTTTCTTCAATTCTTCCCAATCGCCATTGAAGTGGAGGAAGGTTGTCTTCTTTGATGACGACAATGTTGTTTGGCTCCAGATTTCGAATGGCCTTGCACCACTTGCCACGCTCTTGAAGAAGAGAGAGGTAATTGGAGCTCCACTTTCGCCAAAAGTTTTGCTGAATTTGGCAGACGCGTTGCCATCGACCAAGACGATTAAGGTCCAAATGCGTGACGTCAGGCTCATCGAAGGTAGCAAAGGTTGACCCAATCAAAAAGTGACCAGGAGTCAAAACATCTAAGTCGCTAGGATTTTCTGTAATTGGACAGAGAGGTCGTGAGTTTAGCATAGCAGAGATTTCACAAACAAGAGTGTGCAGTTCATGAAAGGTCAGGATCGTTTTTCCAACAACTCGATAAAAATGAAGTTTGGCCGATTTTACAGCCGCCTCCCATAATCCACCAAAGTGAGGAGAGCGAGGTGGGATAAAATGCCATTTTACACCGATTGAGGAAAGGACGTTGTTGAAATCCTTGGTTTGCGGATCACTGAGGAAGAGTTGACGAAGTTCCTTGAGCTCATTCTTTGCACCAACAAAGTTTGTTGCGTTGTCTGACCAAATTGTATTTGGTTTTCCTCTGATACTAACGAATCGTTTAAGAGCAGCGATGAATGATGACGTAGAGAGGTCTTCAACCACTTCCAAATGTGTTGCCTTAGTGGTGAAGCAAACAAAAATTGAGATGTAGCATTTGGATGCAGGCTTGTTTCTCACTTCAGATTTGCAATAAAATGGGCCACAAAAATCGACTCCTGTGATGAGAAATGGGCGATTTGACTGCACACGATCGGCTGGCAATGGAGCCATGATATGCTCGCACAACTTTGGCTTCAGACGAAAACATCGTACGCACTTGCTGACAATGGCTGCAACTGTTTTTCGTCCACCGATTGGCCAAAATCTTTGCCGAATCGTAGCAAGAAGACTTTGTGGTCCAGCGTGTAGGAACTTGTGATGGTAGAACAAAATCATTGATGAAGTCACGGCATGTCGTTTTGGAAGCAGTATGGGATGTCGCGCGTTGAAGTCCAAAAGTGAATTTTGCAGTCGACCGCCAACTCGTATTAATCCAGTCTCGTCGATAAATGGATGCAAGGAAAGTAGATCGCTTTTGGATGAGAGTTCCTTTTTCGAGTGCAAAGCCTTAAACTCGTCAGCAAAATGAATCAATTGTATGGCTTTGATGAGTAAATAAGTGCCACTTCGAATGTCTTGAACCGTAAGTTCACCCTTTGAGCGAGGGCGATCTTTGAATCGATGTTCCAAAAAGCGATGAATGTAAGCGAAGACTCGCTGCAGTTTGCCAAATGAGTTTTGATATTTGCAGCTAAACGATATATCAAGTTGATGAGCTGCAACTAAAACTTGACGACGACGTTCGGGAAGCTCTGCTATAGGTGGCACGATTGCAGGCCAATTGTTTGACTCTGAGCGTAGAAAGGCAGGCCCTTCACACCATTGGCTCGATGGGACTAGCTCAAGAGGCGAACATCCACGAGATAATATGTCGGCTGGGTTCATCTGCGTTGGCACATGTCTCCATGTCATGTTTTTGGTATTATCTTGTATTTGAGCCACCCTGTTAGAAACAAATATGTTGAAATTGGATGGGGCTTCACGAATCCAGGAGAGCGCTATAGTTGAATCCGACCAACAATAAAAGCTGCAAGAAAATGGAACGATTTTAGAGATGTTGTATATGAGGTCAGAAAGTAGGTGTGCTGCAGCCAATTCCAATTTGGGGATTGTGAGTGTTTTTAAAGGAGCAACTCTTGATTTAGCACAAAGTAAATGCGAAGTAATAGATCCTTGACTTTCTGAGCGAACATATATACAGGCACCATAAGCGGATATGCTGGCATCGCAGAATCCATGTATTTCCAAAGACGCAGAAGGAAGCAAGACGAAACGAGGAAATTTGAAATATCTGGAAGTTGAGAATTGCGATTTATGCTCCAACCATGATGTATGAAGATTTAAAGGCAAGCTTTCATTCCAATCGAGCTTGTCTTTATGCAACAACTGCATGAATATTTGGAGTTTTGTAACTATGGGAGATATTAATCCAAGAGGATCATAAAATTTAGCGATGGTTGACAGGATGGATCTTTTTGTTGCTTTTTCAACAGCGAGATCTGTTGAGAAATTAAAGATCAAATGATCGCGACTTGGGTCCCAAACAAGACCAAGAGTTTTTGTAATGTCAGTTCCGTCGTGAAACTGAAGCAGCTTTTCTATATCCTCTTCAGATTCGCCTTCGAGAGCGGCAGCTTCATTGGAATACCATTTTCTTATTGGGAAGTGACCACGTCGTAACAGCTCTTTGACCTGCATCCGAATTTGCGTTACTTATTCAACAGAATCGCCACCCGAAATTAAGTCATCTACATAAAAGTCTCGGCGAATGCTATTTGCTGCAAGTGGTAGATCAGCCTCCTCGTCCTGAGCTAATTGCTGCATAGCTCGAATTGCTAAGAAAGCAGCCGGCTTAGTTCCGTAGGTCACCGTATCCAAAGTGTATACCTTGACCTCGTCATCAGGATTGTCGCGCCACAAAATGCACTGCAGATATTGATCAGGATGTGTCATGCGGACACAACGGTACATCTTGCAAATATCGCCACACAAGGCAATCCTGAAAAATCGGAATCGAAGTAACGTGGTGAATAGCTTGGGTTGAATTGATGGTCCAGCCAAAAGAAGATCATTCAATGATTGGTTTGTGGTTGATTTTGCTGACCCATCAAATACAACACGCAATTTTGTTGTTGTACTATCCGTTTTGCGAACGCAGTGATGTGGCAAATAGAATTGAGGCAAAGTAGACTGCTTGTTAGAAAGCGACATGTGTTTCAAATCGAGGTATTCCTTAAGAAAGGCTGAGTATTGCAACTTTAAATCCAAGTCTTTAGCAAATTTGTTTTCGAGAGACTTAAGACGGCGTAATGCACGCTCATAAGAGTCTCCAAGAGAGTTCAAAGGAAATTTAGCTGGCAAACGAACTGAATATTGTCCAGAGCTGAGTCGAGAATATCCCTTTTGAAATAGCTGCTCACACAGCAAATCATCGTCCGATATGGAAGATGCAGATCCAACGCAATGATCTATCTCCCAAAATCTTTTCAAAATGTTAGGTAAATCTTCAACTTCTGGAGAATGGGATGCTTCTAAGTTTGATACAGCCAATGCTGAAAGGCTTCTTGATGAGGGAGCAACAATTCCACCTACGATCCAACCGAGTCGTGCAAGTCGCGCAAAGTAATCCATAATATAGACCACCTCCAATTAAAAGGTCTATTCGTTGGCTTTTATTAAAAAATGGATCCGCAAGATGAATGTTCAGAGGAATATTCCAATCAGAAGATTTAATGTCAAAATGCGGATGATAGCCGGTGATTGTGTTTTGTACGGCAGCAGTAAGCGATGTGTGATACGATGAATCACGAGATTTAAGCTCAACGTCGATTGAACTATTTGATGAGAGAGAAGTTTCTCCAACTCCCAAAATCCGTATGCCAGTTCGATGGGATTTCAGCCGAAGTTGGTTGGCGAGGCGAGTGGTGATTAAATTTAGTTGAGCTGCATTATCTAATAGAGCTCGACAAGGAACAAAAACTCCAGAGCGATTTTTGAGATAAACTACAGCTGTGGCTAGCATCACGTATTCGGTCTGATTTTCATTTTTGGGCTTAGGTGATGCAATCGATGTAGATTTAGATACAAGAATAGAAGATGAATTGGGCTGAGAATCAAGAGGAGATTGCCTAACGACAGTGCTGGTGCTCAAATCCATGTGAAGCAATGAGTGGTGTTTGGATTGGCAATGCTTGCAATGCCCAGACTTGCACTGTTGTAAGCTGTGCCCTTTATGAAGGCAGTTTAGGCAAAGATGAAGACGCTTTGCCTCCTTGTAACGCATTGTTGGAATCAAATTCAAGAATTTAGGGCACTTAAACAACTTATGGTCTTTGGCGTTGCACAATGGGAAAGAGGAACCCGACGAACAGATGAGGGTTGCCGAAAATGGTGGGTGATTTGCCGAAATATTGAAGACGATTTAGCCTTATAAATATCAATGTCCCTTGATGCCACAGTAGGGTTAGGAGATCCCGTAATCTCCGAATTCATTTTTATAATTTTTCGAAAAGTCTAACAACTGTACAAAATGTATATAAGGTCCGAATGTATATACTCTTAAAGGTTAGTGAACCTTTGAAACAGTTATTTGGTCACTTCGAAATATCACCTGATAGAAAAGAACGAAAATGTATGTGTTTGTATGTATATATATGTATGTATATATATGTATGTATATATATGTATGTACATATATGTATGTATATATATGTATGTATGTATGTTATATATACCGAAAGCGCGGCACTTGAAACTAGCTGTATGGTATGTAAACCAAGCATATGTGATCCACTATGCACTTCTCAAAATTTTGTATTTAACTTTTGAAACACGAGTACAAAAGAATTTTTTAAAAATGTTTGAGTTTTTTGTTCGTTTAGAGCCTTTACACCGAATATGTACAAAGCGTTTTTTAATAATTATTAAAAACGATATTTTAATAATTAACCGAACCGAAAATTAGTGGTGGATCACGTCGGGGTCACCAATGTTACGAAGACTGACTGGTTTGAAAGCCCTTTTTAATAATTAACATCAAATTAGTACAAACGATATTGTATAATTCTTATTTAATTTATTAACGATTTTGTTTATTATACATACAGCATTAGTTAAGTGCGCTTAGAATGTAAGTGTCGCGAGAGACAGATTAGAACAAACGAAGAACGACTTACGACTGACTTGAAGAGTCCAAAGCAAAAGCGTAAGAAGCTGAGCATGCGCAAAAGCTCGTTAAAGAAGAAAGCGATAATAAAATAGTGAGATAATTGAAAGCTAATATGTGCAAGAAGTTACCGATTACAGTGGGCAAGAAAGATTATTTGAAAATGTGATTTACGTTAAAGTTTAAATTGGCAAAAGTATAAATGTTTTAGAGAAATTCAATAGATCGCTAGTTCTGCTCCCGACAGTACTTAACATATAAGTTTCAAATTATACCTAAGAAAATAATGGTAAAATATATTTACATTCACAACAAGCATACCCAATACTATCCTACACCAATCAGCATACCCCATACTACCCTTTATGTACTTACTATGGGCTAAGTAAGAATAAAACTGTCACCAAATCCCAGAACCAAGGGGCAAGCGGAAAAACCCCAAGTAATGTTATTTAGACAAGCAGTTTTCACCCTTCCAGTGGGAATAACGAATAAGACTGCGGATGTTTATGTTAAATTGTTTACATAATTTTAATCTACGCATAATTATCCTAGTCATTCTCTAACTCTTCATTTTCGTTTATATTTAGTGAGTAAAATAAAGTATATAAAAGTAAAGTATAAATCAAACAGTCATAAGTAATTGAATATAAAATTAGCAAATATAGTTATATAATCTTTAGTCAAATGCATATCCTATTTTATTTAGACGTTCGAGTGGCATTTTGTAGAATTTTAATATAGGTAATTCATAATAATTTTTTTTATCATTGTTGGTTTGTAGTACTCACGACCTTAAATATCCACTCCATGATGTGCGTACAGTTGGGCCCAAGTTCACGTTGACATTGTCGAGCTGTAGGTCAAACTTTAAAGGTTCTAAGTTAAATTCCTATTCAAATGCCAAAAGTATTAAATTCAATATTAATCGCAATACAAAAGAAAATCAAGAATCAAAACAAAACACGAAATATAACTGCAGCACTGCAGCGATAAGACTTTAGGAGACCGCTGGCTGCTACACTGCGCTGCGATAAGACGGAATCACAAAGTTAGACCTCCGTTGGTCATAGGAGATGATCTTCACTGCGTGACGTTGATGATGTCCAAATATAATTAAATCTGATCCGGTCGTCTAAACTTCTGCACAGCTGAATAATCTGGATGAGCTCTAGCCTTCCAATATATTTGGCCAGTTATCATTCGGCAGGTGGCCGGTTACGTAACTTGTTGGCTGAAGGTTATGTCGCCTCATGGCCTCTTCTTGGAGCGAACGGGGTTTAAACCATGAGCTGATGCGGTGGTCGACGAGACGGGGGGGTAGTCGGCTGTAGAGCAACCAAATGCTCTTATATAGGCCTGGCCTTCCTTACGCCTTGGGGTCGAATCTCGTTGCCACTTTCAAACAAATCGCACACGGAAATTTATTGAAATATCCTACTCATGTTTTTATGAGATTGGTTATATATATAACTAAATTATATTTCCACCTATATGTGAAGTTTAAATGGGCAGCGTCAAAAATTGTGAGCGTTCGCCACAAGGTTTAATCCGATAATGAATTAAGCTCTGGGAAGCTGCATGCCGGTGGTCGCTGTTATAGCTTTTCTTTTCCTAACTGTACAATCGTACGATCATATTCTGTCCTGTCTAAGACAATTCTCTCACTTTTTGGGTTACACAAAAGTTGTTATAATTTAGGGCGAGGGTGTCTTGAAGAGTTATTGCAGTGTAAAGTTAAGTTGGTCACTACAACCCATAGAGTATTTGCAAACCAAGGAAATAATAAATGCACATGTAAAATACTACAATGTATTCCAAATCATATGTGTGACAACTTTTGTAATTACAATTATAAGCTTAATTTTGTACTTAACATATAAGATTTAAATTATACCTAAGAAAATAATGGTAAAATATTGTAAACCAAAAAAAGCACATTATGTTATACCCAAATTGTCAAAATTGGCAAAATCCTGAGGACAGTCAAAAAACAAAGGCTGGGGGAGTGACATATCCATAAGTCCCTTAGACTTAAGTACATGCCTACTTATTTACATACACAAAGCTCTCTCTAAAATCCTAGAATTTAAAAGTCCATATCGAACCCGATGCTTGAACGTCAATCAATCTAGATCAATAAGTTGAGTTCAGCTTGAGACCTAATACAAATCGGTTGGTGTTCTTCAATAAAACAATTGTAATATTTCGGTCAAACAAAATTATATTTTTTTGACATACGTATATTATGGACGTATACGTACGTATGGACATACGTATATTATATATATATTTACGAATTCAGACCGATGATTTAATAAAAAAAACACGATTGAGTTATTTCAATAAGGGAAGAACTAGAGCCTTTGGATTATAACTAAGTTGGACAATGGCCTTCGAAATTGAAGTTGGCTTAGCGGAGTTATCGCGGTTGAACTGCCGCATGGAGACATGCTTGCTGTTTTATAGGCAAATTGAAGTAGCCAAAGAGCGAAGTTTAAGGTAGTTGGGTTGGAAACATCTTTTTTCCTGTTGGAAGAAAGTCTTCAGAGAAATAGCGGTAATTGGAGAATCCTGAGACAAGTGCGTAGGCGTAGGCGCCGATCAGGAAAGTTTATTATTTTAGTTGGTTCGCCAAGTGGTCGAATGCAAATAGTTAGGCGACGAGAATCTATGTTTATAATTCCCGATCTGTGGAAAGGGTGGCTTTGGAACATGACGATGTGTCCAAGGTTAATCGAAGGGCTCTCGTTCTTTGATTACATTTTGTGCTTAGACTTAGATAATTTGTGTTTATACCTTAATGTGTGTATATGAGTTTTATACTAGTGTATGTTGCTTATAATTATCTTATGGGGGGTTGTGGGTGTAGAATGGATATGTTACTTCACCATCCTTAAGAAAGAAGCCTGTCCTCAGGCGCCTATTTTAGGGTACAATAAAGGGGTATTTACGTGGGGTACGACGTTTTCTGTTTCAGGGTGTATAATAGTTTCGTTTTCTGGGGTTTGATTATAAAGATATATATAATTACAACTTCGCGGTTTGTTGGTTTATAAAAAAAATAATTTTTTATTCAATCAAAAACTTAAGCGAACGTCGGAGACAAATTCACGTCTTATACAATTGAAGTATGAATAAAATCTAAATCTAATTTGCAAAGCGAACGCTTAGCAAACCCTTGGCTGAGCTTATTTACTTCTTCATATTGAGCGTACATAGGCTCTCATTTATGTTAACGTTAATTAGGCGCTCTCTTGAGTGAATTGCGCATGGATACAGATCAGCCGAGTTTGAGCTACGTGGAAAGTTTTGACCCTTTAAGCTGTGTAAGCAGTTTTCACCCTTCTAGTGGGAATAACGAATAAGACTGCGGATGTTTATGTTAAATTGTTTACATCGGCCGAATTTGTTATTGTCACCGAGAAGTTGGGGTTCTTATGTGCTAAGGCATTCTTGGTTCTATGTTCTATTGTTGCTAAGTAAGAGAATATAATATATAAAGTGGCTGGTATATGTTGTAGATATATGTTGTGTGGTTGAGCATTACATATGTCACTACCCCACCCTTAAAATTTAGCCTGTCCTCAGGCGGATATTCTAGGATACAATACAGGATTAGTATCAGGTACTGTATTTATATTTTCTGTTGTTATACTATTTTGTTGTTTTATTTGTTCTGAATTCTCTTTTTTATACTTAACAATTAATTTTTTTGGAATGCCTTTATATTTATAACTAAAATATAGTATAAGTGCAAGTATTATAATAGCAAGTATAGTTAATGTAACAATTTGTAATGTGTTGTATGTATTAGTGTGTTCCTTAATTATTTCTTTAGCGTGTAGATATGATAATGGTTCTAACTTTGTTACATTGTTATTGATATAGACTGTTTGTGTGTAGTCTAGTGTTGTGCTTGTGATTAATATGTTTTCTATTTGAACAGAACAATTAAAAGCTTTTATTATATTGTCTCCTTCTATTATAATTTCTCTATTAGTTATACAGTTTTGATTTAATACAACTTTTGATAATTTCCAAGTTAAAATTATGTTTGGTTCTACATAAGTTATTCCAATATTGTTATGTGTTTTTGAATATCTACATTCTGTTGGTATTTGATTTAATATTCCTGTAATACATTTGTTTATTATTGGTTTTCTTGAGTTTTGTTTATAAACTTGATTATCTTGAATATAATATTTATCATTTACATTTTCTATAAGTATATTATTATCTTCGTCTGGATATGGTACGATGTTAAAAAGTGCAGTTTTTATAATGTCTCTAGGAATATGGGAAATAATAAGTATTTCATTTGCATCTGATTTTAACCACGTAGAAGTTTTTATATTTAGCAATTTTTCGGAATTTACATGTGATAATGGATCATGTTTTAGTAATTTGGGATTAAAAATACCAAGTCTTGTTAACTGCATACCAAGTTCTATATCTTCAATGTATTCGGTAAAGTGTTGTAAATTAAATATTAAAAGTTCTAATCTTCTGTCACCCTCACTTATTGCGCTTAAATGGTTGATTACTTCAATGCCTCTATTGACTACTTCTATTACTTCATTCAATTCATTAATTTGAATATTATGTTGAGAAAGATCGTTTATTTTTTGTTCTAATTCTTCTTTGTCATTTTGATCTAAAGTGCCAAAAAGGTATTTATATGCGGTACCTATAATATTAATTAAACCACGTTTATTACGTTTTATTATTCTTATTCCATTCATCTCTCTGTCTAATTTTTCAGTTAAATATTGGATTTGGGCTATAGTACCATATTCTTCAGCTTGTTTAATTAAATTCGCAAAAGTTTGTTCGGTTTTTGTTAAGTTTACGGACAAATAGTGATATTCATAGTTTATAGGTATATTAATTGATCCTGTTTTAAATATAAGATATCCATTTTTAGCTTGTATTGGGTTCACCTCTAGGCTTTGACCACGGACGGTACAGACGAAACATATTATAAATGTTATTATGAATAACTGTTTAATCGGACTCCTCTTGATTTTTGAGAGTTGAGCTGGAATGGTATTTACTGTTATTAATTTTCTTTTGTTTTTTAAATTTAGATTTATAATGTTCAACTTTTCTTCCTCTATTTGTTTCTTCGTAATGTTTCTCATCTATTTGTTCTATACGCCCTGTTTTCTTAAATGGGTTAGTTGTTTTACTTTTTACCAATGGTGCTTGTTTATATCTGGTATCTACTTCATAGCTATGTCTATCTTTATTCAACTTATCTATTTTTGATTGTTTCTCCTTTTGGGTGTCATATGCAGGTGTTCCTGCATAAATGAAAATATCAGCTGGTATTCTACCAGTTGTATTATGTTTGGTTTTATGATTATATACATAGAGAATAGTTTCAAATTATGTTATCTTATTTTCTGGGTCGGACTCACTATTAATGATTCTTAACTTTTCATTGACTGTTTTATGGAATCTTTCAATGTCGGAAATTCCATTTTTACTTGTTGTGATATTTATATTCACATTTTCGGACCTAAGCCATAAGTGTAACGCGGAACATATAAAAGCTGAATCTTTATCGGCCTTTATTTCGGACGGTTTTCCCATTTCATTGAAAATTTTAAGGAGAGCTCTTTTCGCTTCCAGCCAGTCTCTACTGCTAACTTCAATCAAGGCGGCATATTTGGAATAAATGTCAATGCATGACAGGAATGTTTTATTATTGATTAAATAAAAATCGATAACATATTTTTCTCTGGGATTAAAAGTTTCTGGTGTTAACTCATAGTTTAGTTTAGTATCTCTATGTTCTGTTTTGGATATGTTACATACTTCGCATTCATTAATAATGTTCTGTATTAACTTTTGGTAGTCTGGGTAATAATATTTTTCTTTGAAAAGGTTAGTTTGTTTCTCTATTCCTGGGTGTAAAAGTTCTCTGTGGCTTTTTATAATTATTTCTTTAAATTCTGAATATGTTTCAATATCTTTTAATTTGATGTTTGATTTCATAACTTTAGTTATGTTATTCGGACTGACAATTTCTATGTAAGCGTTTTGAAATGTAAGGAAGTCTGCTTCGTTATGAAAGAAAATTACGCTTCTTTTAGTACAAAAATATTCTTTAATTAATTCTTTGGCATGGACATTTGTCATTTCTATGTAATGAATTTTAATTTTTGTTTTATGAAAATATCCTTTAGTTTCTACGGTATTATTATCGTCTTTTATAAATTCTATCTGCCTGTTGTAGTAATTAATTGGCCTCTCCGTTAAGGAAATATAAGATTGGTTATCTTCTTGAGCACTGTGAATAGTAGCTTGTGTTGGTAACGAAATATTACTGGAGGTTTCTCCTAGGAAGTTTTCTTCAATTTTTACTCTTGATAGAGCATCTGCTACATGGTTTTATTTACCAGGGAGATATTTGATATGGTAATCAAATTCATTTAATTTGATTTTCCATCTCTGAAGTTTCATGTTTGGCTCTTTAATTGAATCAAGCCAAACCAATGGCCTGTGATCACTGTAGATCTCGAATTTTCTACCAAATAAATAGGACCTGAAATATTTAGTGGCCCAAACAATAGCAAGGAGTTCCTTTTCTATTGCGGAATAATTAATTTCATGTTCGTTCAGAGTTCTGCTCGCGTAACATATAGGTTTATGCTCTTGCGATAATACCGCGCCTATAGCAAAATTGCTGGCATCAGTAGTTAGTGAAAAAGACTTTTTAAAATCTGGGTGTATTAATATGGGATCGGACGTTATTAACACTTTTAGTTTTTCAAAAGCTAAGTAATAGTCTTTGATATTTATTATTGAGCCTTTTTTTAGTCGTAATGTCATTGGTTTTGCTATTTTAGCGAAGTTTGGAATAAATTTGCGGTAAAAACCGCAAAGACCAAGAAATGATTTTATTTCCTTAGTGGACTTTGGTATAGGGAAATTCACTACGGCTTTAATTTTTGTGGGATTTGGTTTAATACCATCTGTTGTAATTATATGCCCTAGGAATTCAGTTTCTTTTTTAAGGAATTCGCATTTGTCTAGCTGTAATTTTAAATTTGCTTCCCTGAGCTTTAAGAATACCTTTCGCAAAGACATTATGTGCTCTTCCAATGAAGTGGAATACACAATTATGTCATCCATATATACGAGACAGTTTTTGTATATTAAATCTGCTAAGAGATTATTCATGCAACGTTGAAAAGTTGCGGGTGCATTTTTTAAACCAAATGGCATTCGAGTATATTCAAAATGACCATTTTTGGTGGAAAAAGCTGTCTTCGCAATGGAATTTTCATCCATTTGTATTTGATGAAAACCTTTTGCGAGGTCAATGGTTGTAAAGTATTGGCAATTTCCAAGCTTGTCCAATATTTCATCCATTACCGGTATTGGGTATTTGTCATCAACGGTTATTTCGTTGAGGTTGCGATAGTCAATGACTATGCGAAATTTTGATTTTCCCGATGCATCTGGCTTTTTGGGTACTACCCAAACCGGAGAGCAATACGGAGAATTCGATTTTCTTATGATGCCTTGTTGCATCATGTCTTTCATTTGGTTTTCGACTTCTTCGTCGAAGCTTTGTGGGTATTTGTATGGACGTCTGTAAATTGGGTCTTCGTGTTTAGTTGTTATGACATGTTTAGTTGTACTTGTGAAGGTCAAATTTTCACCTTCTTTGTACTGTATGTCACTAAACTCGTATAAGACACTGGTGAGGGCTTTCCTCTCTTCATCGTTTAAATGATCAAGTCGAAATTCATTTGTTTCATTGAGTTCGTTGTCAATTACATAATTGACATACTCAATATTTAGAGAATCTAATAGGTTTTCTTTTAAACTCTCTTTAGGTGTTTCTTCTTCTTCATTAATATCTTCAAGTCGCAATTTAAATGTGTATTTATTTAAAGTGACTGTATTGGATGTATAGCATATAATTGCTTTGGAATCTTCCAAATATTCCCTGCCTAACAAAATGTCGTATTTTTCTGAGAATTTATGTAAATAAAATGTTTGCTTTGTCGGACATAGTTTACTAGGTTTTAATGAAATTTTTGATTTTAAAATAATTTGACCGTTTATTGTGTGTACATCCAATGGAGCTTTTGAGTTAATCGGACAATTGAAAAAATTTTTACTCATCAAATTTATTGATGAACCTGTGTCAATCAAACATTTGAGTTTGATATCGTTCATAGTTATTTGTATGAATGGGTAGGTTCTTCTTCTTCTACTTCTGATTCCGATCCCGAGGCAAGTTGATGAAAATTTTCACTGGTGTCCATTTTAGACTGACCACTGGAACTTTCACGCTGCCTTTTTTGGGGTTGGTTAGTAGTAGAATAAGATATGGGTTTTTGATAATTTAGAGCGTTTTGCGCTCTACCCTGGTCTAACTTTTGTTTGAACTCGCTGTATGTTGCTTGGTTATTTTCAACCCTTTTTGAATTATTACTTGCATAATTATTTTGATTTTGATTTTGCTGTGTTTGAATATAATAAGGTTTTGTACCTTGGTCATTATTATTTCCCTTGTTCTTTTGAGATTCATTATATCTACTACTGCTTTGTGATGTAGATGGACTGTTTGATTTAGTTTTAACTTTTTCTGTATTTGATACAATTGTATCGTAAAGGCCTTCCCTTTGCGCTACTTGTCTTAATAATGTTGTTGTTGTAATATCGTATCTTGCTAAAGTCATGAACATTCTGTCTGGAATTCTTTTATAAATTACATCTTTTATAGTATTAGCCATTGCGGCGGTATAAAGAGTTGTATTTGTATAATTATTTTCTAGTGATAATTTACTTGAAATTTCGAACATCTTATTTTCTAGTTCTTCTACAAACTTACGAATACTACCACTCCAGTATGTGTTGTAAAGTCTTCTTAGCAGCTCTTCGTATGGGATTTGGGTTTTGAATTCATCAATGAGGACTGATCGCAGTTCAGCCCAGGTGTTGCACTGTTGTAGCTGGGACACTTCTTGTGCGTGTCGGGACAGCTGCATCTCGATGGCACTGTAGAGTACACTATGTTGCCTCTTGTCTGTTGTCGGGTATAGGGACATCACGAAGTCCACACGTCTCACAAATGATGCCAGTTCTCTTGTGGAACCGTCAAATGTTGGGATGTGGCGAATCTGGCCCAAAGCCTGATTCAAATGTAGCTCGGATAGAATCATAATTTGTTCACTGGGTTGTGCCATGTTGTTGGCTATTGTTGATTTTTGCTTTTGAATTTTATTTAATTTTAAGATTCACACACCTTCGTAGCGGTCCAATCAATGTTAGATGGGCTACACTGACCTGGTAACAGTCACACCTTTTATTTGTTTTGGTGGGTCACGCTTTAATGGTCACTTGCAGTTTTTAATTTGTATTAATAGTATCCAACATCGAGAGTTAGATAACTATTCACAAATATTTTGTCACATAGATTCTTTTGCGGATCTGCTTTGTATAAACTGAAGCACAAACGAAACTTTGTTCGCCACGAGCTGCGCTTTATTAATCTCGAACTAATTTATTAGCTCTAAGAGATTATGTTCACACGCGGATCCTACCGACTGCGCCAATTACAACTTCGCGGTTTGTTGGTTTATAAAAAAAATAATTTTTTATTCAATCAAAAACTTAAGCGAACGTCGGAGACAAATTCACGTCTTATACAATTGAAGTATGAATAAAATCTAAATCTAATTTGCAAAGCGAACGCTTAGCAAACCCTTGGCTGAGCTTATTTACTTCTTCATATTGAGCGTACATAGGCTCTCATTTATGTTAACGTTAATTAGGCGCTCTCTTGAGTGAATTGCGCATGGATACAGATCAGCCGAGTTTGAGCTACGTGGAAAGTTTTGACCCTTTAAGCTGTGTAAGCAGTTTTCACCCTTCTAGTGGGAATAACGAATAAGACTGCGGATGTTTATGTTAAATTGTTTACATCGGCCGAATTTGTTATTGTCACCGAGAAGTTGGGGTTCTTATGTGCTAAGGCATTCTTGGTTCTATGTTCTATTGTTGCTAAGTAAGAGAATATAATATATAAAGTGGCTGGTATATGTTGTAGATATATGTTGTGTGGTTGAGCATTACATATGTCACTATATATATATTTACGAATTCAGACCGAGGGTTTGATAAAAAAAAACACACGATTGAGTTTTATATTTTATTAAACCTTTTTATTAATTCCATTTATGGAAAGAACTAGAGCCATTTGATTATCACGAGATTGGAAAGTTAAATTGGCTTAAGCGGTGTTATCGCGGTTGATAACGTACTCAGTACTGAACTGCTGCATGGAGGCATGCTTGCTGTTTTATAGGCAATTTGGGGAAGCCAAAGAGCGAAGTTTAAGAGAGTTGGATTGTAAGCCTCTATTTTCTTGTTGGAAGAGAGTCTTCTGAAGAATAGGGGTAATTGGAGAATCCTGGGACAAGTGCGTAGGCGTAGGCGCCGATCGCGAAAGTTTATTATTTCAGTTGGCTCGCCAAGTGGTCGAATGCAAATGATTAGGGGAAGTGAGTCGGTGTTTATAAAGGCGGCAAGTGTCTATGTTTATGATAAGGCGACAAGTGTCTATGTTTACGATTTGCGATCTGTGAGAAAGGGTGGCTTTGGAACATGACGCTGTGTCCAAGGTTAATCGAAGGGCTCTCGTTCTTTGATTACATTTTGTGCTTAGACTTAGATATTTTGTGTTTATACATTAATGTGTGTATATAAGCTTATACTAGTGTATGTTGCTTATAGTTATCTTATGGGGAGTTGTGGGTGTAATAATGGATATGTTACTTCCCCATCCTTAAGAAAAAAGCCTGTCCTCAGGCGCTTATTGTAGGGTACAATACAGGGGTATTTACCTGGGGTACAACGTTTTCTGTTTCAGGGTGTATAATAGTTTCGTTTTCTGGGGTTTGATTTTTGAATTTTACAATTAATTTTTGGGGTATAGTTTTATATTTATAAATAAAGTACAATGCAACAATTATAACTAGTATGATTAATGCTGTAAGTGTTATTATTTGAAAGATATTATTCGTCTGATTGTGTTGTTCGATTATTTCTTTTGTGTATTCTAGTGGTTCAAGTTTTGTTACGTTATTATTTACATAGATAGTTTGAGTGTAATCTAACATTGTGTTGCTAATTAATATATCTTCTAATTGAACGGAACAATTAAATGTTTCTATCATATTGTTACCTTCTATTATAATTTTTCTATTAATACAATTTTGGTTTAAAATAGTCTTGGGAAGGTTCCAAGTTGTAATTATATTAGGTTCTACATATTTTATTTCAAAAT
Organism: Drosophila erecta; assembly: GCF_003286155.1. Lineage (NCBI taxonomy): Eukaryota > Metazoa > Arthropoda > Insecta > Diptera > Drosophilidae > Drosophila > Drosophila erecta. The sequence continues at coordinate 177,081 of NW_020825247.1, read as the reverse complement.
CAGAATGTGTTTTACTGTATCTACATTGTGTTGAGAGTTGGTTTAGTATACCTGTTATACATTTATTTATGACCAAGTTTTGGGAACTTGCTGTGTAAGTTTGATTATTGTGTAAAAAATATTTGTCATGTATTGTTTCAGTCAGTATGTTACTGTTTTCGTCTGGGTATGGTATTATTTCAAAAACTGGTGTTTTAATTATTTCTCTCGGAATGTGGGATATTATCAGAATTTCGTTCGTATCAGATTTAAGCCAAGCAGAAGTTTTGATATTAAGGATTTTTTCAGAATTGACGTGTGTTAATGAATCGTGTTTCAAAAGTTTTGGGTTAAAGATACCTAAGCGTGTCAGTTGCAAACCAAGTTCTATGTCTTCTATGTATTCAGTGAATTGTTGTAGGTTGAAAATTACTAAGGCTAACATTTGTTCTCCTTCAAAGTTACTATTTAGATGATTGGTCAATTCAATTCCTTTATTAATGGCTTCTATTACGTGGTTGAGTTCGCTTACTTGTACATTACTTTTAGAGATGTCACCTATTTGTTGTTGTAATTCTTCTTTATCTTCTTGGTTTAAGGTGCCGAATAAGTATTTGTACATTGTTCCTATAAAATTAGCGAGACCGCGTTTACTACGTTTTGCAATTCTTATACCGTTCATTTCTCTGTTAAGTTTTTCTGTTAGATACTGAATTTGTTGTAGAGTTTCAAAGATTTGAGCTTGCTTAATAAGTTCTTCATAAGTGTTTTCGGTTTTAGTTAAATTAACAGATAAGTAGTGATATTCATAGTTTATTGGTAAATCTAATGATCCGGTTTGAAAGATTAGGTAACCGTTTTTGGCCTGGATAGGTGTTACTTCTAAGTATTGTGTGTTAATTGTCGATAGGAGGCATAACATGAGTATCATGCTCGGGAGTAGGCCTGGAATTATCGTTATTATATTTACTTTTATTAATTTTCTTTTTCTTTTTAAACTTAGATTTATAGTGTATTATTTTTCTACCTCTATTTGTTTCCTCAAAATGTTTTTCGTCTATTTGTCTTAAATTTCCTGTCTTTTTGAATGGGTTAGTCGTTTTTGATCTAACTAGAGGGGATTCTCTGAAATTGGTGTCTATACTAAAGTCTTGTCTAGTTTCATTGAGTTTGTTAATTTTGTTCACTTTATTTTCTTGTGTGTTATAGCAAGGGGTTCCTGCAAAAATAAAAATGTCTGCTGGTGTTCGACCAGTTGTGTTGTGTTTTGTTTTGTGATTGTATACGTAAAGTATTTTTTCGAATTTTGTGAATTGGTTTTCGGGTTCATTTTCGCTTGATATTATTATTAATTTTTCATTAACGGTTTTATGAAATCTCTCGATGTCAGAAATTCCATTTTTACTTGTCGTTATGTTTAAGGTTACTCCTTCTGAATCTAACCAGAGTTTAAGTGCGACGCACATAAAAGCGGAGTCTTTGTCGGCTTTTATTTCTGTGGGTTTACCCATGTCGTTGAATATACGTAAAATAGCTCTTTTAGCTTCAAGCCAGTCTCTACTATTTACTTCTATCAGGGAGGCGTATTTAGAATAAATGTCAATACATGATAGGAATTGTTTATTGTTTATTAAGTAGAAATCCATGACATATTTGTCTCTGGGGTTATAGGTTTCTGGGGTTGTTTCGATAGTTAATTTTGTGTTTCTGTGTTCGGTTTTAGCGATGTTACAGATTTCACATTCATTTATGATGTTTTGGATAAGCTTTTGGTAATCGGGGTAATAATAAAGTTCTTTTGTGTTTATACATTAATGTGTGTATATGAGCTTATACTAGTGTATGTTGCTTATAGTTATCTTATGGGGAGTTGTGGGTGTAATAATGGATATGTTACTATATATATATAATTAATATATATAATTAATAATTAATTAATGTAAAAAATTAAAATTTTCAGGTCAATTACATAGAACCGAATTTACTAATTGCATGGAATCTACCAGAAACAACTATCAATCAAGATTGCACTTACAACAAAATTGTAATATCAGGAAATAATATAAAGATTAAAAAGTATATAATCCAAATTGATGAATTCATAATTTCAAACAATCTAGCAGATTTTACACAAACAATTTGTAATGTGTTGTATGTATTAGTGTGTTCTTTAATTATTTCTTTAGCATGTAGATATGATAATGTTCTATCTTTGTTACATTGTTATTGATATAGACCGTTTGTGTGTAGTCTAGTGTTGTGCTTGTAATTATTATGTTTTCTATTTGAACAGAACAATTAAAAGCTTTTATTATATTGTCTCCTATTATAATTTCTCTATTAGTTACACAGTTTTTATTTAATACAATTTTTGATAATTTCCAAGGTAAAATTAGGTTTGGTTCTACATAAAATATTCCAATATTGTTATGTGTTTTTTAATATCTACATTCTGTTGGAATATGATTTAATATTCTTGTAATACATTTGTTTATTATTGGTTTTCTTGAGTTTTGTTTATAAACTTAATTATCTTGAATATAATATTTATTATTTACATTTTCTATAAGTGTATTATTATCTTTGTCTGGATATGGTACGATGTTAAAAAGTGCAGTTTTTATAATGTCTCTAGGAATATGGGAAATAATAAGTATTTCATTTGCATCTGATTTTAGCCACGTAGAAGTTTTTATACGTAACAATTTTTCGGAATTTACATGTGATAATGGATCATGTTTTAATAATTTGGAATTAAAAATACCAAGTCTTGTTAATTGCATACCAAGTTCTATATCTTCAATGTATTCGGTAAAGTGTTGTAAATTAAATATTAAAAGTTCTAATCTTCACTTATCTTCACTTATTGCGCTTAAATGGTTGATTACTTGACTACTTCTATTACTTCATTCAATTCATTAATTTGAATACTATGTTGAGAAAGATCGTTTATTTTTTGTTCTAATTCTTCTTTGTCATTTTGATCTAATGTGCCAAAAAGGTATTTATATGCGGTACCTATAATATTAATTAAACCACGTTTATTGCGTTTTATTATTCTTATTCCATTCATCTCTCTGTCTAATTTTTCAGTTAAATATTGGATTTGGGCTATAGTACCATATTCTTCAGCTTGTTTAATTAAATTTGCAAAAGTTTGTTCGGCGTTTGTTAAGTTTACGGACAAATAGTGATATTCATAGTTTAAAGGAATATTAATTGATCCAGTTTTATTTATAAGATATCCATTTTTAGCTTGTATTGGGTTCACCTCTAGGCTTTGACCACGGACGGCACGGACGAAACATATTATAAATGTTATTATGAATAACTGTTTAATTGGCCTCTCCGTTAAGGAAATATAAGATTGGTTATCTTCTTGAGCACTGTGAATAGCAGCTTGTGTTGGTAACGAAATGTTACTGGAGGTTTCTCCTAGGAAGTTTTCTTCAATTTGTACTCTTGATAGAGCATCTGCTACATGGTTTTTTTTACCAGGGAGATATTTGATATGGTAATCAAATTCATTTAATTTGATTTTCCATATCTGAAGTTTCATGTTTGGCTCTTTAATTGAATCAAGCCAAACCAATGGCCTGTGATCACTATAGATCTCGAATTTTCTACCAAATAAATAGGACCTGAAATATTTAGTGGCCCAAACAATAGCAAGGAGTTCCTTTTCTATTGCGGAATAATTAACTTCATGTTCGTTTAGAGTTCTGCTCGCATAGCATATAAATTTATGCTCTTGCGATAATACCGCGCCTATAGCAAAATTGCTGGCATCAGTAGTTAGTGAAAAAGACTTTTTAAAATCTGGGTGTATTAATAAGGGATCGGACGTTGTTAACACTTTTAATTTTTCAATAGTCTGTGTCTATGATATTTATTATTGAGCCTTTTTTAGTCGTAATGTCATTGGTTTTGCTATTTTAGCGAAGTTTGGAATAAATTTGCAGTAAAAACCGCAAAGACCAAGAAATGATTTTATTTCCTAAGTAGACTTTGGTATATTCAATACGGCTTTAATTTTTGTGGGTTTTGGTTTAATACCATCAGTTGTAATTAAATGGCCTAGGAATTCAGTTTGTTTTTTAAGGAATTCGCATTTGTCTAGGTGTAATTTTTTTAAAATTTGGTTCCCTGAGCTTTAAGAATACCTTTCGCAAAGACATTATGTGCTCTTCCAATGAAGTGGAATACACAATTATGTTATCCATATATACGAGAAAGTTTTTGTATATTAGATCTAAGCTAAGAGATTATTCATGCAACGTTGAAAAGTTGCGGGTGCATTTTTTAAACCAAATGGCATTCGAGTATATTCAAAATGACCATTTTTGGTGGAAAAAGCTGTCTTCGCTATGGAATTCTCATCCATTTGAATTTTATGAAAACCTTTTGCAAGATCAATGGTTGAAAAGTATTGACAATTTCCAAGCTTGTCCAATATTTCATCCGTTACCGGTATTGGGTTACGGTTATTTCGTTGAGGTTGCGATAGTCAATGACTAAGCGAAATTTCGATTTTCCCGATGCATCTGGCTTTTTGGGTACTACCCAAACCGGAGAGCAATACGGAGAATTCGATTTTCTTATGATGCCTTGTTGCATCATGTCTTTTATTTGGTTTTCGACTTCTTCGTCGAAGCTTTGTGGGTATTTGTATGAACGTCTGTAAATTGGGTCTTCGAGTTTAGTTGTTATGACATGTTTACTTGTACTTTTGAAGGTCAAATTTTCACCTTCTTTGTACTGTATGTCACTAAATTCGTATAAGACACTGGTAAAGCCATCACCTCACCTCTCTTCATCGTTTAGATGATCAAGTCGAAATTCATTTGTTTCATTGAGTTCGTTCTCAATTACATAATATAATAAGGTTTTGTACCTTGGTCATTATTATTTCCTTTATTCTTTTGAGAATCATTATTTTTACTACTGCTTTGTGATGTAGATGGACTGTTTGATTTAGCTTTAGCTTTTTCTGTATTTGATACAATTGTATCGTAAAGGCCTTCCCTTTGCGCTACTTGTCTTAATAATGTTGTAATGTCGTATCTTGCTAAAGTCATGAACATTCTGTCTGGAATTTTTTTATAAATTACATCTTTTTTAGTATTGGCCATTGCGGCGGTATAAAGAGTTGTATTTATATAATTATCCAACATCTTATTTTCTTTTCATCTTAGGTCTTCTTACCAGCTCTTCGTATGGGATTTGGGTTTTGAATTCATCAATGAGGACTGATCGCAGTTCAGCTCAAGTGTTGCACTGTTGTAGCTGGGACACTTCTTGTGCGTGTCGGGACAGCTGCATCTCGATGGCACTGTAGAGTACACTATGTTGCCTCTTGTCTATTGTCGGGTATAGGGACATCACGAAGTCCACACGTCTCACAAATGATGCCAGTTCTCTTGTGGAACCGTCAAATGTTGGGATGTGGCGAATCTGGCCCAAAGCCTGATTCAAATGTAACTCGAATAGAATCATAATTTGTTCACTGGGTTGTGCCATATTGTTTGCTTTTGTTGATTTTTCCTTTAACTCACTCGGTAGATTAATCCCGGGGTTTTATTACTTTTTTTTTTAATTTTTAAAAATTCAAACACCTTCGTATGTTCACACACCAATCAATGTTAGATGGGCTAAACAACACTGACCTGGTAACAGTCAAACCTTTTATTTATTTTGGTGGGTCACACCTTAATGGTCACTTGCAGTCTTTAATTTGTATTAATTGTATCCAACATCGAGAGTTAGATAACTATTCACAAATATTTTGTCACATAGATTCTTTTGCGGATGTATTTTGTTCGCCACGAGCTGCGCTTCATTAATCTCGAATTAATCTATTAGCTCTAAGAGATTATGTTCATACGCAGATCCTACCGACTGCGCCAATTACAACTTCGCGGTTTGTTCGTTTATAAAAAAAAATATTTTTATTAATCAAAAACTTAAGCGAACGTCGGAGACAAATTCACGTCTTACACTATTGAAGTATGAATAAAATCTAAATCTAATTTGCAAAGCGAACGCTTAGCAAACCCTTGGCTGAGCTTATTTACTTCTTCATATTGAGCGTACATAAGCTCTCATTTATGTTTACGATAATTAAGCGGTCTCACCCTTCTAGTGGGAATAACGAATAGTGGTTCAAGTTTTTTTACGTTATTGTTTACATATACATGAGTGTAAACTAACATTGTGTTGGTAATTAATATATCTTCTAATTGAACGGCCTTCTCCTATAATTTCTGTATTAATACAATTTTGGTTTAAGATAGTCTTGGGAAGGTTCCAAGCTATAATTATATTAGGATCTACAACTTTTATTTCAAAATCACAATGCGTTCTACTGTATCTACATTGTGTTGAGACGTCTAGTACGACTATTGTACATTTATTTATGACCAAGCTTTGGGAACTTGCTGGGTAAGTTTGATTATTGTGTAAGAAATATTTGTCATGTATTGTTTTCGTATTTTACTATTTTCGTCTGGGTATGGTATTATTACAAAATCTGGTGTTTTTTTTATTTCTCTCGGAATGTGGGATATTATCAGAATTTCGTTCGTATAAGATTTAAGCCAAGCAGAAGTTTTCACATTAAGTTTTTATATTAATTTCTTTTAGAATTAACCTAAGCGTGTCGTTGCAAACCTTCTATGTATTAGGTGAATTGTTGTAGGTTGAAAATTACTAAGGCTAACAATTTTTCTCCTTTAAATTTACTATTTAAATAATTGGTTAATTCGATTCCTTTATTAATGGCTTCTATTACGTGGTTGAGTTCGGTTACTTGTGCATTATTTTAAGAGATGTCACCTAATTGTTAATTAAAACAAATTATCTTCTTGATCTAAAGTGCCGAATAAGTATTTGCACATTGTTCCTATAAATTTAGCGAGACCGTGTTTACTACGTTTTGCAATTCTTATACCGTTCATTTCTCTGTTAAGTTTTTCTGTTAGATACTTGTATTGTTAGATATTTGTCTTCAATTTTCTGTCTTTTTGAATGGACGACTACCCAATCTAATTTGATCTAATTTGATTAAGTTTGTTTACTTTATTTTTTTGTGTGTTATATGAGGGGTTCCTAGAAAAATAAAAATGTCTGCTGGTTTTCGACCAGTTGTGTTGTGATTGTTTTGTGATTGTATACGTAAAGTATACAATATCGGGTTTATTCTCGCTTGATATTATTCTTAATTTTTCATTAACGGTTTTATGAAATCTCTCGATGTCAAGAATTCCATTTTACTTGTTGTTAGATTTAGGGTTACTCCTTCTGAATCTATCCAGGGTTTAAGTGGGATGTACATGAAAGCGGAGTCTTTGTCGGCTTTTATTTCTATGGGTTTACCCATGTTGTTGAATATACGTGAAATAGCTCTTTTAGCTTAGGGAGGCGTATTTAGAATTAAGTCTAAAAGAAAGTATAGAAATCCATGACATATTTATCTCTGAGTTTGAAGGTTTCTGGTGTTGTTTCAAGGGTCGATCTTTAATCGTTTTAGCGATATTACAGATTTCACATTTTTTCATTTTTCATTTCACATTTTATTTATTTTTTATTTACAATCTGTCTTAAGCAAGTATGGCAATAAGTAAATTTTATACTCTTTGATGAAGTGTGAGTTGTTCTATGTATGATATTCTATGTGTAGATATTCTTTATGTATTTTAGAGTGATTTTCTTGAATAGGGCATATGTTTGAATGTCTGTTAGTTTGCTACTGGTTTTCATGATTTTAGTGAAATTGTCGGGACTTATGATTTGAATATAAGCATTTTGAAATATCTGAAATTCAATTTCATTAGGGAAGTAAATAACACTTTTCTTATTACAGAAGTATTCTTTAATTAAGTCTTTAGCAAGGGTGTCGGTCATTTCTTTATAACTGGACGTCGTCAAAATTGTCTTTTATGAATTCGAATTGTCTGTTATAATAATTAAGGGGCCTTTCTGTTATTGGAATGTGATTTTGGTTATCTTCTGATGCACTATGTATAGTAGCTGCTGTGGGAAGGGAGATGGGATCATCTTCTCCTAGGAAGTTTTCTTGAATTCTGGATAGAGCATCCACGACATGATTTTCTTTACCAGGTAGGTATTGGATATTATAATAGTATTCGGTAAGTTTTATCTTCCATCTCTGTAACTTCATGTTAGTGTCTTTTATATTGTTTAGCCATACAAGTGGCCTATGATCGCTTAATATGTCGAATTTTCTACCGAATAGGTAAGATCTAAAATATTTTGTTGCCCATACTATAGCTAATAGTTCTTTTTCTATTGCTGAATAGTTAAGTTCGTGTTCGTTTGGAGTTCTGCTTGCATAACAAATAGGTTTGTGTTCTTGAGATAATACAGCGCCTATAGCTATATTACTTGCGTCTGTCATTAATGAGAATTTCTTTTCGAAGTTAGGATATATTAGGATTGGATCGGACGTAATGAGTACTTTAAGTTTCTCGAAGGCGGACATGTAGTCATTATCTTTTGTGTTAATTGTTGCTCCTTTTTTCAATTTAAGTGTCATGGGTTTTGCTATTTTTGCAAAATTGGGAATGAACTTACGGTAGAATCCGCAGAGTCCAAGGAAAGATTTTATTCCTTTTGTAGTTTTTGGGATAGGAAAGTTAACAATTGCATTTATTTTGTTAAGGTTTGGTTTTATACCGTCTGTCGTGATAATGTGACCGAGAAATTCTGTTTCTTTCTTTAGAAATTCACATTTATCAAGTTGCAATTTTAGATTTGCTGATCGTAGCTTATCAAATACCCTTTTCAATGACATTATGTGTTCCTCTAGTGAAGTGGAGTAAACGAATTTCGTTACAGCATTTATTTTGTTATGGTTTGGTTTTATATGATATTATGTGTTCCTACAATGAAGTAGAGTAAATGATATCATCTAAACAATCCTTATAGATTAAATCTTCTAGAAGGTTGTTCATGCAACGTTGAAAGGCTGCTGGTGCATTTTTCAAACCGAAGGGTATTGACTGTTGATCCATTTGAATTTGATGGAAACCTTTAGCTAGATCAATAGTTGTGAAGTATTGACATCGTCCAAGCTTGTTTAATATTTCATCCATTACGGGAATAGGGAATTTGTCGTCAATGTTTATTTCTAATTTTGGTTTGGAAGCATCGTTTTTCTGTTGGATAATCCAAATTGGAGAACAATAGGGGGATTTAGATTTACTAATTAATTTTTGTTCTATCATTTCATTGATTTGTTTATTAACTTCTTGGTCAAATGCTTGGCGGTATTTATATGGTATTTTATAGATAGGGTCTTCGTGCTTTGTATGATTAGAGTGTTTAATCGTACTTGTGGAGGTCAAATTTTCACTTTCTTTGATTGGGAAATTAAAGAAATTTTGTTTCATAATATTAATAGAGGAACCAGTGTCTGCTAGGCATTTGAGAGTAATATTATTTAATTTAATTTTTAAGAATGGATTAACTCCTCCTTTGGATCGCTTTCTGATTCCGAGGCTGGTTGAAGAAAATTTTTGCTTGTGTCCATTTTGTATTGGTCACTAGCACAATCTCTCTGCCGTTTGACGGGAGGGTTTGGTGCATTACTACTTTGCTGTTGGTAATTTAAAAGGTTCTGGGCTCTACCCTGATTTAGCTTTTGCTTAAATTCATGCCTAACCTGCTGGTTTGATACAATAGGTTTCGAATTATTGTTGGGATTTGATTTATTTGTTTTCTGAATACATTATTCGCGAAATTTTGATAATTTCCTTTATTCTTAGAAGTTTGGGGTGGATTTGAGTTAGAATTGGAGTTATTTTGGTGTTTCGTTCGGTCATTTAAAGTTATTTCGTATACAGCTTCTTGTTGTGATATTTGTTTGAGTTTAGATACTATCGTTATGTCATGTCGGGAAATTTTCTCATGATCACATCTTGCTGTTTAATGCATTTGTGTATAATAAGGTGTTGTTAATGTTATTTTCTAGCACATCACATCTTTAACTGTGTTGTTTAATGTATTTGTGTATTATAAGGTGTTGTTAATGTTATTTTCTAGTATAAGCTTATTTGATATTCTGAATGATTTAGTTTCTAATTCTTCGACGAACTTTCGGATACTTCCGTTGAAGGGTGTATTGTAGAGGCGACGGAGTAATTCTTCATATGGTATTTGCGTTTTATATTCACTACGTTCATTAGAGTTGGCCAGGTTGATGCTCCGGATAATTGTGACACTGAAGAATACATGTTTTTGTCTGGGGTCGGTAGTTGAATACAGTTACTATTGTGTGACAACTACCGATATACGTAGTTCTTTTGCTCTATTTATCCGCAAATTTTATATTTATTTCTTGTATTACGATTTACGTTCACTTAGCGTCGATTCGCGTGGATCAATCATTAAAAGATACGCTTGGTCGTACAAGGATCTATTGTCACTAGATTGATATTTGTAAATGAGTCGCATAACTTTTTCTTTTTTCCTACCGACTGCGCCATTTACGAATTCAGAGCCGAGGGTCTAATAAAAAAAAAACACGATTGAGTTTTATGTATTATTAAAACTTTTTATTTATTCCGAAAAGGGAAGAACTAGGCCTTTGGATTATCATTAAGTTGGACAATGAACTTCGAAATTGAAGTTGGCTTAGCGGAGTTATCGCGGTTGATAACGTACTCAGTACTGAACTGCCGCCTGGCCAAAGAGCGAAGTTTAAGAGAGTTGGGTTGTAAACATCTATTTTCCTGTTGGAAGAGAGTCTTCTGAGAAATAGGGGTAATTGGATAATCCTGAGACAAGTGCGTAAGCGTAGGTGCTGATCGGGAAAGTTTATTATTTTAGTTGTCAGTGGTGAGGCGACGAGAGTCTATGTTTATGATTTGCGATCTGTGAGAAAGGGTGGCTTTGGAACATGACGCAGTGTCCAAGGTTAATCGAATGGCTCTCGTTCTCTGATTACATTTTGTGCTTAATGTGTGTATATGAGTTTTATACTAGTGTATGTTGCTTATAATTATGTCATAGGAAGTTGTGGGTGTAGAATGGATATGTTACTATATTATTATATATTATATATACTATATATTATATATATTATTATATTATATAATAGTCTATATAATACATAAAAGGCTAATACCTACCTATGCTATTTATAATTCTATCTATCTTGCACCAACTGTAGCGATCTGAACAAGCTATATATTCCCCCCGATGTGACCATATATTGACTACACTGCATGGGTAGCTGTCCTTAACGCACAACAAAAACTGCTTAGATTCGCATCCCAAACGTATACATCATATCATGCTGCTGTACCAGCCCGCCAATCCGCTTCACAAACTTTTCAGAGTCCTTTGAAACGGAAACTCCTCTGGGCCTTTCTGGGCTTGTCCGTAGCACGTATTGTCAGTCCAGCTGCTCGGATGTAATCAGAGACCGTCTTTAAAACTCTTATATGAGCAGTCTAAATAGTAGATAAAAACCTCATTTCGTAGTGACAATGGAATCACCGTATCCATAAGAAGCGACATTCCTTGTTCGGCTTATGTAACGCCGGATGGCATTACTGTGAATTGGTAAAGTGAACGCCTGGGATTGTAAAGTTTTATCCCTGGACTAAGGGTAAAGGTCGAAAGCGTCCTTACGATCCGAGCTACTTATGTATACATCATTATTGCGTATTCCGCGTTTCTGCGGAAGCGGAATTTGAACTAGGAAAACAGCGACGACCAGACTCCCCTATGACCCCGAGCTGCAGCTTTTAATCAACTTCACTATATATTAGCCTTTCCATGGCTGATGACACTTAGCATCACCAACATCGATTTGATCGTCTTTTCCAGCGCAGAAAGTGCGAACGAATTTATCTACAAGGTTTTCATTTCGCTTCAAGTGGACAATAAAAAAAGAAGTTAGCTGAACTTAAATCGCAAAAATAATCAAAACATCTTTTCAATGCACTTAACCGGTTTGAACTGATTTATGATTTTCCTTCAAACAATGCGTTTCCACACCAAGCTGAGAAATTACCACCAAGCGTTTGGTGTGTCAAAGCAAAGTTTGGTGAGTAAAATTATCTACACTTATTCCTCCGGTGGCACCGCTAAACCGAAATCTAGACGGCAACTTCATAATACCTCCCTCGTAGAAGCCCCCCTCCTTATTTGCGAAGAACTCGGACAGCCACTTTTCATAAGCCTCTTTTGAGTTCAACTTTACACCACCAAGGGCATTCGCCATGGACAGGAACCGGTGGTAATCACTTGGCGCTATGTCCGGGCTATATGGTGGATGCGATAAAACCTCCCATCCGAGCTCCCGTAGCTTCTGACGAGTCATCAACGAAGTGTGTGGCCTGGCGTTGTCCTGGTGGAACACTACACCCTTCCTGTTGGCCAATTCTGGACGCTTCTGGTCGATCGCCTGCTTCAAGCGGTCCAGTTGTTCGCAGTAGATGGTAGAATTAAGCGTCTGGCCATATAGGAGCAGCTCATAGGGGATGATTCCCTTCCAATCCCATCAAACACACAGCAAAACCTTCCTTGCCGTCAATCCCGGCTTGGCCACTCTTTGGGACGATTCACCGGCTTTCGATCACGACCGTTTTCGCTTGATATTGTCGTATGTGATCCATTTTTCGTCGCCAGTCACCATCCGCTTCAAGAATGGGTCGAGTTCGTTCCGTTTCAGCAGCATATCGCAGGCGTTGATTCGGTCCAGAAGGTTTTTTTGCGTCAAATCATGCGGCACCCAAACATCAAGCTTTTTTTTGTATCCAGCCTTCTGCAGATGGTTTAAAATGGTTTGGTGACTAACTCCCATCTCCTGGGCGATGTCACGAGATGCCACATGCCGGTCTAACTCGATGTATTCCATGATTTGATCGGTATTTGTCATCACAGGTCTTCCGCCGGATTCAAAAGACAAAATTCAAAAGACAAAAAGGCGGAAGGGATATTTGCCAAACTAATATTAAACTTATACATTACTGCTGTAAAGTGGGCACTTTAATTATGGGTGGAAGTGGGCTTACTGTCCAGCTTTACCTGATTCGATATTAATCGATAGTGAAAGGGTCGCAATCCAAAACTTCTCTGTACTGCACCCGAATTCCGGTCACGTTTTTTCCTTGTAAAGCTACGAAGCGTTCACACGTGTTTTGATCGAGTGCGGGCTCAAGAGAAAATATTCTCGATGATGTGCCGAAATGCTAGGTAAACAATAAAATGTCTAGATTGTCTGCACCTCCAGCCAGAGGAGCACCCCCTTCAGATGAAGCGTACAAGACGGCGGAGCGAGCCGCTAAGCGTTTCAGCAGCACCGCATGGTCGTTCAGCGGAGCACCCTTCCGTGCAGTCAGCGTAGGGGTCAGCAGACACAGGAGCAGCAGCAGCGGCATCGCCTAGAAAGCCGCCACAAGCAGCTCGGTGGCTAGGAAAGTCGCCCTACAATCTCGTCCAGCGGAGCACCTCGCCCAGCGGAGCACCAAGGGAATTTATTAAGTCTGCAGCCAGCCTCAAGTCAGAGCGGCAAAACAAATAGTGTGAGTGAGTTCAGTGTTATCCGTGAAGCCGGCCAATGGCGAAAAGTGGCCAAAAGGCAGATTTCAGGCTCAAACTCGTGGTCGAGCGCATGTTGTCAAAGGGGTTAGAGCGAATGTCGAGATTATCATCGCAACAGAAAGGCTGGGCGTCTGCAGGGGGTCTTTAAATTCTCTCACATTATTAAAAATGTGTGGGTGTGACAGTTTTGGGCGGTCTGTGGGCGTTGGAGTAGGCGTGGCACATTTTTTTTAGCAAATTTATAAAACTCTAAAAATGGAAAAATATCTAATTTTTCAAAATAGTGGCCGTGACAGTTTGTGGGGGTTAGCGTGGGCGTGGCAGCATTTGGAAACAAACTTACGCTGCTTCTAAGGCTCTGGAAGCTGAATTCTTAATATCAACATTCTAGCCTTTGTAGATCCTGAGATCGGAACGTTCATACGGACAGACGGGCAAGGTCAGAAGATACGGTAGATCTTGGTGAGTTGGTGACGGCTTGCACCGGATTTCGCATCGCATTCGACTGCCTGCATATATGCCAAGTAACTGTTTGAGAAAAAGAGCTTCCTCTTCCGTTGACACAATATAATTTATTACCCCTCATAGCTTTTTATACCTGAACGAATTTTCGAAGTGGTCATTATCGGTCAGACAGATAAATTATCACGAAGTCTAAAGACTAAAGACTACTCCACCAGATATAATTAGTACATTACCGGGGCCCTTTGTCGTAAGCGGAACGACCAACCAATATTGTAACGAACAACATGCGGAACCTAAAATATTCCTTTGGAGAAGGTGTTCCTGCATATATAAATTTATGTTGATGTTTTACCTGTTGTATTATTTTTAATTTTAAAAACATAGAGTAGGGTTTCAAATTTTGTTATTTAATTCTTAACTTTTCGTTGACAGTTTTATGAAATCTCATAATGTCAGAAATTCCATTTTTACTTGTGAAGGTAATGTTCACAATTTCGGACTTTAGCCCTAAATGTAAGGCAGCACACATAAATGCTGAATCTTTATCGGCTTTTATTTTGGACGGTTTTCCCATTTCATAAAAAATTTTAAGTAAAGCCCTTTTTGCTTCGAGCCAATCCCTAAAGCTGACTTCAATTAAGGCGGCATATTTGGAATAAACGTCAATACATGACAGGAATGTTTTATTATGGATTAAATAAAAATTGATAACATATTTTTTTCTAGGATTAAACACTTTTGGAGTTAACTCATAATTTAATGTCTCTATTTTTGGTTTTTCACATGTTACATACTTCACATTCATTGATAATATTCTGTATTAAGTTTTGGTAGTCTTTTCTTTTAAAAGGTTAGTTTGTTTCTGTATTCTTGGGTGTAAAAGTTCTCTGTGGCTTTTTATAATTATTTCTTTAAATTCTGAATATGTTTCAATATCTTTTAATTTTATATTTGATTTCATAACTTTACTTATGATATTCGGACTGACAATTTCTATGTAAGCGTTTTGAAATGTAAGGAAATCTATTACCATTACAAAGAAAATTATGCTTCTTTTGGTAATTAATTAATTCTTTGGAATGGACATTTGTCATTTCTACGTAATGAATTTTAATTTTTATTTTTTGAAAGTATCCTTTGGTTTCTATGGTATTATTATTGTCTTTTATAATTGGTCTTTCCGTTATGGAAATATAAGATTGGTTATCTTCTTGAGCACTGTGAATAGTAGTTTGTGTTTTCAACGAAATATTACTGGAGGTTTCTCCTAGGAAGTTTTCTTCAATTTTTTCTCTTGATAGAGGTTTTCTTTACCAGGGAGATATTTGATATGGTAATCAAATTCATTTAATTTGAATTCCTATCTCTGAAGTTTTAAGTTTGGCTCTTTATTTGAATTCACTACGGCTTCATTTTTTGTGGGATTTGGTTTAATACCCTGGGAATTAAGGATCTTTTTTAAGGAATTCGCATTTGTCTAGCTGTAATATTTAATTTTCTTCTCTGAGCTTTAAAAATACTTTTTGCAAAGACATTATGTGCTCCTCCAATGAAGTGGAATATTTTTTTACTCATCAAAATTATTGATGAGCCTGTGTCAATCAAACATTTCAGTTTGATATTGTTCATAGTTATTTGTATGAATGGGTAGGTTCTTCTTCTACTTCTTCTACTTCCCGAGGCAAGTTGATGAAAATTTTCAAAAGTGTCTATTTTAGACTGACTTTCACGATGCCTTTTTTGGGGCTGGTTAGTAGTAGAATAACATGTGGGTTTTTGATAATTTAGAGAGTTTTGCGCTCTAACTTCTTTTTGAACTCACTGCATGTCGCTTGGTTATTTTCAACTTTTTTTTAATTATTTCCTTTATTCTTTTGATAATTATTATTTTTACTACTGCCTTGTGATGTAGATGGACTGTTTGAATTAGATTTTTCTTTATTTAATACAATTGTATAAAGGCTTTCCCATTGCGATACTTGTCTTAATA
This sequence comes from Drosophila erecta, assembly GCF_003286155.1. Classification (NCBI taxonomy): domain Eukaryota; kingdom Metazoa; phylum Arthropoda; class Insecta; order Diptera; family Drosophilidae; genus Drosophila; species Drosophila erecta. The sequence goes on along the minus strand of NW_020825247.1, from coordinate 161,075 downwards.
ATCTTGTTGTTGTAATGTCATATCTTGCTAAGGTCATGAACATTCTGTGTGGAATTCTTTTATAAATTACATCTTTTATAGTATTAGCCATCTCGGCAGTATAGAGTTGTATTTGTATAATTGTTTTCTAGTGATAATTTACGTGAAATTTCAAACATCTACTACCACTCCAGTACGTGTTGTAAAGTCTTCTTAGCTGCTCTTCGTGTGTGATTTGGGTTTTGAATTCATCAATGAGGACTAATCGTAGTTCAGTCCAAGTGTTGCACTGTTGTAGCTGGGACACTTCTTGTGCGTGTCGGGACAGCTATGTTGCCTCTTGTTCGTTGTCGGGGATAGGGAAATCATGAAGTCCACACGTCTCACAAATGATGCCAGTTCTCTTGTGGAACCGTCAAATGTTGGGAAGTGGCGAATCTAGTCCAAAGCCTGATTCAAATGTAACTCGGATAGAATCATAATTTGTTCACTGGGTTGTGCCATGTTGTTGGCTTTTGTTGATTTTTGCTATAACTCACTCGATAGATTGATATTTTAAAAATCAAAAAATTTTTATTTTAAAAATTCACAAACCTTTGTAGCGGTCTAATCAATGTTAGATGGGCTACACTGACCTGGTAACAGTCACACCATTAATAGTATCCAACATCGAGAGTTAGATAACTATTCACAAATATTTTGTCACATAGATTCTTTTGCGGATGTTTTTTGTTCGCCACGAGCTGCGCTTCATTAATCTCGCGAATCCTACCGACTGCGCCAATTACAACTTTGTTGGTTTGCTGGATTATAAAAAAAATATTCTTATTAATCAAAAACTTAAGCGAACGTCAGAGACAAATTCACGTCTTACACAATTAAAGTATGAATAAAATCTAAATCTAATTTGCAAAGCGAACGCTTAGCAAACCCTTGGCTGAGCTTATTTACTTCTTCATATTGAGCGTACATAGGCTCACATTTATGTTTACGTTAATTAAGCGTTCTCTTGAGTGGATTGCGCATGGGTACAGATCAGCCGAGTTTGAGCTACGTGGAAAGTTTTGACCCTTTAAGCTGTCTAAGCAGTTTTCACCATTATAGTGGATATAACGAATAAGACTGCGGATGTTTATGTTAAATTTTTTACATCGTTTGTTTACCAAGAAGGAGTGGTTCGTATGGAATTTAATAATATGTTTTATATAGCGCGTCGCGGACAACAATTGTTTTATTTTGAGTTAGTACAAAAAAAACCTTTTAAATTACATTTCATTGAAAAGTATGTAACAGGCAGAAAGAACCGTTTTCAGGATCAATAGCAGAGTCGAACTGGCCATGTCCGTCTATCCCTACACGTTTATTCCAAATGCCCACAAACCGCACAAAACTACCCCGGCCATAATTTATTTATTAAAACACCGGTTAGAGCAGACGTGGGGTTGACGTGTTGTTGTTTCACAGGGCGATTGCCTGAAAGAGTTGACATACAAGAGCAATTCGCAGCCCTAGTGTCGAGCACCCAATAGCGCAGTCCGCACCACAGAGATTGCGGTGAAAACCGGGCGATTTGACGAAGCGTTAATGGGAACTGAACTGGCGGGAGTGGCTGGGACAGAGCAATGGAGCCTTGAGAGAACAGCCCCAGTTCACATTAGTCTGGGAACGGTATCGCTTCCCTAAGCCGTCACCAATCACTCGTGTCCGCGGCAGTGCGAGCTGGGCGAGCGATCCCTTCCACGACGGAGAGGAAACTCACATCGGAGAATCAAACCAAAGTGTAAAACGAGACAAATAAAGATCAAGAAAACTAGAACTGAAGAAGTTTTGGCGAGATCAGAGGTAGAAGTCGAGATATGAGTGGGACTCATAAAGCACTCGAGAAGCCCGTACAGCTTGCCCATAATAATGGTGAAGAAGAAAACGGACAAATCTGTAATTAAACTAGATAAAAGCGAACTCCATAAAGGATTTCACGAATAAACTACATCCTCGATCAACTAAGAGAGGCGCGCTTTATTAGCAGTGTGGCAAAAACTTCTGGAAGAAGCAAGTCGAGGGTTCGCGGCGTTCACTATTTCAGGGAAAGCGCTGTTTCATTGGCGAGTGATGCCCTTTGGATAACATTCCGCATCGGCCACATTTCAACAGACACTGGACTATGTGATTAGTTGGACCACTGGACCATGTGATGCCACCAGATGCCGTTGCGTACCAAAATGACTTCATCGTCAGAGAAGATTTCCGACGTTTGAAGAACGCAAATCTAAGAATAAACGTCACAAGACAAGGTAGCAGCTATAGCCCAATTAGAACCCCCTTCGTCAGTCCATGAACTAAGACAATACCTGGGAATTGCGTACCTGACTTCGCGCGCATTGTTAAGCTACTCAACGACCTCCTCCGCAAGGGCACCAAGCTGACGGCGTCACAGGATCACCAGCAACCCTTTGAGGATGTGAAAGAAAGACTAGTCACGGACCCAGTCCTGGCGTGCCCCTATTTCGAGGGTGATGTGACCAGATGACGGAAGAACGGATAATACGGAATGCAGTAAGAAAAAAGGATGGTGAAGCCTTAGCTCCCGTTCTTAAACGGTTTGACAGAAACAAGGTTGGGCGAGACATTAAAAAAAAACAAGGAAGAATGATGGAAAAGTGCGCTGAGAGGAGATCGGCGCTGTGGAATTCAGGCTAGAGCTGTGAGCGTCGAGGGAATCCCAGGAGTGTTCACCTAGGACGACAAGAACGAGTTTTGTTGTCTCTCGAAGAAAGAAGGGGATTTGAGGAGCTGAAAAAAAACTCTTCCTATTAGCATTTAAACGAATAGTATCCAGATTTCAAATCTTTTCTTCATACAGAGAAACAATTCCTATAATGGGATAATATAGTGATCATAAGTGATTCAAAAGATTCAACAACTGACACACATGTTCTTATTTCCAACCAGGAAGTGCAACCTGTCATTATAACAGCAACTTGTGTGCACTTGTAAACACTCATTATAACATTATAACAAAAACTGATAAAAACGCTATTGTCAACAGCGCAAACATAAGAAGCGAATTATTATACGTTTATAATGTTTGCAATGCAAATACAGAAACTAGTGTACAAAAAACGATTTAGAAAACTATGCACCGAATATAGCGTAATTTTTGGTCTCGAAACAGAAACCATATCAACTAATAACTTTTATATCACAAAGTAATAAAATTTTGAATTGTCACGAAGTCTAAAAAATTTTCAACGTCTAACTAATCCATTTTATTTTTATAATATATATGCACTTATGCGATTCTTAACTTCTAACTACTTAACTTTACTCGTAGAGTAAACCGGAGTACTAGATCCATTGAAAAGTATGTAAGTTAACAACTGATAGAGCTACCAAATATTTATGTCAGCAGCTACATAATTTACATTTATAAACAGCAACCCTAGCAACTAAGTAGCTTCGGATAAACAATGCTGATGCGCCCCAACTGAGTTCAGCGCCCCGCGCTATGAACGGTCAGCAGTGGCAATCGGACACCCAGTATCCGGGGTAATATGCATAAATGCTGAGTCGGCTTGCCAACCATTAGCTTATGACGTGATGCATTGGAGCTAGGGTAAATTCATATTTTTCCATATGCTTTGTATTCAGTTCTAAGCGAGCACTTTAGAAATAAAGACTCAGCTACTCCGGCGACTTGCCGTAAAATATATTTCATTTGATTTAATTTATCCACGCTGAGCCCGAGGGCAGTGTCCAGCAAAGGGGGCAAAGTCACGCCCTCCACCGTAATCTACGTAAGAAGACATTCCGCCTGGGTAACACCAGGACCAGGGGACAAGCCATCTTCGTGGATCCGAACACGGGACCAGGGGATCATCTTAGTGAACCTATCTACCGGGACCATCCTTAAAGGAGGAACACTGGATAATAGGATTAACATAATTTGTAACAGGTAGAATGAGTTAGTTTCTGACTATAAAAAGTATATATATTCTTGATTGGGATCAATATTCGAGTCAATCTGTCTGTCTGTCCGTCCGGAGGTCGATATCTCAAGAACTATTGAATACATAGACGCAGCGGAAAACTGTATTGAATTTTTTGTTAGTTTTGTAAATTTTCTATAGATTTTCCGGAAACTTTTTGCCACGACAGTCTACAAACTGTCACAACGACAATTAAAAAAACATTTAACATTTTTTTTTTCATTTTATCCTTTTTTTTCCCAATTACTACAGATATTCTAGATAATGTTGAAATTTCTCGTTCGCACTTCCACTAGTGGAGTAACGGGTATCTTATAGTCGGGGAACAAGGCTATAGCCATCTATTTTGTTTCTCTCTATAATTATTTGTGAATATGTTGGTGTAATTCATAAGTGGGAATTCCTTAACATTATTTTTACTTCATTTAATTTCTTTATAGTTTACGGAATGCTTTTATGTGTTCAATTCAAACAACAAAATGTGCATACATGTAAGTTTCGATCATACGTTTAGTTGTAACTGCCGGACAGGTAATAAATTAGTTATTTTAAGATCACTTGATAAACTCATAAACTCAAACGGCTTATCTATTCTTTAGATGCACATTTTAATGTTTCACTGGTTTCTTAGCTCCCGTTTTTTACTTTAATTTAGATAGCTTTCACGGCAGTGGCAGCATCTTAATTTTAGCATCTTAGTTTAACGAAAGGCGATGGGTTAAATAATTAAAGGGCACACTTTCTTTGGCAAGCTTTAGCTCAACGCAATGCGATCTGATCGGAGTCATTTCACGGTTTTACAAATTTTTTTTGCAATAACGTTAAATAAAACAGAATGCGCTAAAATGTATACGAGGAGTTGAAAGGTCCCGCCAAATTTGATGTCAACTACGGAAGGAGGGTCGAAACAATTCAGAAGCAGCATTGCGAAAAGAGGAGCTTGGAGAAAGACAGTTGGAGGAAAAGAGTTTGCACAGAATACGGAGAGAGGGAGTGAGACAGCACGAACTAGAGCAGGACATGAGTAGAACAGTAATCGTGGTGTATCAGGTTGAAGGAATCAATGGTACCAAGCGGGACTTTGAACCAGGACGAGGCAAACCCCGAATTGAAACACAGACAGCTGAGGTCCACTAAGACAAAGCATTGCTACACCGCGAATCGAGACCAGACCCTGGCGTTGGCTCGGCCAGTCCGAAAGCGTTTGAATAGGCGGGCCCAATCGTAGCAATGGCCCGAGTGCGCGGCAGAATTGTGGTGAGGACCCGGTCGACTGTGTCGGAGATTACGTACGTAATCCAGGAGGTTGCCTGGAGCAGCGCCACCGGTTAGATCAGACGTGGGGTTGACGTGTTGTTGTTTCACCCGGCGATGTCCTGAAAGAAACAGCCTTTGGCTAACGTCTAACGTTGACATACGAGAGCTATTCGCAGCCCTAGTTTCGAGCACCCAACAGCGCAGTACGGACCACAGAGATGGTGGTGAAAACCGGGCGATTTCACGGAGCGTTAGTGGGACTAGTTATCGGGACTGGCTGGGACAGAGCAATGGACAGGAGGTTGCGGCTAGCAAGGCGTGGTCCGCCAACACGTACGTGTTTGATGATTTAAACATGATTTTTCCCGGAACAAGGGACACTAGATGACTTGGGCTTGAGTTCATAGAAAGTTTCCAGACATATTTCCTGCCCAGTGGATACTTTATGTGAGAAATCGGATGATCAAGGCACCCAGGCCCGGGACCAGTAAGCACAAAACCGATCCAGTCCATGCGACAGAACACAACCCTATGGAGGGGGCAAATTAATCACAGAGGAGCAGCAGTTGTCTGCAGCGGTAACAATTGGTGGAGACTCATAAAAAGCCACGATCGACACCGGGGCAACAGCGAGATTCGTTATCGAAGAGCTGACGGATCGAAGAGCCCGAGGATCGATAACAAGGATAAGACGGCATGTTAGGTTGGCACATGAAAGGTTTGGCGAGATCAGAGCACAGCTCGAGGTAGAAGTCGAAGATGGCTTTACGTGAGCCTTCTGATATTACCAGGAGTAGTGGATGCGTTGGTGTTGGTGTTGGGGTTAAATTTCCTCACGTAAGTCCGGGTCGAAATCAGCTGCGCCGGTCAAACAATCCGGATACCGGCAAGGAACTGGCACAAAGGGTGGCTCGAGAAGAAGTTATTGGTCGCACTGGTCCAAAAAGACTGCGAAGATAACGTGGAAAATTGCTGGATGCAGAACTCGCTATTACCGCAAGAATCCCATGTACGAGTTTCTTTTGCGAAGTCATTCCATACGCATCGAACACTTCGAGCCTGTTACGTACGCCCTTTCCGTGAATTCAAAAGACTTTGCAGATTCGCAGATTCAAAACAGCCAGAATCTAAAGCAGTTGGGCTATATGGAATTCAACCCAGAAAATGCAGTTTGGCAATAAACGGGTGTCAGATTACCAGTTCAACTGCCGTAATCGACCCCACGGAAATTCTACTCCAGTCACGGGCATAGTTCAGCAACAGCGTATTGACAGTGGGAACAGTGGACCTATCAGACCGATGACCAGAGTAGCCAAGAAAAAGCTCTGAGCCGATATAAAAAGACTTCTACCAACCGAGACAGAGGAGAGTAAAGTTCTTTCTTCTTTTGGGAGGTGTCATTCTCAGAAGAAGACCGTCTGAAGACAAACCAAAGATACTAATCAAGAAGCCTAGAGAAGAAAGACCGACGCGATAAGCAACACATAAGAAATCCCAAGATGGGCAGCAGGGAGTCCAAGGCCTCCGACAATACGGCCAATGTGATCAACACCGTGGAAGTGATTGATCACAAAGACCAGATCCTGGGTGTACAGCGTACCCTTAATTTCATCGCGGTGCTACTAGTGTTTATGGCGATATTCAGATTAGTAAAGGCCTAGATTAGTAAAGGAAGACTGACAGTGATATGCAACTCGTAAGAAATCTCAAGATGGGCGGCAGGGAGTCCAAGGCCTCCAACTATGCGGCAAAAGTGATCAACACCGTGGAAGTTGTAGTGTACGTAGTTCGACAGATTTTTAACTAGCTGGTCTTTTAATAGTGGGTGGTAATTACTAATAAAGAGGACCTTGTACTTCCTTCGCTAGGGATGCGCACTCTTGCTATGCTCGGGTCTAGCTCGCCGTAGGTCGGGGTTCTTTTAGCTTAGGAAAGTACGAAACGCTACTACATTTTAATAAGTGCGTCTTACTCATAAACAATATTCAAAACTGGACTATCGATTAATAAAAGAAATGGCTTTATATTGATACTAATGATACACACCGACACGTGTGAAGAAAAGCTACAGATTCTGATAAGTATTGGGAATTTTGGATGTTAATAATTCCCTAAGTCTTTACCCTCCCTATCATGACAATGCTACTTAAAATATTTACATTGTCCCTTAGCCAAGTTCAAAATAACTCTACCACATATTTAAGAAAGTGTTCAACATAAGTACTCGACAAACCATTAAATCTATTTATTCCCAATTCATTATTTTTCAATATATCTTCAATCATAATTCCATTTATATAAATTCAGTTTAATAAACGTTTCCATTAAATCTCTTTTACAAACTAACAAATTTTAATCTACGCATAATTATCCTAGTCATTCTCTAACTCTTCATTTTTGTATATATTCAGTGGGTAAAATAAAGTATATAAAAGTAAAGTGTAAAGCAAATATATATAAGTAATTGAATACAAAATTAGCAAATATAATTACATAATCCTTAGTCAAATGCAGATATTATTTTATTTAGACGTTCGAGTGGCATTTTGTTAGAATTTAATTATAGGTGATTCATAATAATGTTTTTTATCATTGTTGTTGTAGTACTCACGACCTTAAATATCCACTCCATGATGTGCGTAAAGTTGGGCCCAAGTTCACGTTGACATTGTCGAGCTGTAGGTCAAACTTTAAAGGTTCTAAGTTAAATTCCTATTCAAATGCCAAAAGTTCCGTCAATCTGCGAGTATTTAATACATTATTAATGGTAATACAAAAGAAAATCAAGAATCAAAACAAAACATGAAATATAACTGCAGCACTGCAGCGATAAGACCTTAGGAGACTGCTGGCTGCTACGCTGCGCTGCGATAAGACGGAATCACAAAGTTAGACCTCCGTTGGTCATAGGAGATGATCTTCACTGCGTGACGTTGATGATGTCCAAATATAATTAAATCTGATCCGGTCGTCTAAACTTCTGCATAGCTGAATAATCTGGATGAGCTGTAGCCTTCCAATATATTTGGCCAGTTATTATTCGGCAGGTGGCCGGTTGCGTGACTTGTCTGCTGAAGGTTATGTCGCCTCGTGGCCTCTTCTTGGAGCGAACTGGGTTTAAGCCATGAGCTGATGCGGTGGTCGACGAGACGGGGGGGTAGACGGCTGTAGAGCAACCAAATGCTCTTATATAGGCCTGGCCTTCCTTACGCCTTGGGATCGAATCTCTTTGCCACTTTCACACAAATCGCACACGGAAATTTATTGAAATATCCCACTCTTGTTTTCATGAGATTGGATATATATAATTAAATTATATTTCCACGTGTATTTGAAGTTTAAATGGGCAGCGTCAAAAATTGTGAGCGTTCGCCACGAGGTTTAATCCGATAATGAATTAAGCTCTGGGAAGCTGCATGCCGGTGGTCGCTGCTATAGCTTTTCTTTTCCTAACTGTACAATCGTACGATCATATTCTGTCCTGATTGGTCTAAGACAATTCTCTCACTTTTTGGGTTATACAAAAGCTGCTATAATTTAGGGCGAGGGTGTCTTCAAGAGTTATTGCAGTGTAAAGTTAAGTTGGTCACTACAAAGTGTTGAAACAAACCATACCAGCGTAAGTGGCCACGTTCAGCAACAGCTCTATCGCTCTCATTCTAGCAGAGTCCCGTTTATAGATAATTCATTTATTCATCCTCACCCATTGACAATATATAGAAACACGCATAACAGCAGAAGGAACAAGGAGAAGAAGTAAATAGCGACTACGCGCATACACATTATTTTCGCCCCGACCTGTATGTATAATCTCATCAGCATGCATAGAAACACTCAGTATCCAACTCGCCAAAATCTCATCGCTCAGGATTAAAGTGGGGTAAGTTTGACGGACCACTGCACACTAAATATAATAACGAATCCACGGTAATTTATTTAGAAAAAAATATAAATTCTTTATTCAAATAAATGTACAATTGCGGAAGAGGAGGCAATTCACGCCTTAAGTAAGACCGAACGGATTAAATCTAAATCTGTATTTATATGAGCTTGAGTGGCTCTCTTCTTTGTTCAAATGGGTTGCGCTCTTTAAGAGAGTTGTGCATGGAAAATTACCAGAATTTGTGCTGTGTTATCTATTTGGTTGCTTAGCGGGAATCCGGCATCGCCGGATGTTTATGTCTACGAATCAATGTTTATGTTGACGCGGCCGAAATTGTTATTTTCACCAAGAACTGGGGGTCTGTTAGTCTTGAGAACTTGGATGTGTTAGGGCTGTAAGTTTTAGTGTGTTGCTGTGCATATGTATCATTTGATATTGGTGCGATTTACATTATTTTCTATTTCTGTTACATCATTGTTTACAATATTTAATTCAATAGGAGTGGTTATTTGTCTCTTGAATTTGATTATAATTTTCTTAGGTTTATTCTTATATTTATAGATATAATAAAATATTATGAGAACTTAAATATTAAAAATATTTTAAAATATTAAGTGTAATTAATTGAAATTTATTATTTGCTTTATTATGGATTTCAAAAATATCTTAGCTAAGAAAGATAGTGATATTGTTGTTGACATCAATCGTTTGTATAGTATTTGAGATATCGTTTGATATTGAGATGTCTTCGATTTGTATGGAACAGTTAAAAGCTTTTATTATGTTGTCTCCCTCTATTATTATATCTCTATTTATGCACTTTTTGTTAAGTATGGTTTTTGGCAAGTTCCAAGCTATATTAGGTTCGACATAACTGATTTCAAATTCCTTATGAGTTTTTACATATCTACATTCTGTATTGAATTGATTAAGTATGCCCATTAAACATTTGTTTATTATTAAAGTTTTTGAAGATGCCAAATAAGTTTAATTATTTTGAACATAAAATTTATTTTGTACATTTTCTATTAAAATGTTTCGATTGCTATCTGGACATGGAATTATTAGGATTAAAAATGCCAAGTCTTGTTAACGGAATTCCAAGTTCTACATTCTCAGTAAACTGTTGTAAATTAAATGATAAAATGTTTAATCTTTGATCGACTTCATTTATTGCACTTAATAAATTCATAAATTTGGATTGTACATCAATTGTACAATCAATTTTTTGGATTGTACATCAATCTTATCTTCTAACATTATTTGTAATATAAATCGTGAAATTATGAATTCATCAATTTGGATGGTACAATTTTTAATCCTTACAATGTTATTTCCTGATATTACAATTTTGTTGTTAGTGCAATCTTGATTGATGGCTGTTTCTGGTAGATTCCCTGTAATTAGTATATTCGGATCTATGTAATCGATTTGAAAATTTTTATGAGTCTTTGTGTATTTACACTGTTTGATTAATCCAACTATACATTTGTCGAATACTACTAACTTTATATCCTTATGGTATACTTGATTATTGAAAATATAAATCTTATCAAGTATTTGCTTAGTTAAAATGTAACAGTGTTTATCTGGGTAAGGAACTACTTGAAAGATTGGAACTTTAGTGATTTCGCTTGGAACATGGGTGTCTAAATATGTGTCTAGACATGATAAATAGGCAAACTATAAATATGTTCTATTTATGGGCTGTCACTAGACAGCATAAGTGGCAACTACAGATAAGTTACGATTGCAGCGGCCTATTGCCAAAGTGTCAAGAGATATGACCACGCGGGAGGTGATTAGCGCGGTCATAGGCCTCAAACATAGATTTAAGAATAAAACTCAGCTGTATTTACAAACGCAGACTGCGGCGTCTTACAAGCGCTGCATTATATAATTAGATGATAAGAACCTATGTAAGAATGAATAAAAGGCGAAGCCCTCGCAGTAGCGAGTAAGTTAGATTCAAACACCCGAATTGAACTCATTAAGTGTACGCACAAGTTTATAGTGTGAACATTTAGGTCCTTCGAGCAATTCTGTTATTTTCCACCACCAGTGGTAAGAAACACAGAAGAAAAAACCAGCGCTTCAAAGTAAAAAGAGCAAGGCTTCTCGAGTGATTCTGTTGTTTCACCCCAGTGGTAAGAAACACAAAATAAAAGACCACGCCTTAAAATACTAGGACTATAAGGTAAAACATTTCGTTCTTGCTTTTCCTTGGCTGATCAATCAGCTGTGAGTCGAGGCACAGCTAGGTCAACTTGGCGACCAATCAAAAAATCCTCCAACGGATTACGCCAAAGATTACAAGCAGAAAGCACAAAAAAGTCACAGTGATTGTTTTCCCAAGATGTTGTCGGAAAGATCTGTGAAATTGATGCATGACCAAGGAGAGCTGCAGAACAAAGTACTGCCATCAAGCCATCAAGGAAAAGGCATCCATACCAGCAATAGAAGCATTGGTAGTCCGATTTACTACTAACAATGCGCTGGTAAGATTGGGAGTTGGCGATCATCAATAATTTAATGATAAAATATTTATTAAAACTATGGATGCTATCAAGGCCTACAATTAGTCACAATTAAAGGTAGAAACACTTGAAGAGATAAATATACCAAGCGGATCAAAATTATCTGATACCGCATCAGCTCGGAGCTCCAGTCCAGTTGATAATCTGGTTCAACTGGTGGATAGAAGAGCGGACAGGGTGAGGCAACAGATGAGCCTAATCTACGAAACCCTGGATGGTTCAAGTGAGATTGAACTAGTCAAGCAGCTGGCAATGAAAAGTCATTGGTCCAACGTGACGGACACACTGAAACTGCTTGAAAACAAGTATGACAGAATGTCTTTGGTCAAGATGAGGCAGAAATTCTGCAATCTGAAGTTGCCGCACTACAGATGGTACTTCAAATGAAGTTGGAACAATTCAAAAGTTCCAACTACGACGTGCCAGAACTCCCAAAAGTGGACCTTCCAACGTTCAATGGAAAGGATTCAGGAAGGATCTTAGCAACACAAGGAAGCTGGGATATTTAAGAGCCTGCTTAAAAGGAGAAGCTCAAATGGTGGTTAGCCATTTGATAACGGGATCAGCAGCTAGCTATACAGCAGCGTGGGAGCTTATCTGCAAACGCTATGAGAATAGCAGAAAGATATTCTCCCAACACTTCAACAAATTAATGGAACTGGAGTGCTTGCTGCCCCATGATGAGAAAAATTTAAGGAAGTTTTTGGATACTGCGACCGAGAGCATATTTATCATAAACGAAAAAGGAAAAATAGAAAGCTCTGCTGACGTAATTTTAGCAGTAATTCTACTGCGGAAATTTTCTCCAGAAGCCTTGCAGCTGTATGAACAGCATGTAAGAAAGGCAAGAGCTATACAGTCCTTACAAGACGTACTGGGGTTTATTGAGCAACAATACAACACAGTAAATGCCATTACCAAAAATACCGCTCAGATTGCTACAAGAAAAGTGCAAGTTAGATCATGTGCCTTTTGCTCTAAGAATGGCCACGATATGATAAAGTGTCTCAAATTCAGAGCACAATCAATCGAAAAAAGAAAAGAATTCGTTCAAAAGAACAGCATGTGCTTTAGATGCTTTGGAAAGCATAATGCTATCGACTGCAGAAAGGAAATTACATGCAATCGATGCTCCAAAGGACACAACAGCCTTCTTCATGAAGACACAAAACGCAGTATCAACAGCAATAGCCTCAAGCTAGCCCAAGACACACTATTGGCGACAGCTGTTGTTTTAGTGAAAAACAAAGCTGGAGGTTACAACTAGTTGAGGGCGCTTATTGACGGTGGATCCCAGAAGACGCTGATTTCAGAGGAAGCAGCACAAATATTAAGGATTCCCAGAGTAAGGAGTACTATAGAGGTCGAAGGTATCTCCCAGACTACTCAATTATCAAAAAATAGTGTCCACCTGACGATCAAACCAAAAATTCCAAGCAGCTTCAAAGCATCAACGGAAGCATTGGTTTTACCAACACTCCATAGAGCCCTTCCCAGCAAAAAGTTTGATATTGATATCAACAAAGAGTGGAAGGGCTACAGGCTAGCAGATCCACGATTCAACGAGCAAAGCAGAATTGACATAGTGATAGGTGTGGATCTATTTCCCCTGATTATGATGGAGAAAATAAAAACCGTGAATGGAATCTTGGGACAAAAAACCAAATTTGGATGGATTGTGTCTGGAAATATAACTCGAGCAGCAAAGCAAAAAAATATAAGTGCCACTACATCAATAAATCTAAAGGACCTGAAACGCTTTTGGGAATTGGATAGATGGAAGCTGATTCAACGCATCAGAGGTGATTTTTGGAAGAAATGGAAAGAGGAGTATCTGGTGTCATTGCAAAAGCGAACCAAATGGCGCCAAGAAAAGCCAAATCTGAAGGAGGGACAGCGGGTTCTTATAAAACATGAGAACACTCACCCTGCAAGATGGCCAATGGGAAGAATCATTAGTACGACTAAAGGACAAGATGATAAAGTCCGGGTAGTCACGGTCAAAACAAACGAGGGGGAAGTAAAAAGATCGCTAAACAAGATCTGTCAACTTCCTGTTAGCGAAGCAAAACCAGCTGGAGCTGGAACGCATAAATGATAGACGACTACTGGCCGTACATTTTTCCCCCCCGGAGAATGTCTAAACATGTGTTTAGACATGATAAGTAGACAATCTATAAATATGTTCTATTGAAGGGCTGCAATAAACATGTCACGGGACAGCATAAGTGGCAACTACAGATAAGTACGGTTGCAGTGGTCTATTGCCGAAGTGTCAAGAGATATGATCACGCGGGAGGTGACTAGCGCGGTCATAGGCTTCAAACATAGATTTGAGATAAACCTCAGCTGCATTGACCAACGCAGACTGCAGCGTCTTACAAGCGCTGCATTATATAATTAGATGATAAGAACCTATGTAAGAATGAATAAAAGGCGATGCCCTCGCAGTAGCGAGTCAGTTAGATTCAAACACGCGAATTGAACTCATTAAGTGTACGCATTAGTTTATAGTGTGAACAGTAGGTAACACAAAGAATTTTATGGTTACATTTATGTAAATGTAATTATTATTTGAACCTGTATCTATTAGTATTTTTAAAGTTTCTCCATTCCTCGATCTACACTCAAAGTAAGGTAGGGAGGAATTGGTTATTCTAAAAAATTTATGAGGGTGTAGTCATACTGGTACTCATGGTTACTATGGTCGATGGCGTCTACGTATTCTGCTAGAGTCTCGTTGCAGTTTGGTTGTACCTCGTCTTGGGTGTTTAGAGTTTCCTCATACTCCTCCAAGGATAGGCTTGTTTCTTCGGTTGTCTCTGGAAGCTCTGGAAGTCCTCCCCCCTGACTGGATATTAAAATTCCTAGTTCTTTTCGTGGCGTCATTTAGAGGGTATGGGGGTCTTTTCCCTTTTGTTCATATAATTAACTTGTTTTGTTTGCATGGATTTATCGATATACATGGGTTCGGGTTTCGGTTGGGGTTTTGCCGCAGATGGCCGAGTTGGTGGATAGGGTGTTATAGGTTGATTTATCATTCGTGATGGACTGGGTCGGTTTGGATTATAAGTCGGCATTTGATGGCGCGGTTGGTTAAATAAATTATAATTAGGTTTAGAGAAGGGAGATGGATTCCTTGTGTGGTCATTTACAGTTGGGAATGATCATTGTGCTAGCCCTGCCGGTGTTAGTTCATCTTGCATAGTGGGTCGGTAATTTATACTTCTAAACCCTGATTGTAGTCCTTTAGCGGTAGCGTGATTAACACGGAATGCTTGATCGTCTTGCTTAAGACAAAGGTGTAGAGCAGAGGGTAAATCAGTAGGCTCCTTCATTCCCAATAGGCGTGGCAGATCTCCGCGGAGTCCACGCACTAATGTGTCCAATACTTTATCCCTAAACATTTTTGTCATAAGCTGTTCTGCCTCAGCTCCTAATTCCATGCAGCCTACTTTTTTTAAAATTATCGAAAGGTGTTTATAAACTGCTTGGTGGAATTCTTCAACTGATTGCTGAGGTCCCTGGCATATTGTTGTCATTTGATATTCGAGTGTTCCCAAATCCCTCTTGTCTGCATGATGTAAGGTAAGGCATTTGGAAATAGCGTGCTAGAATGTTATGCAATGTTACTCAATTATCAAAAAATAGCGTCCACCTGACGATCAAACCAAAAATTCCAAGCAGCTCCAAAACATCAACGGAAGCATTGGTTTTACCAACACTCCATAGAGTCCTTCCCAGCAAAAAGTTTGATATTGATATCAACAAAGAGCGGAAGGGCTACAGGCTAGCAGATCCACGATTCAACGAGCAAAGCAGAATTGGCATGGTGATAGGTGTGGATCTATTTCCCCTGATTATGATGGAGAAAATAAAAACCGTGAATGGAATCTTGGGACAAAAACCAGATTTGGATGGATTGTGTCCGGAAATGTAACTCGAGTAGCAAAGAAAAAAATTATAAGTGCCACTACAACAATAAATCTAAAGGACCTGGAACGCTTTTGGGAATTGGAAGATGAAGTCGATGAGACGATTACAGACAATGCAGAATGCGAAAGAAAATTCCAACAAACAACTGTCATCAACGAGGAATGTAGATTTGTGGTTTCAATTCCATTCCACAAAGAGGCAAAGCTGGGAGACTCTCGCAAACAGGCAATGGCAAGGCTTATGCAAATGGAAAAGAATTTCAAAGAAACCCAAAGAACTGGGCTGCATACAACGAATTCATGAAAGAATACCTTAAGATGGGACATATGGAATCTGTAAAGACAACGGGTCAAGGTAAATACTATTTACCCCATCAAGCAATCATCAGGCCTGGAAGCTTAACTACGAAGCTACGAGTAGTTTTTTACGCATCCGCAAAGACGACAAATGGACTAAGTCTAAATAACGTTATTATAGCTGGTCCTAAGATTCAAAAGGATATATTCGATATTTTAATTAAATGGCGCAAAATGTATCGCCAAATAAAGGTTGCTGAGAAAGACCAAGAATACCAATACCAAAATTGCCGATCAGTGAGGTTAAGTTAACAACCGTAACTTATGGCACCTCGGCAGCACCTTTCTTAGCAGTCCGATGCCGAGTTGGCAGATCGCTTTTGCCAAGAGGATAGCGTCTTATCAGAAACAATAAGAGACGACCTTGATGACCTCATAACTGGTGGAGACACAGTCAACGAGTGCTTTGAACTTCAAAGGAAATTGAGACAAGTGATGGAGAATGCCGGCTTGCATCTGCGAAAAGCGGTTGCAAATGACGAACGTATTTTAGCCGACATTCAGGACGACGGTGCTACGGAGAAAATCTGCATTGAGGAGAATGAATCGATCAAAACCTTAGGACTCCAATGGGATCCGAAGAAGGAGACATTTACGTTTTCGGCAGAAAACCCAATGCTAACACGCATAACAAACCGGTTAGTGTTATCATAGTTGGCCAGAATTTTCGACCCGCTAGGATAGTTGGCACCTGTAACGATTCAAGGCAAATGTTTCATTCAGGAACTGTGGAAGTTACCGATGACTTGGGACGTTGAATTGGAATCGAACTTAGCAAACTGGTGGATGGAATATGCTAAAGGTCTATCAGATTTAGAATTAAGAATTTTCCATACCTCAAAACTAATTATTTTCAATCAAAATCGTTTGACCACCCTTTAAAAATACTTTTTATCGTTTGCCCACCCTTTAAAAATTGTTTTTTTTTCGTTTGCCCAACCTTAAGAAATGGTAAGTAAGTACTGCCAAATGGTATTTGTAAATTTCTTGATGGACTGAGTTTTAAAATGTTATTTGGTTTGATTTATTTAAACTCACGAGAATTACGATCTCTTATTAGGAAGAAAACTTTTAGCAGAAGCAAAGGCAACAATAAGGTACCGCGATCAAGAGGCAACTCTTTACAACAACAAATACAAATTAGAAAAAGGAATAGCAGCACAGGAATAGAGTCATTTTCAAAATTTAAATATGTTACCTGACACTATGCTCAGACAACCAGACAACCATTTAACCCATATTAGACCATCAGACCTATACAGATTGGAACATATTTAGGAAAGCTAGGCATATGTAATTATTTCACAACTATAGACCTGTCAAAAGCTTTTCACCAGATCGAAATGGACCCAGAATCAGTTTCAAAGACAGCATTTTCCACCAAGCACGGTCATTATCAATATTTGCGCATGCCATTCGGATTAAAAAACGCAACAGCCACCTTTCAACGGTGCATGAATGACATTTTACGACCACTCTTAAATAAACACTGTCTTGTGTACCTGGACAACATACTTGCATTCTCGACATCCCTTGATGAGCACCTACAATCGTTCAGACTAGTTTTCCAAAAACTAGCAAAGGCCAACCTTAAATTACAGCTTGACAAGTGTGAGTTTTTCAAGAATGAAACCACATTTTCGGTCACAACTTTTTGGTGGGCTACCAAGTTGAAGCGATTTTAATTATTCTTGTAGCACTGATTAAGCCACAAAGTTAAACTTAAATCACACACGAAGGTACTTTGTTGTTCACTATAAGTTTAGGACCACCGACTGCGCCAATAACGAATCCACGGTAATTTATTTAGAAAAAAATATAAATTATTTATTCAGTTTAGTTTAGTTTACATGGACAATATAATAGTTGTTTCCACTTCATTGGAAGTATTTGATAAATTACAGAAAGCTAATGGAAAGTTACAACTTGACAAATGTGAATTTATGAAAAAAGAAACAGAGTTCTTAGGTCAAAATGTAACTATCGAAGGCATAAAGCTTAACCCAAATAAAATAGAAGCTATACAAAAATTCCCATTACCTAAAACTATTAAAGAAATAAAATAATTTTCAAAATAATTTTCATTAATTTTCATTAATTCAAAATAAAAAAATATTTCCTGCCCAGTGGATACTTTATGTGAGAAATCGGATGATCAAGACACCCAGGCCCGGGACCAGTAAGCACAAAACCGATCCAGTCCATGCGACAGAACACAACCCTATGGAGGGGGCAAATTAATCACAGAGGAGCAGCAGTTGTCTGCAGCGGTAACAATTGGTGGAGACACATAAAAAGCCACGATCGACACCGGGGCAACAGCGAGATTCGTTATCGAAGAGCCCGAGGATCGATAACAAGGATAAGACGGCATGTTAGGTTGGCACATGAAAGGTTTGGCGAGATCAGAGCACAGCTCGAGGTAGAAGTCGAAGATGGCTTTACGTGAGCCTTCTGATATTACCAGGAGTAGTGGATGCGTTGGTGTTGGTGTTGGGGTTAAATTTCCTCACGTAAGTCCGGGTCGAAATTAGCTGCGCCGGTCAAACAATCCGGATACCGGCAAGGAACAGGCACAAAGGGTGGCTCGAGAAGAAGTTATTGGTCGCACTGGTCCAAAAAGACTGCGAAGATAACGTGGAAAATTGCTGGATGCAGAACTCGCTATTACCGCAAGAATCCCATGTACGAGTTTCTTTTGCGAAGTCATTCCATACGCATCGAACACTTCGAGCCTGTTACGTACGCCCTTTCCGTGAATTCATAAGACTTTGCAGATTCGCAGATTCAAAACAGCCAGAATCTAAAGCAGTTGGGCTATATGGAATTCAACCCAGAAAATGCAGTTTGGCAATAAACGGGTGTCAGATTACCAGTTCAACTGCCGTAATCGACCCCACGGAAATTCTACTCCAGTCACGGGCATAGTTCAGCAACAGCGTATTGACAGTGGGAACAGTGGACCTATCAGACCGATGACCAGAGTAGCCAAGAAAAAGCTCTGAGCCGATATAAAAAGACTTCTACCAACCGAGACAGAGGAGAGTAAAGTTCTTTCTTCTTTTGGGAGGTGTCATTCTCAGAAGAAGACCGTCTGAAGACAAACCAAAGATACTAATCAAGAAGCCTAGAGAAGAAAGACCGACGCGATAAGCAACACATAAGAAATCCCAAGATGGGCAGCAGGGAGTCCAAGGCCTCCGACAATACGGCCAATGTGATCAACACCGTGGAAGTGATTGATCACAAAGACCAGATCCTGGGTGTACAGCGTACCCTTAATTTCATCGCGGTGCTACTAGTGTTTATGGCGATATTCAGATTAGTAAAGGCCTAGATTAGTAAAGGAAGACTGACAGTGATATGCAACTCGTAAGAAATCTCAAGATGGGCGGCAGGGAGTCCAAGGCCTCCAACTATGCGGCAAAAGTGATCAACACCGTGGAAGTTGTAGTGTACGTAGTTCGACAGATTTTTAACTAGCTGGTCTTTTAATAGTGGGTGGTAATTACTAATAAAGAGGACCTTGTACTTCCTTCGCTAGGGATGCGCACTCTTGCTATGCTCGGGTCTAGCTCGCCGTAGGTCGGGGTTCTTTTAGCTTAGGAAAGTACGAAACGCTACTACATTTTAATAAGTGCGTCTTACTCATAAACAATATTCAAAACTGGACTATCGATTAATAAAAGAAATGGCTTTATATTGATACTAATGATACACGCCGACACGTGTGAAGAAAAGCTACAGATTCTGATAAGTATTGGGAATTTTGGATGTTAATAATTCCCTAAGTCTTTACCCTCCCTATCATGACAATGCTACTTAAAATATTTACATTGTCCCTTAGCCAAGTTCAAAATAACTCTACCACATATTTAAGAAAGTGTTCAACATAAGTACTCGACAAACCATTAAATCTATTTATTCACAATTCATTATTTTTCAATATATCTTCAATCATAATTCCATTTATATAAATTCAGTTTAATAAACGTTTCCATTAAATCTCTTTTACAAACTAACAAATTTTAATCTACGCATAATTATCCTAGTCATTCTCTAACTCTTCATTTTTGTTTATATTCAGTGGGTAAAATAAAGTATATAAAAGTAAAGTATAAAGCAAATATATATAAGTAATTGAATACAAAATTAGCAAATATAATTACATAATCCTTAGTCAAATGCAGATATTATTTTATTTAGACGTTCGAGTGGCATTTTGTTAGAATTTAATTATAGGTGATTCATAATAATGTTTTTTATCATTGTTGTTGTAGTACTCACGACCTTAAATATCCACTCCATGATGTGCGTAAAGTTGGGCCCAAGTTCACGTTGACATTGTCGAGCTGTAGGTCAAACTTTAAAGGTTCTAAGTTAAATTCCTATTCAAATGCCAAAAGTTCCGTCAATCTGCGAGTATTTAATACATTATTAATGGTAATACAAAAGAAAATCAGGAATCAAAACAAAACATGAAATATAACTGCAGCACTGCAGCGATAAGACCTTAGGAGACTGCTGGCTGCTACGCTGCGCTGCGATAAGACGGAATCACAAAGTTAGACCTCCGTTGGTCATAGGAGATGATCTTCACTGTGTGACGTTGATGATGTCCAAATATAATTAAATCTGATCCGGTCGTCTAAACTTCTGCATAGCTGAATAATCTGGATGAGCTGTAGCCTTCCAATATATTTGGCCAGTTATTATTCGGCAGGTGGCCGGTTGCGTGACTTGTCTGCTGAAGGTTATGTCGCCTCGTGGCCTCTTCTTGGAGCGAACTGGGTTTAAGCCATGAGCTGATGCGGTGGTCGACGAGACGGGGGGGTAGTCGGCTGTAGAGCAACCAAATGCTCTTATATAGGCCTGGCCTTCCTTACGCCTTGGGATCGAATCTCTTTGCCACTTTCACACAAATCGCACACGGAAATTTATTGAAATATCCCACTCTTGTTTTCATGAGATTGGATATATATAATTAAATTATATTTCCACGTGTATTTGAAGTTTAAATGGGCAGCGTCTAAAATTGTGAGCGTTCGCCACGAGGTTTAATCCGATAATGAATTAAGCTCTGGGAAGCTGCATGCCGGTGGCCGCTGCTATAGCTTTTCTTTTCCTAACTGTACAATCGTACGATCATATTCTGTCCTGATTGGTCTAAGACAATTCTCTCACTTTTTGGGTTATACAAAAGCTGCTATAATTTAGGGCGAGGGTGTCTTCAAGAGTTATTGCAGTGTAAAGTTAAGTTGGTCACTACAAAGTGTTGAAACAAACCATACCAGCGTAAGTGGCCACGTTCAGCAACAGCTCTATCGCTCTCATTCTAGCAGAGTCCCGTTTATAGATAATTCATTTATTCATCCTCACCCATTGACAATATATAGAAACACGCATAACAGCAGAAGGAACAAGGAGAAGAAGTAAATAGCGACTACGCGCATACACATTATTTTCGCCCCGACCTGTATGTATAATCTCATCAGCATGCATAGAAACACTCAGTATCCAACTCGCCAAAATCTCATCGCTCAGGATTAAAGTGGGGTAAGTTTGACGGACCACTGCACACTAAATATAATAACGAATCCACGGTAATTTATTTAGAAAAAAATATAAATTCTTTATTCAAATAAATGTACAATTGCGGAAGCGGAGGCAATTCACGCCTTAAGTAAGACCGAACGGATTAAATCTAAATCTGGAGTGCGAGTAGATCGCTTGGTCGACTTTATTTATATGAGCTTGAGTGGCTCTCTTCTTTGTTCAAATGGGTTGCGCTCTTTAAGAGAGTTGTGCATGGAAAATTACCAGAATTTGTGCTGTGTTATCTATTTGGTTGCTTAGCGGGAATCCGGCATCGCCGGATGTTTATGTCTACGAATCAATATTTATGTTGACGCGGCCGAAATTGTTATTTTCACCAAGAACTGGGGGTCTGTTAGTCTTGAGAACTTGGATGTGTTAGGGCTGTAAGTTTTAGTGTGTTGCTGTGCATATGTATCATTTGATATTGGTGCGATTTACATTATTTTCTATTTCTGTTACATCATTGTTTACAATATTTAATTCAATAGGAGTGGTTATTTGTCTCTTGAATTTGATTATAATTTTCTTATATTTATAGATATAATAAAATATTATGAGAACTTAAATATTAAAAATATTTTAAAATATTAAGTGTAATTAATTGAAATTTATTATTTGCTTTATTATGGATTTCAAAAATATCTTAGCTAAGAAAGATAGTGATATTGTTGTTGACATCAATCGTTTGTATAGTATTTGAGATATCGTTTGATATTGAGATGTCTTCGATTTGTATGGAACAGTTAAAAGCTTTTATTATGTTGTCTCCCTCTATTATTATATCTCTATTTATGCACTTTTTGTTAAGTATGGTTTTTGGCAAGTTCCAAGCTATATTAGGTTCGACATAACTGATTTCAAATTCCTTATGAGTTTTTACATATCTACATTCTGTATTGAATTGATTAAGTATGCCCATTAAACATTTGTTTATTATTAAAGTTTTTGAAGATGCCAAATAAGTTTAATTATTTTGAACATAAAATTTATTTTGTACATTTTCTATTAAAATGTTTCGATTGCTATCTGGACATGGAATTATTAGGATTAAAAATGCCAAGTCTTGTTAACGGAATTCCAAGTTCTACATTCTCAGTAAACTGTTGTAAATTAAATGATAAAATGTTTAATCTTTGATCGACTTCATTTATTGCACTTAATAAATTCATAAATTTGGATTGTACATCAATTGTACAATCAATTTTTTGGATTGTACATCAATCTTATCTTCTAACATTATTTGTAATATAAATCGTGAAATTATGAATTCATCAATTTGGATGGTACAATTATTAATCCTTACAATGTTATTTCCTGATATTACAATTTTGTTGTTAGTGCAATCTTGATTGATGGCTGTTTCTGGTAGATTCCCTGTAATTAGTATATTCGGATCTATGTAATCGATTTGAAAATTTTTATGAGTCTTTGTGTATTTACACTGTTTGATTAATCCAACTATACATTTGTCGAATACTACTAACTTTATATCCTTATGGTATACTTGATTATTGAAAATATAAATCTTATCAAGTATTTGCTTAGTTAAAATGTAACAGTGTTTATCTGGGTAAGGAACTACTTGAAAGATTGGAACTTTAGTGATTTCGCTTGGAACATGGGTGTCTAAATATGTGTTTAGACATGATAAATAGGCAAACTATAAATATGTTCTATTTATGGGCTGTCACTAGACAGCATAAGTGGCAACTACAGATAAGTTACGATTGCAGCGGCCTATTGCCAAAGTGTCAAGAGATATGACCACGCGGGAGGTGATTAGCGCGGTCATAGGCCTCAAACATAGATTTAAGAATAAAACTCAGCTGTATTTACAAACGCAGACTGCGGCGTCTTACAAGCGCTGCATTATATAATTAGATGATAAGAACCTATGTAAGAATGAATAAAAGGCGAAGCCCTCGCAGTAGCGAGTAAGTTAGATTCAAACACCCGAATTGAACTCATTAAGTGTACGCACAAGTTTATAGTGTGAACATTTAGGTCCTTCGAGCAATTCTGTTATTTTCCACCACCAGTGGTAAGAAACACAGAAGAAAAAACCAGCGCTTCAAAGTAAAAAGAGCAAGGCTTCTCGAGTGATTCTGTTGTTTCACCCCAGTGGTAAGAAACACAAAATAAAAGACCACGCCTTAAAATACTAGGACTATAAGGTAAAACATTTCGTTCTTGCTTTTCCTTGGCTGATCAATCAGCTGTGAGTCGAGGCACAGCTAGGTCAACTTGGCGACCAATCAAAAAATCCTCCAACGGATTACGCCAAAGATTACAAGCAGAAAGCACAAAAAAGTCACAGTGATTGTTTTCCCAAGATGTTGTCGGAAAGATCTGTGAAATTGATGCATGACCAAGGAGAGCTGCAGAACAAAGTACTGCCATCAAGCCATCAAGGAAAAGGCATCCATACCAGCAATAGAAGCATTGGTAGTCCGATTTACTACTAACAATGCGCTGGTAAGATTGGGAGTTGGCGATCATCAATAATTTAATGATAAAATATTTATTAAAACTATGGATGCTATCAAGGCCTAAAATTAGTCACAATTAAAGGTAGAAACACTTGAAGAGATAAATATACCAAGCGGATCAAAATTATCTGATACCGCATCAGCTCGGAGCTCCAGTCCAGTTGATAATCTGGTTCAACTGGTGGATAGAAGAGCGGACAGGGTGAGGCAACAGATGAGCCTAATCTACGAAACCCTGGATGGTTCAAGTGAGATTGAACTAGTCAAGCAGCTGGCAATGAAAAGTCATTGGTCCAACGTGACGGACACACTGAAACTGCTTGAAAACAAGTATGACAGAATGTCTTTGGTCAAGATGAGGCAGAAATTCTGCAATCTGAAGTTGCCGCACTACAGATGGTACTTCAAATGAAGTTGGAACAATTCAAAAGTTCCAACTACGACGTGCCAGAACTCCCAAAAGTGGACCTTCCAACGTTCAATGGAAAGGATTCAGGAAGGATCTTAGCAACACAAGGAAGCTGGGATATTTAAGAGCCTGCTTAAAAGGAGAAGCTCAAATGGTGGTTAGCCATTTGATAACGGGATCAGCAGCTAGCTATACAGCAGCGTGGGAGCTTATCTGCAAACGCTATGAGAATAGCAGAAAGATATTCTCCCAACACTTCAACAAATTAATGGAACTGGAGTGCTTGCTGCCCCATGATGAGAAAAATTTAAGGAAGTTTTTGGATACTGCGACCGAGAGCATATTTATCATAAACGAAAAAGGAAAAATAGAAAGCTCTGCTGACGTAATTTTAGCAGTAATTCTACTGCGGAAATTTTCTCCAGAAGCCTTGCAGCTGTATGAACAGCATGTAAGAAAGGCAAGAGCTATACAGTCCTTACAAGACGTACTGGGGTTTATTGAGCAACAATACAACACAGTAAATGCCATTACCAAAAATACCGCTCAGATTGCTACAAGAAAAGTGCAAGTTAGATCATGTGCCTTTTGCTCTAAGAATGGCCACGATATGATAAAGTGTCTCAAATTCAGAGCACAATCAATCGAAAAAAGAAAAGAATTCGTTCAAAAGAACAGCATGTGCTTTAGATGCTTTGGAAAGCATAATGCTATCGACTGCAGAAAGGAAATTACATGCAATTGATGCTCCAAAGGACACAACAGCCTTCTTCATGAAGACACAAAACGCAGTATCAACAGCAATAGCCTCAAGCTAGCCCAAGACACACTATTGGCGACAGCTGTTGTTTTAGTGAAAAACAAAGCTGGAGGTTACAACTAGTTGAGGGCGCTTATTGACGGTGGATCCCAGAAGACGCTGATTTCAGAGGAAGCAGCACAAATATTAAGGATTCCCAGAGTAAGGAGTACTATAGAGGTCGAAGGTATCTCCCAGACTACTCAATTATCAAAAAATAGCGTCCACCTGACGATCAAACCAAAAATTCCAAGCAGCTCCAAAACATCAACGGAAGCATTGGTTTTACCAACACTCCATAGAGTCCTTCCCAGCAAAAAGTTTGATATTGATATCAACGAAGAGCGGAAGGGCTACAGGCTAGCAGATCCACGATTCAACGAGCAAAGCAGAATTAGCATGGTGATAGGTGTGGATATATTTCCCCTGATTATGATGGAGAAAATAAAAACCGTGAATGGAATCTTGGGACAAAAACCAGATTTGGATGGATTGTGTCCGGAAATGTAACTCGAGTAGCAAAGAAAAAAATTATAAGTGCCACTACAACAATAAATCTAAAGGACCTGGAACGCTTTTGGGAATTGGAAGATGAAGTCGATGAGACGATTACAGACAATGCAGAATGCGAAAGAAAATTCCAACAAACAACATTCAACGAGGAATGCAGATTTGTGGTTTCAATTCCATTCCACAAAGAGGCAAAGCTGGGAGACTCTCGCAAACAGGCAATGGCAAGGCTTATGCAAATGGAAAAGAATTTCAAAGAAACCCAAAGAACTGGGCTGCATACAACGAATTCATGAAAGAATACCTTAAGATGGGACATATGGAATCTGTAAAGACAACGGGTCAAGGTAAATACTATTTACCCCATCAAGCAATCATCAGGCCTGGAAGCTTAACTACGAAGCTACGAGTAGTTTTTTACGCATCCGCAAAGACGACAAATGGACTAAGTCTAAATAACGTTATTATAGCTGGTCCTAAGATTCAAAAGGATATATTCGATATTTTAATTAAATGGCGCAAAATGTATCGCCAAATAAAGGTTGCTGAGAAAGACCAAGAATACCAATACCAAAATTGCCGATCAGTGAGGTTAAGTTAACAACCGTAACTTATGGCACCTCGGCAGCACCTTTCTTAGCAGTCCGATGCCGAGTTGGCAGATCGCTTTTGCCAAGAGGATAGCGTCTTATCAGAAACAATAAGAGACGACCTTGATGACCTCATAACTGGTGGAGACACAGTCAACGAGTGCTTTGAACTTCAAAGGAAATTGAGACAAGTGATGGAGTGAAATGACGAACGTATTTTAGCCGACATTCAGGACGACGGTGCTACGGAGAAAATCTGCATTGAGGAGAATGAATCGATCAAAACCTTAGGACTCCAATGGGATCCGAAGAAGGAGACATTTACGTTTTCGGCAGAAAACCCAATGCTAACACGCATAACAAACCGGTTAGTGTTATCATAGTTGGCCAGAATTTTCGACCCGCTAGGATGGTTGGCACCTGTAACGATTCAAGGCAAATGTTTCATTCAGGAACTGTGGAAGTTACCGATGACTTGGGACGTTGAATTGGAATCGAACTTAGCAAACTGGTGGATGGAATATGCTAAAGGTCTATCAGATTTAGAATTAAGAATTTTCCATACCTCAAAACTAATTATTTTCAATCAAAATCGTTTGACCACCCTTTAAAAATACTTTTTATCGTTTGCCCACCCTTTAAAAATTGTTTTTTTTCGTTTGCCCAACCTTAAGAAATGGTAAGTAAGTACTGCCAAATGGTATTTGTAAATTTCTTGATGGACTGAGTTTTAAAATGTTATTTGGTTTGATTTATTTAAACTCACGAGAATTACGATCTCTTATTAGGAAGAAAACTTTTAGCAGAAGCAAAGGCAACAATAAGGTACCGCGATCAAGAGGCAACTCTTTACAACAACAAATACAAATTAGAAAAAGGAATAGCAGCACAGGAATAGAGTCATTTTCAAAATTTAAATATGTTACCTGACACTATGCTCAGACAACCAGACAACCATTTAACCCATATTAGAATCAGACCTATACAGATTGGAACATATTTAGGAAAGCTAGGCATATGTAATTATTTCACAACTATAGACCTGTCAAAAGATTTTCACCAGATCGAAATGGACCCAGAATCAGTTTCAAAGACAGCATTTTCCACCAAGCACGGTCATTATCAATATTTGCGCATGCCAATCGGATTAAAAAACGCAACAGCCACCTTTCAACGGTGCATGAATGACATTTTACGACCACTCTTAAATAAACACTGTCTTGTGTACCTGGACAACATACTTGCATTCTCGACATCCCTTGATGAGCACCTACAATCGTTCAGACTAGTTTTCCAAAAACTAGCAAAGGCCAACCTTAAATTACAGCTTGACAAGTGTGAGTTTCTCAAGAATGAAACCACATTTTCGGTCACAACTTTTTGGTGGGCTACCAAGTTGAAGCGATTTTAATTATTCTTGTAGCACTGATTAAGCCACAAAGTTAAACTTAAATCACACACGAAGGTACTTTGTTGTTCACTATAAGTTTAGGACCACCGACTGCGCCAATAACGAATCCACGGTAATTTATTTAGAAAAAAATATAAATTATTTATTCAGTTTAGTTTAGTTTACATGGACAATATAATAGTTGTTTCCACTTCATTGGAAGTATTTGATAAATTACAGAAAGCTAATGGAAAGTTACAACTTGACAAATGTGAATTTATGAAAAAAGAAACAGAGTTCTTAGGTCAAAATGTAACTATCGAAGGCATAAAGCTTAACCCAAATAAAATAGAAGCTATACAAAAATTCCCATTACCTAAAACTATTAAAGAAATAAAATAATTTTCAGGACTAAAACTAGAACTAAAAAAGGTTCCGTTATAAATTCTAAAGATACCGATTATATATCAGCTTTCGAAAAATTAATATTTTTAATTGTGTCCGAACCAATATTAATTTACACAAATTTCGAATAAACATTCTTATTAACCACAGATGCAAGCAATGC
Source organism: Drosophila erecta (assembly GCF_003286155.1). Classification (NCBI taxonomy): domain Eukaryota; kingdom Metazoa; phylum Arthropoda; class Insecta; order Diptera; family Drosophilidae; genus Drosophila; species Drosophila erecta. The sequence goes on along the minus strand of NW_020825247.1, from coordinate 132,788 downwards.
CGCTCTAGGTGCTGTGTACAGAATCATAAACCTATTTGTTACGCTAGCCGTACTCTCAATGAACATGAACTTAATTATTCAGCAATAGAAAAAAAAACTTTTAGCTATTGTCAGGGCCACGAAATACATCAGATCCTATCTTTTTGGTCGTAAATTTCAGATCCTTAGTGATAGTCAACCTTTAGTTTGGCTTGATAATATCAAGGAAATAGAAACAAAAATAGAAAACTTCTACGGTGAATCTCCCTATTTACCTGCTACGGTCCAGCCATGAAGATAACCAAAATTACATTTCTTTTACGGAAAGACCAATAAACTACTATATTAGACAAATAGAATTTGTCAAGGACGACAATAACAATACACAGAAATAGGAAAATACAGGAAATAATAGGAAAATAAATCAAAACTTAAAATTCATTATAAAGAAATGTGTGTATGCAAAATAATTAATAAAAGAATATTTGTGTACAAAAAAACGTAATTTATTTTCATAATGAAATAGATCGATTTCCTTACATTTCAAAACGCCTACACAGAAGTTGTCAGTCCGAACAACATAACTAAAGTTATGAGAACAACCAGTAAGTTAATAGATATTGAAACTTATTCAGAATTTAATAAAAACCCACAGAGAACTCTTACATCCAGGTACATAAAAACAAATTAACATTTTTATAGAAAAATATAGTATTACTACCCAGATTATCTAAAGTTAATACAGAACATTATCAATAAATGTGAAGTATGTAACATGTGAAAAACCAAACATAGAGACATTAAATTATGAGTTAACTCCAAAAAGGTTCAGTCCTAGAAAAAAAATATGTTATCAATTTTTATTTAATCCATAATAAAACATTCCTGCCTTAATTGAAGTCAGCTTTAGGGAAAGCAAGAAATGGGAAAACCGTCCGAAAAAAAACCGAAATAGATTCAGCATTTGTGTGTGCTGCATTACATTTATGGCTAAAGTCCGAAAATCTGAACATTTCTGACATATAGAGATTATAATTACGGAGTTCGACCCAGAGAGTAAAATGACAGCATTTGAAACATTATGTTTATGTTTATAACCATAAAATTAAACATAAAATTATAACATAATACAACAGGTAAAACACCTGCACATATTTTTATATATGCAGGAACACCTGAATATGACCCCGAAGAGAAAACTAATAAAATTAATAAACTAAATGAAAATAGACATAATTATGAAGTAGACACTAGATATAGACAAGCACCAATAGTAAAGTTTAAGACAACAAACCCATATAAAAAGACAGGAGAAATTACCCAGATAGATGAAAAACATTACGAAGAGAAAAACAGAGACAGGATATTAACCCATAATAAAAAAAAAGCATAATTATAAATCAAAATATAAAAAGAAAAAGAAAATTAATGAAACTAAATATAATGTAATTCCAGCACAACCCAAATCGACCAAGGCAATCCAACATGATTTGATGATCCTTTACTGTTTTCTATTATGTTTTATCCAACATGTCCGACAAAGTCTTGAAGTTAACCCAATTCAAGACAAAAATACCTTATATTTAATACTGAATCAATATATTTACCAATCAATTACGAGTATCGCTACTTATCTGTAAATATTACAAAAATAGAACAAAAATATGATAACTTAATAAAACAATCGGAAGAATATGAAACTTTATCCCAAGTTCAATATTTAGTAGAGAAATTAAAAAGAGAAATGAATGGCATAAGAATAGCAAAGCCCAGCAAACGCGGCACGATCAGAGGGGTCAGTGGAGTCATTGGTCGGTCACGGTGGTCCGGGGAAGAGCGTCAGCTTGACCTAACGGGCGATACACCTCCCCACGATAACATCCACAGCCCCAAGCCTAAGCACGGGACCGCGATCCAGGACGCCGAAGGACAACGAAGGGCATCGGCAGCGCACAGGAACCTAGCACGGTCAGAAGGGTCAGTGGAGTCATTGGTCGGTCAAGGAGGACCGGGGAATAGCCTCAGCTTGTCCCAACGGGCGATACACCTCCCCACCATAACATCCTAAGCCCCATTCGAACCGACACGGTCGTGAAGGAAGGGAAGGAAAACGAGAGAGCGACACCGCGCAGCCAACGGCGAGGACCATAGGAATCTGTCATTAAAGAAGTCTGCAAATAAAGCTGTTCTAACATAACTCTGTCTTCTCTATGTATCTATATTTAAAGAAATAACAATAATATTAACAGTAAATATTATTAGCCAGATTACCAAAAGTTAATACAGAACATTATTAATGAATTTGAAATATGTAACATGTGAAATATGTAACAAGTTATAAATTAACTCCAGAAAATCGACAATAAAACATTTTTGTCATGCATTGACATTTACTCAAAATACGTCGTCTTAATTGAAGTCAACATTAGAGACTGGCTTGAAGCAAAAACAGATTTACTCAAAATCTTTAATGACATGGGAAAACTGTCCGAAATAAAAGCCGATAGAGATTCAGCATTTATTTGTGCCGCATTACATTTATGGATAAAGTCCGAAAATATGAAAATACATGTCACAACAAGCACCAAATGGAATTTCTGACATTGAAAGGTTCCATAAAACTATCAACGAAAAGTTAAGAATCATAAATAGTGAGTCCTACCCAGAAATTAAATTAACAAAATTTGAAACTATAAAACTAAACATAATACAATTGGTAAAACACCTATATATCTTTATTTATGCAGAAACACCCGCATACAACACCAAGCAAGAAAAAATCAATAGAATATAATATATAAGCTGAATGAAAACAGATATACTTGCGAAGTAGATACCAAATATAGACAAATAAGTGTAAAACTACTAACCCTTTTAAGAAAACAGGGCAAATAAAACAAACAGATGACGAACACTACGAAGAAACTAAGAGGAAGAAAAATTGATCATTACAAATCTAAATTCAAAAAACAATAGAAAATTAATAAAAGTAAATATAATTGCAGCTCAACACGCGAACCCCAAATGGAACCTAATCAAATAGCTGATCACAATAACCTTCATAATATGTTCTGTCCGAATAATGGTCAAAACCTAGAAGTGAACCCAATACAAGCTAGGAATGTATATGTAATATTTAACACAGGCTCCGTAAATTTTACTTTTTTTTTTTTTTTTTTTTTTTTTTTTATTATAGTTTATTAAGATTTACAGGATAGCTATGAACTCTTTTATTACCTTATTTTCTATTGTTTCTGCCAATAGGCGCTCCGGCTATAGGAAATATTTAATATAGCTTTTTCTAGTTTAGTCTAGTACTCTCATGTTGTTATATAATTAATATTTAGCTATTAAGCTATTGTTATCTTTGTACTAAGTCTCTTGGTTGGCGTCTTTAGATCCTCTGCCTCGGTCGAGTAATGGTGAGATCATTAGCGAGACGATTGCTGTGGTTCATCAGTCTTGAGTTGTACCGACTGGAGTGGAAGTTGATTTGATGTAGGACCGTAACTAGTTTTAGGTCCCTATGTAGCACGCTATTTCGAATGTACCACTCACAGCCTGTACTTTGTCTCGCTATTTTGTTCTGGGCCACCTGAATTTTTTTGATTTGGCTATCTCTTGCTATCCCCCAGATTTGGCAACCATATTGCCAGATGGGAGCAATGACCTGCTTGTATAGGGTGTGCTTATTTCGGGTGGAGAGTTTACTGTTGCTTCTTAGGAGCCACCAGTGCTTTGTCACAGCTGCTCTCACCCTTATTTTGATGGCTGCTATGTGGGAAGCAAATGTGAGCCGGCGGTCTAATGTTATGCCAAGATATTTGGCCGTACTATACTGCTGTACCATCTCCTAGTTGAACAGCAGGTGGTGTTTTCCTCCTTAGTGAGAAGCACACGTTAGCTGACTTTTGACCATTTATGCCAATATTCCATCTTCTTGCCCATTGCTCATACCTGTCAGCGTACTCTTGTAGGCCGTCTGCTGCTTCATATTCGCAGGATGATCTGTAAGTAACACAGACGTCATCGGCGAAAGTGGCTAGAGTCATCCTGTCAGGGTTGGCGTCCATACTAGCATTTGGCTGCGGCATATCGTTGGTATACAGACAGTACAATAATGGACCCAGTACACTTCCTTGAGGCACTCCTGCACTGACCTCATGTATCCCTGAGGTTGCGGAGTGGAAACGTACTGCGAACTGCCTATTCGCCAAGTAGGACCGCATTAGCAAGTAATACGGTGCTGGTAGTGTCATTTTTATTTTGGCCAATAGGCCAATTTGCCAGACTCGGTCGAATGCTTCCTTAATGTCCAAAAAGAGCGCATTGCAGTATTCTTTATCATCATAGGCTTGCAATATTTGGTCAACGATGCGGTGCAGTTGTTCTATTGAGCTGTGACCTGCACGAAATCCAAATTGGTGATCAGGGATGGCTCTTGTGGATGTCATTATCCCAGCAATTCGGGCAGAGATAAGTCTCTCAAAGATCTTCGAGATTGATGGGAGGAGACTGATTGGCCGGTAGGATGCTGGGTCACTCTCTGGCTTTCCGGGCTTGTGGATCATACTCACTAAGCCAAATTTTCACTGGGCAGGGAAGTAATGCAACCTCAACATAGCGTTGAAGATCAACGTTATGTAAAAGATCGCGTGAGTAGGCAGCGCCTTCAGAGTAGCGTTGCAGATGATGTCGTGGCCTGGTGCTCTTTTAGAGGATTGGCGGTTTATGATCGTTGATATCTCACATTGATCGAACGGGAGAATCGGTGCATCCATTTGCAGCGCCTGCTCAAGGGCTTCCTGTGTTTCTTGTTTTTCCTGTTGGCTGGCAAGGTTAAAGGGCTTGAACCGTTCAGCTAAGTGCTTAGCAAACACTTCCGCTTGTTCCTTGTCAGAACGACACCATGTTCCGTTCTCATTAGCTAGTGGTGCCTTCCTGGGACACCTCCTTTTTATACTACGCGTCGCTTTCCATAGAGAATGCCTCGCTTCGCTTCCAGTACCAGTGTTGGTAAGCCTCTCGTCGAACCATGCGGCTTTATAATCCACCAGTTTCTTACGGAGGATATGTTGAGCTCTGTTCCACTCTAATTTGTCTAGAGGGTGGCGGGACCTCATCCATCTTGTCCGAAGTCGTCTCTTTTCAGCAATTAAAATAAGAATTTCCCGTGTGAGGGGTATACCTGCTGCTACGGGTCTCTGTGTCAACGTGCGTGTAGCTGTTATGGCTGCCGATTTCACCTTTACAGCAAATAGGTTGATTGCGTCCTCAATATCTTCTTCTGAGTTGATTTCTATATCAAGATACAGAGATTGCTCTAGAAGACCGCAGAACATTTCTAAGTTGGTGTGCCTGGTTATCAATCGATCTGCTGCAGGATATGTCAATGCTGTGACATCCAGCGTTATGATGAGAGGCAGGTGATCAGAGCTGAGATCAGGAGCCGATGTTATGGAAGCATGAATATCGAGAATGCCTTTCGCTACTGCAAAATCAATGTAGCTTGGAGTTCCTCTCCTACCGTACGGATACCGAGTAGGACTGCCTGTAGCCAGCGTGTTGACTTCCGTACTAAGAATAAGATCCGCGAGATCGCGACCTCTTTGATTGCATCTTCCTGAGCCCCAGAGCCAGTGAGATGCATTCCAGTCTCCTGCAATTATAAATTTTCGATGATTTAGCGGTAGTATGTCAGCAAATTCATTTGTTGTCCATGTGAAACGAGGAAGACAGTAAATCGCACCAAAGTTGATCACACCAAGCGCTGTGTTTATTCCTGCAGACGCTATTTGTACTTTTTCGCTGGTAACAGGGCTCAGAGGAAAATGCACCAAGCTAGATTTTATAAAGATCGCAGCTCCTCCTCTAGCATTGCCAACACTTGGATCATTAGCTGGATATGCATCAAAACCATATATTTTTGGCACAAAGTTTCCTCGGCAGTGAGTCTCACTAATTAGTATGACATCGATCTTATTTTGTCGCGCAAAGCACTCAAGCTCTGGCAGCTTCGTGGAAACGCCATCGGCGTTCCACATTAGAATGCGCAGCGGTATCATATTGTTGATCGTTGCGCTTGGAGGGCAACAAGCAATTTAAGAATTTGCCCCTGCTGCTGTGTCTGCTGTGTCTGCTGTTGCTGCTGTTTGAGCATCATCATCATCATCTCCGTCTGTTTTTCCTGTAACGAGCGGAGTGGATCGATATTTCCATTGAGGGTTCGCATCATGTTTTCAATGTTATTTTCAAGAGATGAGTGATATGCCGTATTTCGGGATCTCGATGCTGAACGGTTGCGGTTGTTGTCTCGTTGAGCTGCAACTCGAGATCTCGATGTCGAGCGGTTGCGGCTGTTGGTTCGTTGGTTTATGTTTGGGTTGTTCTGCTGTTCATGTTGAGTGACATGTACGCCTCCCCTAGCTGCATCTGCATAGGAGACACCTTGACGAGTGGCTACTCTTGGTCTGCTCCTAGTTTGATCGTTTGTCTCGGATTGGGTATTCACAGTAGGCCGAGCTCCAACTCCACGCTTGGGCCGAGATCGTTGCAGGAACGCCTGGTATTTGGAGCACCCTGAATAGCTTGCAGTGTGCTGTTGTCCGCAATTGTAGCACGTGCACGGTTCACTGCGCGGCCTAGTACAGTTGCTGGCAGCGTGCTCGCCAGCACATTTGACGCAAATATGCGCTTTACGACAGTATTTAGCCGTATGGCCAAACTGTTGGCATCGATGGCATTGCACAATAGCATTGCGCTTTCGGAGGGGCTCAACGATAACCCGCATATGGCAAAGTGCCTTGACTAGCAGGATCTCCTTATTATTGGCCGCGGCGGCAATATTCACGAAGAACATATTTACCGGCTTGGCTACAGGGGTGCCTGGCTCACTGCGTCTCTGGAGCAGATGGACGTCAAGCACCTTGTGTCCGAATTTTTCCAGATCCTCCTTAATCTGGCTATGAAGCGTGCTGTGGTGTAAGCCTTTTATGCAGACTTTAAACGGCCTATCTTCCTTCAGTTGGTAGCAATGGAATTCATATTTTTCGTGCTCAAGCCATCTGACAATACTGCGAAAAGTGGTAGCGTCATTTGCATAGAGTCTCATCATACCGCCAAGTGAAGCCCTAGCTTCAACTTTATTTGTCAGTTATTTTCCTGAGTTCTTGCATGAGCAGAGAGACGTTTTCAATACCTTCCATCACTATGGGCGGTGGTTTGGGCTGCGTCTTGTTGGGAGAACCTGAGGTGCCAGGAGAGTTTGCGGCCCGCTTCGCCGCAGCAATGGCAGCTTGATGACTTGTACTAGGCCTCTCACATAGCACGTCGTTGGCGTTCTCAACTTCCATGTCATCTGGGTGAAGCGCTAGCAATTCGAAACGGTTTGAGCTGCCACTATAGTTCGATTGAGGTAGGGGAACGTTATCACCGTTCTTGCTGAGGTTAGCTTTTTTCCCATCAGTCTTTGGGGAGGCGCATGACTTGCGCTTTATTGTTTGAAAGCGCTGCGAGGCTTCACCTGAAGCAGGGCTTTGGTACCGCGCGGCGGTTCCTGATGTGGACCCATTGACGCTCGAAAAAGCAGATGCCAATGAAGCTGCTGTGGCGGCAAAATCGGATACACGTAGAGTATCATTATCTGAGGGCGCATTGACGGCATTTCTAAGTTCCTCTCCTAGAATTGCCTTGTTCTTATTGGTAGCACTAGTAGTCCTTGACTGCGGCTTGTCAAATTGTCCGGATTTCATCGCACGCCTAAAAGTATGCAATAATATCAATTGATCTTGGGGCAGAATAGAAACTAAAAGCTTCTATCTGATACATAAGCCAGAACTTATCTGCTGCTTGAACCAAATGGTAAGCTCCTCACAGATGTTTGTTAAGCTTTCCAACGGATGTTGTGTTAAGCTTGCCGGCACGTGGCCGCTGAACAGCGGAGCACAATTTAATTAAATTTGATAATTTTAAGAACACTGCACTGGCACGTTACTATCACTGATGGTGACTCAAGATGTCACTAAGCACTAATTGTGCCGCTAATTGTGGACTTGTCTCTGGTGATTAGTGGCGAAAATATTAATAACCGCGAGCGATGATCAGGTGCGTGCTGCTCTTCGAAAGCTCAATCCGCAACTGTAAATTTTACTATTATTATTTTCTATTTTTCCGTAAATTTAACAAAAACTGAACGAACTTCTAACGATTTGATTAAACAAGATGAAGAATATAGCAGTATAGCCCCTATGCAATATTTAACAGAAAAATTAGATGAGTCAATGGAGGTATTAAAGCAATAAATCATTTAAGCGCAATTTATGAAGATGATCAAAGGCTAGAACTTTTAATATTCAATTTGCTTCAGGCATTTTTAACCCCAAATTATTGAAACACGACCGCTTATCAAATGTAAATTCGACCTGGTAAGTGTATTACAGGCATACTAAATCACACACCAGCAGAGTGTTCATATTCTAAAATCTAATAATAATCTTGGAGTAATTTATATGGATCCAAATATTATTTTACCTTGGAAATTACAAAAATTGTTTTAAATCAAGAGAAATTATAATAGAAATAGATAAAAAATTAAAAGCTTTTAATTGTTCTGTTCAAATAGATAATATCTTAATAACAACCATAAAACTATAAACTATTTACATAAACAATAATGTAACAAAATTAGGACCATTATCATATTTACAAACAAAAGAAATAATACAAGATCATACAAGTACACACAATACATTACGGATTGTAACATTAACTACACTTATAATTACTTGAACCTACAACATATTTTATTTATAAGTATGAAGGCATTCCCAGAAAAATAATTATAAAATATAAAAACGAAAATGCCACACAGACACAACAACCAAATAATACACCAATAGAAAACTGTTACAAACGAAAATAATGTAAACTCTATTTTGTATCCTAGATTATCCGCCTGAGGACAGGAAAATTTCTAAGACTGGCGTAGTGTCATATGTACCATTGAAGCACTTCACAAATACATACACACACAGAAACATAGTAGTAGACACACTGTAGTAGACACAGAGAGGGAAAGTGGAAGTGTTTGAAGACGGGCGCATCACGACGCGCCAGGGGCTGCGGCCTATATCAGCGACGCTGTTCAGTGCACTTACCCGGTGAGGACATGATCTCCGGAGTTCCATGGACCGTCCGCCGGCTGCGACCTCCAGGGCCATGGGATAGGTCAGGGTGAGAGAATTATTCGGAGCTTTCTCTTCAGTTTTCTCTTTCGTCCCCTTTCTTTTTTGTGCAACGCGAGATGCAATGTCACGCCAGCTGATCTAAGCCAGCTGTTTACACAGTGTTGCAAAACGACAGCCGCAAGCGTCTCCAACCACAGGTGGCGCTGTGGTTTTCGGGGACTTCTTATCGCTAACTGTCAATAGCAATTCGCTGGTTGTAGCATACTTTTCCTGACAACTCATGGAATCACAGTGAAAATAGATCCAAAAGACTCGGGCTAGTAATTATAGGTGTTAAAGGTCAAGGAGCAGACCAAAGGCCAACACCACCGCTCACGCGGTACACCTAAATCAGGGGCACTGGCGACCGAGTTGGAGCGGTAGAACTCCCACCGGTTAAGAACCCTTCCCCACTTCTCACCATCACACTGAAATACACGGAGCGTCTGACCCATAATAGGCGGCTCTGTGGTCTGCGTCTGTGCCACAATGGACGGCAGTAACCTAAACCTGGCTGTAGGTATAAACTGCAAAAAAAACCTGGCAGTAGGTATAAAATGCGTATACGAGTAAATAATGTCGATTATTAACAGCACTACTCCAGGTGGTAACCAATTAGTTGGCAATCCACCCGTCGAAAACTCCACGGCAGGGGCACGGATTCTGGAGGCCCCAAATCCCATTCTAAACCAACCTGGCGAGGTGGTGGCAAGCTTGGCCGCCTCGACAGTGAAAGCAACAAGCCAACAAGAGAAGGGTATGGACAATCCTAAGTAGTAGGAAAATCTTGCGCTCGCCGATCTTGCCAAGGGCACCTGCGCCACTACAGACTGCCGGGTCCAACCTTGCCGAGGGAGTAGATGTGCAGGACACGCCAAAGCGGGCTCGGACCCCAAACAGCCCCTCCGGTTCGAGTCGCAAAACACCCCCAAAAAGGACGAAGGCCGATAGGCAGCTCCTGTGTGCCGGTAAGCTGGTCTTGGACCAGCTTATGATCCTGACCAACGTCAAGCAGGTGCGACACATCAACGTCCAAATGAAAGCGATGTTCGCCAAAATGAAGACCCTCCAGGAGGACGCCAGCAGGGAGCTGGAAATGGAGTACGAACCAGGCAACGCACCTACGAATGCCGTGCCGGGATGCCCCAAGTGTGCGGGGGTAGAAAAGCGAAAGCCGTGGACAAACTACAGCAAATTAACCCTAGCCCAAAAAGAAACAGCTTCGCACAAGCGGACGTCCCCTACCCGTCGAAGGTTCCGAAGCAGTACTCAAGAAGCCCAGGGGCAGTCCAAGTACCACAAAGGGTGAAGCCGAGGGAGAAGAGAGCGAGCCCTCCAAAGTTGCAGGCGACTACAGCGGACTACAAGCCACGGCACAGCAAGCTGGAAGCCAGAGTCGTGGCAAGCCAGACACATGGACGAAGGTGGAGGCGAGGAAAAAAGTACGCTTGTCGCGGAGACACGACGCATACCACCACGCATAACCCTTCAGGAGTTTTCAGCAATCCTAGAGGATCTCGCTAACGACGCAAGAGGAGAGCGGAACATGGTCATCGCTGGGGACTTTAACGCCTGGGCAGAAGAATGGGGCTCAGTCCACACGAATGCAAGAGGACGAACCCTCCAGGAAGCTTTCGGGTCGCTGGAAGTAGCTCTCTTAAATACGGGATTCAACAGAGTTGCAGCCGGGTCAGTATTGGACCTCACTTTTTGCAGCAGTTCACTATTCCAGGCGCACAATGGTCCCTCAGCGATGTATACACGGCTAGTGACCACAAGGCGATAATCTGTGACATTATCAGCAGAAGACGTACCGCAGCCCCACCAACTCAAAGGCACTTCAACCCAAGGACCCTCCAGCGGGACACGTTCCTGAGGGAAATTGGAAATCCTGTCATCAGTGGGAACGCAGCGGACAGCGCAGAGTGTCTCACTCAAGCAGTTGAGACGGCATGTAGAGCCAGCATGTAGAGCCGAGTTCCGGAGGCAAGAATACGCGGAAAAGCGTCGGAACCTTAAAAGACTCATCAAGCAGTCAAAAAGGAGATGCTTCCTGGAACTATGCGATTCAGCCGAGCAGGACCCATGGGGATCAGCGTACAAAATAATCATAAAAAAGATTAGTCAAGCGAAAGCCCTGGAAGCCGGAGACGCCGCCCACATGACGGCAATCGTGGAACACCTGTTCCCAGTAGTGCCCTCCGTAAGCTCCGTAAGCTGCAGACGAGGCTCCTGCGGACGCATCTGAACTGATATTCACACCGGATGAAATTCGCAAGGTAGCCAGTGGATATGCCATCGGGAAAAGTACCAGGGCCAGATAGAATCCCGGACGGACATCGTCATTAAGCTATCACCGAGCACGCGAGCACCCGGAAGCATTCGCAAATGTTTTTAACCAGTGCCTCACGGAAGGGCGATGGACCCACAGGATAATCCCGGATGTCATGGCGAGGTTTACTTCTGGCTGACCCAGATCCTAAGCGGTCATGGGTGTTTTAGAAGTTACCTAACCAGGTTCGGCCACGATGATGACCGCAACTGCCCAGAATGCGGCGTCGAGGAAACTGCCGAGCACATTATTTTTATTTGCCGGAGATTCGACCGCGACCGGGAAGGCGGTCCATTAACAATATAATGGAGCCGTCGACCCTAGGGGAGCGTATGATCTCGGACCAGTGCTTCTGGGGCCAGTTCAGCAATTTCGCTGCGGACTCGATGAAGCGGTTGCGTGCAGCTGAGAGGGAAAGAGCCAGAAGGATACGACCAGCGGAGTAACACAGAGCGCACCCTGGCCCTGCGAAGCATAGCCTAGCGGTAGTACCGCAGGGACTCCAGGATCTATCTTGTTCTTTTTATTTCTAACCCCCCTAACCCCTTCCAAAAGGGGTTGCCGTTGCCGTTGTCTTCTCCACACGGGGAAGAGTCCAATTTTTTAATTAGTTTATTAAAAGAATACCGATAACTTGGCGGCAAAAACAAGTAGTTTATTATGGCGGCGGAGAAAAATAATGCGTGTACCCTTAACGATTTAAATTTTTAACATAACTATTTTCACACGATCGTAATATGAACATAGCTTAACGAAGGTTGGCAAAGGCGGGGCGTTGGTCCTAAACTAACTTACAGTAGTTTCAAATTTCCCTTCTTCATACAAAGAAACAATTTAAATGACTTAAATTTGCTGAATACTACTAGTATATAAGGCATAGGGACAAGGGACAATTCAGTCTTTAGGTACTATATAGTTGGATATGTGCGTTGCAGCAATACAATATGTGTTTGGTCAAACCCCAATTAGAATAATTTTGTTTATATTTGGATTCCGCGCCTTTTGAATGTTGTTAACATCTGTTGTATGATACTGCCAACTCGTACTAGCGAATGAGTGGCAGATAGGAAGAGGGAAAAATAGGGAATAGAACACTCTGAACATTACATTGAAGTTGAAGAAGCCACGAGAAGTGAAAGTGAGGAGAAATAATTCCAGACCTTTCATTAAAATTTATACTATTAAAACTAGAACTAGATGAAAAAGTTCTTGTTCTTACATTTTGGCGACCGTGACAGGACCTGTGCTAGTTTTTTAGTTAATTTTTGTGATGGTTGTGGTTATGTTTTGCCCCCATTTTTACATTGCTCCAAGTCTCGCACGTGCATTTACTACCTTTTGCCCTGCCAAACCCTCGTACATTCGCGAATCGCGTTTGCTGCCGGTCTACCCAGCGTCCGCCTAGAATTGTCGTTTGTGTATTTGCGCACAACTCATAGCAGCGCAGCTGCCGGCTATATTCAAGGGTCTCCCGCTGTATCCCTGGATGTCGTTGGAGTGGACATACCATTCTCCAAGTGTCATCGAAATAGTTGGAGTCGACATCTCGGTCCTCCATCTATACAAATCTATATGCCCTCAGGAGCACCACAACATTTCCCACTACATCTCGTCGTCTCGCTCGCTCTCACATACCTTGTAAAGCAAGGCACTGCGAGATCGAAAATAAAAAAGTAAACAAACATCTGCAAAATGTTTTCGCTGGAGCAAGTTAAAGCTGAGCACATCAGTGGAACCAAGAATTGGAATTATCTTTATGGAATCGTATTTTAAACTTGCTTTATCCACTCAGGAAGCCACATAACAGATGGAGCCAGCTGAAGTGCGCAATAATCGCTTGGAAACAGAGGAACTATTTAACCACGCCAAGGCTTGCATTTAGGAACAACTTCGACCAGACGCAAACAGCACCGGCATTCATGAATCCACGATTAATTTTCGGCACACATCTGCAGTACCTGGCAATGCAGAACGCTTTCGCCAGACTTAAGGACCTCCAACTGAAGCTGCGTGTCAGACTACCGGATACAGAATCTGTGCAAGCCGAACGCACCTCAACGGTGGATACGAGCCAGCAGACAACCTCCAAAGGCCCTCCTAGCAGTCAGGAACCGTGTGCGAGCAAAGCCTGTACTAGGTCAGACGATTAGGCGCAGTCCGCGCCTAAAACCCAGCGATTAACGCAGAGGAAGACTGCGGACCCACAGCGCCTACCCAGGGCTCCGCTTTACGCCACAGTTGCGGGAAAAATGCCATAGGCGAGGCTACAACAGCGACCGGCTGAGTCCCGCAGGAAGAGACCGCCGAGAGAGATCTGATGCGCTGATCATCACCCCAACAGCAGGGCTACCGTACAACGAAGTCCTATCGTTGGTCAAAAGAGGGCAGGACGCGAGAGTCAAAGCCATTGGTGAAAGTGTAACCCGGGTCAAGAGGACTGCCAAAGGCGAACTGCTACTTGAGCTATTCGTTTCGTCCCAAGACCGAACGCATAAACTCAGGGTGGACATGGGAGCAGTGCTCGGTGACCGTGCCAGCCTTCGAACGGTGACACAATCAAAAGTATTTTTGATTCGTGACCTCGACGAGCTAACCTCGCAGGACGAACTGAGGAACGCCCTGGAGTCTCAGGCAAACATCCCAGTGGACGCGGTGAAGATCAAGAGCCTTCGGCCAACTCACAATGGAGGAAAAGCTGTGGTAGTAGCAGTTCCAGCCAACCTGGCGGACCCGCTGGTTAAGCGTGGAAAGCTGAAGGTAGGATGGTCTCATTGCCATATCAAGGAGTTGGAGCCTCGGCAAAGGTGTTTCAAATGCTTGGAGGAAGGCCACATTGAGGCGCACTGTAGCAGTGCCGTTGACAGAATCCAGTGCTGCTTCAGATGCGGGACCTCAGGACACAAGGCCGCAGAGTGTCCCAACGAGGCTAAGTGCTTCCTGTGTGCAATCAGAGGGAGCCAAGCGATCAACCACACACACACACACATACAAGTAATATAAGTGTCCGACCCAGAGTTGTCCCGCGCCGCAGTCCAATGGGAGAGGGGTGGTGACTTCTGTCTCGGCTGTGACCGGCTTCTCGGTCGGGGAAGAGGAGCGGAGATATTCTCTGCTAGAGGTGCGCAGGCGATCCGCTGCGCAGCTCAGTTCTGGAAGGTAAATATATGATGGGAGAACTTTCTCCGTTATTGCATCCCCTTAAGACTAGACAACCAATATATAAAAAATACGGCGAAGGCCGGAGTATGCTTCTGAGCGTGCGCTCTTTATTGTGAATGAAATCAAACTGAACTTAAGGCTAACAAAATATGGGACTCATAGCGGCCACTCCAACGGGTAGTGTTTGCCGGCTATGCACGGGCTTCCGGCCAGACGCTGTGTCAGCAGTTTGGCCGGAGCGAGTCTTCGGACGATCGGTCGTAGCCGTCGCCCGGTTAACCTTAGTTAACTACTCCCCCCTCGGAAATAAGGCCGCTCTCGGCCGTCTGTAGTTCAGCGATAACCTGCCTAATTTGGCCTGCGGATTTTCTTGCCTCGGTGAAACGCCTAAAAATGAGCCCGATGCAAATGAGTGCGCAGCATATTGCTCCTGCAATAGTTACTACGAGACGTGTTCGGTGGTTGTCAATCTCTTCTCTGAACTCCTTGATGAACTCCAAGTTTCGTTCACTCAGACGGTGAAGATACGGGAGGCTGAGGACATCTTGGGTAGCGGTGATGTTCAATAAGGGAAGACTTGCTGTCCCTGGAGCTCTCTTCTGGGTGTTATTGTGGTTGATGAAGAGTGTGTCATTTATAGTGGCCTGTTTGTCAAAGGTTATGAGGTGTGTGCCATGAGTCCAGATTTCTGTCCCGTTGTCCACTTGCACTTTGGCAGACCTTTCGTTGATGATAATGATGCCTTCATCTACGTAGGTTATCGGATGCAAGTCACTTTCTTGTACTCGGCAGAGTGCTACCCCACCGGCGTGCAGTTCTTTGGCGCACGAACTCTCTGAAGCTAGGCGGCAGAATGTGGCTCTCGGTGATTCGCAGCAGTTTTTGATGGCGTAAACTTCTCCGCTGCATTCGGCTATGACATTGTCTATGATCTGCAACATCGTTCCAACATGGGCAACTGGGAAAATAGTGAACTTCTTGTAGGCTAATTTAATTTTGGGGAATTTAATGATAAAGTGTAGAACGTTACGGGACTGTAAAATCTTTGCAGACAAGACGGACAAAAGATATCCTATAGGTGTGTCGGTGGGTTCCTCAAGCCAAACTGTTTTTAAGTCTTCGTGATCTAAAATGTTCGGACTAACAATGTTAATCCTGGCTAGGGTTATTGCAAGCACTAAATTTTGTAATTCCGCCATCAACATGCGGTTTCTAGCAAGCAGTGTTTCATATAGGTGTCCAGTGTCTATTTGTGAGGTTTTGGCTGATCTCAAAATTGAATTGACGGTAGAGGTAAGTTGATTAATTTGATTTTGGGTTTTGGTGTTAATTTGGATCTGTCTATTGCTAGACTCGACTAATTTCATTTCGGAAAACCTGATTTTTTCTAAGTCGCTGGCATCCGGTGTCCCTGCTACAACCTTTAGCATAGATCCTAAGAAATCCAAGCTCCTAGCTACTCTTTGATGAACGCCCAACGACTCTAACAAGTCCTGGAGGTGGGCGGTATCCACGCTCAGAAGCTTATTCATATGGGATAGCGGAAACATGTTGGTTGTCTCCTCTATTACGCGCCCATATTCTGAGAGGTTTGCTGTGTGCGTGACGTAAGCAAACTCCTCCCATACTAGAATTTCGCCATCTACAATGGGGATGTACCTGGCCTGTGAATAATCGGTAACGTGGGCCAACGCCAAGGACAGGAGTATGCAAAATGTTGGTCCGATCCTGTGAAATTAAACTTTAGCTATTTTTATGCTTATAGAGGTTTTTCCCACCACCGATAAAATGAACTTATAGTAAAAAAAACAAAGTGCGCCAAGCGGCTTGAAGGTGAATATAAAAAATAAAGTGCGCCGGAAGGCTTGAAGGTGTGATAAAAAATAGAATATAAAAAATGA
This sequence comes from Drosophila erecta, assembly GCF_003286155.1. NCBI lineage: Eukaryota > Metazoa > Arthropoda > Insecta > Diptera > Drosophilidae > Drosophila > Drosophila erecta. Next base: position 116,193 of record NW_020825247.1, on the reverse strand, counting down.
ATATAAAAAATGAATAATAAAAAAACCATAAAGGACATTGTAGGTTATATCATTTAAGGTTGTGGACCACCCTCCCCTTAATGAGGACCGTGGATCCCAGAGTGAGAGAGTTTATTTCCAAGCCTTCTATTGGATTTAACCAATACCTTCTCGCCGACTTCGAATACTCTGTGTTGTCGGGAGGCGTTTTCCCTGGTCCTGAGCGTGTTTTGTGCCTTAATGATTCTGTTCCGGACTTCCGTCTGTGGGTCATCTGGGTGCTCCTGCACGATGTCAACTGGTCGTTTGTCAACGACAGAGTGAATTGACTTATTATATTTGGCGGTTGCCAACAAAATAATTTCCACAGTATCGGTTATGCCCTTGTCGATTTTTAGGCAACGAGTAAGCTCCAAAAGGGTGCTATGAAAGCGCTCCACTTGCCCATTTGACACGCTATGGAGTGGCGGTGCATTGGCAATGCTAACGCCAAAGTGATTGTCAAGCATGGTCGAGATAGTATGCGAATTTAATGATGGTTCATTATCGCAGTAAACTACTCTAGCCCTAGGGAAAAAATTCATAATCTGTAGTATGGCCGGTTTAAGGTCTTCGATTGTCCTAGAGTGGACATGTTGCACAATTGCGAACTTCGAAAACTTGCCAATGCAAGTGAGAAAATACTTTTTATCCGTAGAAAAAATGTCGATGTGCAGTAGTTCTCCCACATGAGAGGGGATCGGAGTCTCGCCTAGCTCATGCTTTTTTGGGTGCCTATCGTATTTGGCTTTCGCGCACGTTTTGCAGTTTGCTACGATTTCGGTAGCCAACTTGGTCATCTTCGGAAAGTAGTACTCGGAGAGTACCTGCTTAACGTTATCTTGGGCCGACCTGTGGGCCCTATTGTGTTCTACGGTAAGAATTTCCCGTCTCTCAGGGACTGCAAAAATATCCGTTACACGGTTTTTGCAGTGCCAAAATTTGGTGGCTGGAAATCTCCGAACCAACTCGTCCTGTATTAGTGCCAGCGTGTGCAGGTCACAATGAATGGCGTTAACGCCCTTCGGAACGATTACATCTGCGAGTTCATCAATCAATGACTCTTTGCAGGGGAAGTTAATCGCATGCCGCCTATTGTTTCCAAAGAGGACGAAGCTGCGCTTTAACGGAAAGCGTGCCTCCTCCAGAGTTATCTGGTTCTGAAAGCAGTTTAGGGGCTTATCCGTCGTTTTGACAGTGTGCGTCAAGGAAAGCTCGCTGTGAATAGTGGCCACGCTCGATTGAGCTTCTTGCTCCTCCATGACGTTAATTTGTTGCCGTGACAATGCATCGGCGACCAAGTTTTCTTTGCCGGGTTTGTAGAAAATACGCGCCCCTGATTCATCAATGCGCGCTTTCCACCTTTTAATCTTTGCATTCGGATTGGATTCCGATACTGTAAAGGTTAACGGCTGGTGGTCGGTAAAGATGTTGATGTCTTTAATGGCCATACAGGTAATGCCGTAGCTTGGCTAAAGTCCAGACTATGGCTAAGAGTTCCATCTCGTTGGTGGCGTAGTTAACCTCCCTGTCTTTCAATGTCCTTGAGATCATTGTTATTGGGCGTCCCTCTTGGGACAATACTGCGCCAATGCCATGGGCCGAGGCATCTGTCGTTAGATCAAATGCCTTTTTGTAGTCGGGGTACCTTAGCATCACGTCGTCGGATGCCAAGATGTTTCGTAGTTTCTGGAACGCTTGTTGCTGCGTCTCCGAGAACTAAACCGGAATGTTTCGTGACCTGTGTCTAATAACTGTTCCGTTTTCCCCTTTTAGGATGTCTGATACAGGCCTTGCTATTGCCGCGAAGTCCTTAATAAAACATCTGTAGTAGCTGGCTAGTCCTAGAAATGACCGTACCTCAAAAACACTTTTGGGTTCCGGAAATTCTTTTATAGCCTTAACCTTTTCTGGGTCTGTTGTAGCACCGTTACAAGTGACTATAAACCCAAGGAAGCTCACACTTTTCTTAAAAAAGCTGGAGAGAGGTTTTTTCCCTGTCGCGTTCTGCAAGAATGATTTGGTGATAGCCAGACTTGATGTCCAGCGTGGAGAAATGCTTCGCATTGCCTAGGTTGCTCAATATCATGTTAATATTTGGCATGGGGTATTTATCGGGCACTGTTCTTTCGTTTAGCTTGCGGAAGTCGATAACTAGTCTCATTTTCCGGTTGCCATGGTCATCGGTCCCTTTTTTATCCACAACCCATATCGGGTTGTTGTAAGGGGATGCCGACTTCTGGATTATCCCGTTTTTAAGCAGATCTTCAATCTCTTTGTTGACGAAGTCCGCCGCCCCCATTGGGTACGGGTATAATTTTGCGTATATGGGCTCATCACTAACTGTTCGGATGGTAGCTACCACCGATGTGTTAAAGGGCAAAGCCTCGTTGGGGTTTGCAAAACCCTTCTTCCTAGTCTTCAGCATTTCTAAGAACGCGTTTCTGACTAAGGGTGGCGCATCTGAGCAGTCCACTTCAGTAAAATTGACGTCGGTGCATGGGTGGAATTCAATTTTCTCTTCTCCATTGCCCCATCTGAGGTGGCCGGAGGCCAGACAAAGTGATGCCCCTGCCTGTTTAAGTAGGTCGAGGCCAACGATCGCGTCGAAGGAAGACAAATCAGGTAAAATGAAGAACGTGGCCTTCAAATCAAAAAGCGACACGAAGCATTTTTTCGTGATCGTGGTAACTCCATGGAGTGAATGAATGGTGAATGGGGAATCGACGGGGCGAACGCCTTTTAAGCCTTTGTGAGGCCGGATAAAATTTTTTGACGCACCCGTGTCGATGAGGAACTTCATCTCTTTCCCTGCTACTCTTCGTCTGATGACGGGCAGCAGGGATTTTTCCCTAAAAAATTAATCACTTCTAAATCATATTCAGAAATGGTGTCGTCGTCGACTTTGTCCGCCGCGCTGGAGACTGTGGTTGCCTACGTGCCCTCGGCCTGATCTGCGCTCTGAGCGATGTGATTAACCCTCTGTCTCTTGTGAGCGCGTGAACGACCGGAGTGGGCGGGCTTCTCGTTTTGGTAGGCCTGTGCCTGAGTGGGTTGTCTCAACCTGGACATAGACGGGTCAACCTCCATGGGTTTTGGTGTGTTTTCACGACGCCTGTCGTTATGCGGAGCCGAGTGTACCTGAGCCTTAACCTGTTTAGTAAAGTGTGGGTTTTTCCCCCGCTTACTTGGGAGTGCGCTTGGTAGGGCGTTCGTTGGCGTTCTTGCGCCATTGGGTATTGTTTCCTATCCCTATCCTCCAGGCTTTTTGCAAACGATGTTGCGAAGGTGTACCTTTCGTGGTTTGATTCCACTTCCTGAGCTAATGCCAACGCAGTTGGCATGTCCTTCGGCTTCGCCGAGAAGAGGACATCGGACAGACTGCGCTTGAGTCCCGAAATAAATATACGGAGCGTATCATCCCGAAATTTGTCGCATAAGATTTGTCGCCGTTTCATACGACATGGTGGCTTTATTGGTAAGCAAGGTGAGCTTTTTCTCGACCTCGTCGTAGTATTGTAGTATAGTCAGGCTCCCCTGTCTGAGGGTGCCCATCTCCTGCTCGATGACGTGAATCGCGCGTTTGTCACTATATGTGAAATCGAGGCGATCAATGATCGCATCGAAATTCAATACAGTGCCGAACGAAGATAGCACCGCATCGGCAGGGCCTCTTATTTTACTTCTGATTATAACGACCGCCTGGTAGTGGCGTGAGCTATTTACATAATTTCTAAATATATAATATGCGGCTACCGCCGCCTGTCGCCAAGAGACATATGTCTCTTGTGCTCCCATAAATTCGGGCAAGCATTTTACGGCATCCAGAGGCTCGTTGCACTCGACGGTGCCCGTGATATCAATGGGTTGGTATACCTTGATTATAGGGGCTGCCGCTTGTGTGGGTGCGATTTGCACCGTTGCAATTTAGGTAGCCAACTGTTGTATAGTTTGGCGCATTTCTTCTTCTCTGCGCATGGCTTCACCGGCCGCTTCTGCCAAGGCATGATTAACGGCGGCCTGAATCACAGCCTTAAGCTGATCTGGGTCCATGGTTCTAACTGAAGGGGGGTCAGCGGGTGCCCGTATTGGGGTGGAAGTGCGCGGGGGCCCTTCACTGTCGGAATCTGAGCTGCTAGCGTACCGTTTATTTTCCCTATATTGTGTAAACGGGGAGCTCATATGTGCTTAAGTTAAGCTGCACTTGTATGCAATGCCCGCTCAGCTATTTTGCCCATGAAGGCAGCTGGCAATGCAAGAAGTACGCGGGGACGGGGCCGCCGCCTTAACAATTATGTATGTGAGCTCAGTTGCCGCCTTTCCAAGTACCAACACTGGTAAGGTGAGGGGTGCGCGGGGACTGAGCCTCCGCCACGATAAACAAAGAAGCACCGGTAGGGTGAGGGGTATGCGGGAGCTGAGCTTCCGCCACTATAAACAAAGAAGCGAAGAATAAATAATTGAAATACAAATGCATGCGCGGCCGTATTGGGTTCACAGCGGTGGAGTGGGGACAATAAAAGATACAAAGTGGACTGCGAAGCTAATACCAAGAATTTCTACTCGAGCGATGTGATACACAAAACCGAATTAAATGTAAAATAAAAATTCAAATCTGGTATATTAAATTGTCTCACCAAAAATATTTGCCTCCGCCACGATAAACAAAGAAGTACCGGTAGGGTGAGGGGTGCGCGGGGACTGTAGCCGCCGCCTTTGCAACGATGTATAAAGCTGTTCGAATCAAGCCGTCGCCTCGCGGAGCAGCGGCAAGGTAGGGGGTATGCGGGAGCTGAGCTTCCGCCACTATAAACAAAGAAGCGAAGAATAAATAATTGAAATACAAATGCATGCGCGGCCGTATTGGGTTCACAGCGGTGGAGTGGGGACAATAAAAGATACAAAGTGGACTGCGAAGCTAATACCACGAATTTCTACTCGAGCGATGTGATACACAAAACCGAATTAAATGTAAAATAAAAATTCAAATCTGGTATATTAAATTGTCTCACCAAAAATATTTGCAGTGTAAAATTTAATTTAAAATTAAAAAAATTAAAAATTGGTATTAACACCAACACCTATTAGTCGTCGCGTTCAAAATTGAGATTTTAGAAACACTCTATAGACTGGTTTGTTTTAATTTTTTTATTACTGATCTGAACTGTCGAAGACGTAAAAGAGGTTTGGCCAGCGGGCCCACTTACATGTTATGTTTGTTATGTGTGGTATGGGCGGGTGTTTCCCGCTAGTTGGGTGCCAGTAATATAAGTGTCCGACCCAGAGTTGTCCCGCGCCGCAGTCCAATGGGAGAGGGGTGGTGACTTCTGTCTCGGCTGTGACCGGCTTCTCGGTCGGGGAAGAGGAGCGGAGATATTCTCTGCTAGAGGTGCGCAGGCGATCCGCTGCGCAGCTCAGTTCTGGAAGGTAAATATATGATGGGAGAACTTTCTCCGTTATTGCCTGCCCTAAATATATATAAAAAAAATATATGCCAATATATAAAAAATACGGCGATGGCCGGAGAATGCTTCTGAGCGTGCGCTCTTTATTGTGAATGAAATCAAACTGAACTTAAGGCTAACAAAATATGGGACTCATAGCGGCCACTCCAACGGGTAGTGTTTGCCGGCTATGCACGGGCTTCCGGCCAGACGCTGTGTCAGCAGTTTGGCCGGAGCGAGTCTTCGGACGATCGGTCGTAGCCGTCGCCCGGTTAACCTTAGTTAACTAACACACACGAGAGAGTGGCGCGAAGTGTTCGAAGACGGCTGCATCATGTTGGCGCTCCCGGAAAAACTCCAAAATTTTCCGCGCTGAGTCTGCGGGGACGCGCCAGGGGCTGCGGCCTATATCAGCGACGCTGTTCAGTGCACTTACCCGGTGAGGACATGATCTCCGGAGTTCCATGGACCGTCCGCCGGCTGCGATCTCCAGGGCCATGAGATAGGTCAGGGTGAGAGAATTATTCGGAGCTTTCTCTTCAGTTTTCTCTTTCGTCCCCTTTCTTTTTTGTGCAACGCGAGATGCAATGTCACGCCAGCTGTTTACCCAGTGTTGGAAAACGACAGCCGCAACCGTCTCCCACCACAAGTTGCGCTGTGGTTTTCGGGGACTTCTTATCACTAACTGTCAATAGCTACTTGCTATGCAACTCGACAAACGATCTTGGCGCTGGTTGTAGCATACTTTCCTGGGCTATGGATGAGAATCCTTGACGACAACTCATGGAATCACAGTGAAAATAGATCCAAAAGACTCGGGCTAGTAATTATAGGTGTTAAAGGTCAAGGAGCAGACCAATAGCCAACCCCACCGCTCACGCGGTACACCTAAGTCAGGGGCACTGGCGACCGAGTTGGAGCGGTATAACTCCCACCGGTTAAGAACCCTTCCCCACTTTTCACCATCACACTGAAATACACGGAGCGTCTGACCCATAATGGGCAGCTCCGTGGTCTGCGTCTGTGCCACAATGGCCGGCAGTAACCTAAACCTGGCTGTAGGTATAAACTGCAAAACAAACCTGGCAGTAGGTATAAAATGAGTCTACGAGTAAAGAATGTCGATCAATAACATTACTACTCCAGGTGGTAACCAATTAGTTGGCAATACACCCGTGGAAAACTCCACGGCAGGGGCACGGATTCTGGAGGCTCCAAAACCCATTCTAAGCCAACTTGGCGAGGTGGTGGCAAGCTTGGCCGCCTTGACAGTGAAAGCAAGGGCTTTCCTAAGTAGTCGGAAAATCGTGCGCTCGCCGATCTTGCCAAGGGCACCTGCGCCACTACAGGCTGGCGGGTCCAACCTTGCCGAGGGAGTAGATGTGCAGGACACGCCAAAGCGCGCTCGGACCTCACACAGCTCCTCCGGATCGAGTCGCAAAACACCCCCAAAAAGGACGAAGGCCGATAGGCAGCTCCTGTGTGCCGGTCCAAGACCAGCTTATGATCCTGACCAACGTCAAGCAGGTGCGACACATCAACGTCCAAATGAAAGCGATGTTCGCCAAAATGAAGGCCCTTTAGGAGAACGCCAGCAGGAAGCTGGAAATAGAGTACGAACCACGCAATGCACCTACAAATGCCCTGCCGGGATGCCCCAAGTGCGGGGGTAGAAAAGCGAAAGCCGTGGACAAACTACAGCAAATTAACCCTAGCCCAAAAAGAAACAGCTTCGCACAAGCGGACGTCCCCTACCCGTCGAAGATTCCGAAGCAGTACTCCAGAAGCCCAGGGGCAGTCCAAGTACCACAGAGGGTGAAGCCGAGGGAGAAGAGAGCCAGCCCTCCAAAGCGGCAGGCGAAGATAGCGGAGAAAGGCACGGCAGAGCAAGCTGAAACTCAGAGTCGTGGCAAGCCAGACGCATGGACGAAGGTGGAGGCGAGGAACGCTTATCGCGGAGTCCCGACGCGGTGATAGTGGAAGCAAAAGGCAAGACCTACAGCGAGGTAGAGCTGAACAGGGATGGCGACAGAAAAGCAACGCTGATGAAGAGCGATCTAGAAGCAGTGTTGGACGGAGTTGCGTATGTGCGAGCGCTGTCAAAGGACTCGAGGATGCAGTTGCTATCGGTTAGCGACTTGGACCCACTAGTCGCTGCAGAGGACCTTTCAAGGGCGTTGGCAGATCAGTTTAATGTTGACCCAAGCTCAATAAAGCTGAGAAGCCTTCAACCCTCCTTCAGGGATACCCAAACGGTAACAATAGGTCTGCCGTGTAGCGAGGCGCAAGCGGTCCTGGCCAAGAGAAAGCTGAAGGTGGGATGGACAGCTGCAGAGTCAATGAGAGCAAGTCTAGAGCTGTGCTTCAAGTGCCTGGAGTTCGGCCATATTGCGGTGTGATGCAAGAGCCCTGCAAATCGCAGCGACTGCTGTCTCAAGTGCGGACAAACCGGGCATAAGATAGTCAGCTGCACACAAGAGGCCAAATGCTTCCTATGTACCAGTGCCAGGAAAGCCGACGCAAAGCACATTGCGGGTAGTAGAAGATGCCCTATGAGTACCATGCCACTGAGAAAGTGAAGATTATCCAAATTAATCTCAACCATTGCGAAGCTGCGCACCACCTGCTGAGTTAAACCATGCGCGAAACTCAAGCTGAAGTTGCTCTAATTAGCGTGCCGTATAATAAAAAATTCTGTGACCTTACCAGCAGAAGACGCACCGCAGCCTCACCAACGCAAAGGCACTTCAACCCAAGGACGCTCCAGCGGGACACGTTCCTGAGGGAACTTGGAAATCCTGTCATCGGCGGGATAGCAGCGGACAGCGTAGAGTGTCTCACTCGAGCAGTTGAGACGGCATGTAGAGCCAGCATGAAGGTGTCGAGGAGCCATCACCGTCATCGGGAGCCAGTCTATTGGTGGACAGGAAATTGCAGAGGCACGCAGATATTGCCTACGGGCAAGACGTCGTCAGCAAAGGGAGCAGGGCCTCCCCAACAACGAGTTCCGGAGGCAAGAATACGCGGAAAACCGTCGGACCCCTAAAAGACTCATCAAGCAGTCAAAAAGGAGATGCTTCCTGGAACTATGCGATTCAACCGAGCAGGACCCATGGGGATCAGCGTACAAAATAGTTATAAAAAAGATTAGTCAAGCGAAACCCCTGAAAGCATTCGCAAATGTTTTTCCAGTGCCTCACGGAAGGCCTTTTCCCAAAGCGCTGGAAAAGGCAGAAGCTGGTACTGCTTCCCAAGCCAAACAAGCCTCCCGAGAGTCCATCTTCGAACATGCCTGCGAATATGCATTCGGCGATATGCCTGATTTACCACTTGGGCAAAGCTTTCGAGCGATACCTTAGCAGTAAACTGCACGTAGCCATCTCCGCTGCAGGGGACCTTTCGCCAATGCAGTTTGGCTTCAGGAAGGCGAGATCTACCGGGGACGCGATCGCTACAGTGAAGGAGATCGCCTCGAAGGCAGTGCAAGGGACTAGGTGGCAAGGAGGCAGCAACTGTCTAGTACTGTCTAGTGGCGACACTAGTCATCCGAAATGCATTCAACGTCACCATAGGAGCCTTATGGAACCTAGGCGTACCGGATGCATTAGTGGGCATTCTAAAGTCCTACTTCAGCGACCGAGTACTAGTCTACGACACAGAAGGGGGCACATTGGAGCACAGGGTAACCTGTCTAGATATCGCAGACCACAAAACGGAGGCCGTGCTGATATCCAGCCGCAAGCAGGTTGAGACAGCCACCATCCAAGTCGGTGGCGCCACCATCACGTCAGTAAGGGCAATCAGGTACCTTGGAGTTATGCTAGACACCAGGGTTGTCGTTTAAAGAACACCTGGCGGAGACTAATCGGAAGGCGGCGAGCGTCGCTAGGGCCCTAGCACGAATAATGCTCAACTGTAGGGCCCCTAGGCAGGGACGCAGGCTTCTGCTACAGTCTGTCTGCAGGGCGACAGCACTTTACGCAGCCCCCATATGGGCCGAAGCTACCAACAAGCAGTCATACATCAGGGGTCTGGAAGCGACGCACAGACTGAGGGCACACAGCTAAGAACGAAAGAGTCAGAAGGAGTAAGGAGTAAGTCCAGCGGAGTAACACAGAGCGCACCCTGGCCCTGTGAAGCGTAGCCTTGCGGTAGTACCGCAGGGACTCCAGGATCTATCTTGTTCTTTTTATTCCAAACCCCCCTTTACCATTACCATCATCGATTCAAAGATGTATTTTTGCCTTGTATTTTGTATTTCGCTTTGCAACCGCGAACTAGTTATTATATACCAATTGTGGTCCATTGTGAAAAGACGATTGGGATACTACAAATCGGTTCCACCAAACCAACACGAGTTGTGGCAACGAATCCAGCAAGAATGGACAGCTATTCCGAATGAAATTAATCATAATTAAATAATTCAAATCGAATTAAAAGCTTAATTAGAAATAAGTCTTTGGATAAGATTTGTTAAAAAATTCAAATTGAGCATAATTGAGTACATGCGAGTTAATTTAATTTTTTTTCGAAAAAAAGATTAGAAACGAAAAAAACGAAAAGAATTAAATTGTTCCTTATAAGAACTTGTAAATAAATAATCGAAGAATAATCAGCAAATTAATTTGCTTAACTAATACCTTTTTTATTTGTATCTGCAGAATTGTATCTGCCCGAGACAACCCAACCAAAGAAAGGTATTTTGTAAAGTTGGATAGTCAGAACCTTGTCTAATTTTACCAACAGCTAGAAATTCAAAAAAAAAAAAAAAAATAAATGCTGATAAAATTGTATGAGCTCCGAATAATCTCCACTTGTAGAAACAGGGGTATGCAAACGATAGGTTCTTCGTGATCTTCCAATCACTGACGTTCCCCGATTGATCAAGATGGTAACCGGAGATCAAAAAATCGAACGAAAATTCACTACCATTCTCGACTTTAGCACTGAGTGGTAAAGACTTTACCACATTTTTCTTTGCATTACAAAGAGATTCCCAAACGGGGTACAGTTCTATAGTAAATGATCTGCTGTATTAGCTACAAGTTTGCTGGGACTTGCTGTTGCAGGAGGAATACGAAATTGAGCTACGATTATGTGGCTTGATCGACAATAATACTATCGGTGACTTGGTAAGATTTAATTGTTTCTAAGGTTTCAACCATAGAGACAAGAAATTAAATGGTTACATTTTTCGATAACTGGGGTCTTTATGAACCAAAGTTTCGCAAAGGCTGAAAAAAATGTTTGAACTCCGAAAAATCTCCACTAAATGTTGGCAATGTCAAATACAAAAGTCGCGCACTTTTGGCCACAACAGCTGACCCGAAGTTTCGCTAACGCTTCCTGTTTTCAAGGCAGAGAACAGAGACATTATTTTTTGCTTGTCCACTATACCAAGTTAGTTGATTTGCCTTATTAATTGGATTAACATCCCCCTCCCTCCTTGCAAGTTTCAACGAAAAATACGGCAAAAATAGGGAGCGACAGTGATTACAGTAATAAATACTATGTAAATGTAAAAAATATACAATATATGTATTTTTATACATACAGTGGTGGACACTAATTTAGCACACTATGCATGGTCGATTTTCTTTTCATATTTTCTCAGTTGTTAAAATGATTAGATCAGTAATATTTTATTGTGCGGGTAGGTTACTAAGTAGAAAATAAGTACCGTTATTTTCACCTCTCTAGCTTTTGTGTTCTTTCTTTGCCATTCGATTTTATCCAGACACCCCCAAAAATTGGCTGGACACGAATTTGCACACTTGACAAAACAGTGTATTTTTATACAATAAACATTTTTTTTTTTTTTATCTTTTAATATTATGTTGGATATCCTTTATGCTTATATACTTAAAGAAGTCTATGTGGCAAACTCTCCACCAAAGCTGCGCATCCCTTCTGCGGTATGGCAGACCAAGCATTTTTTATTGTGCTCTTTAGTTCATTTAAATTGCTGGGTGTTACAAGTCCAATCTGCTTCTGAACATCCACCCGCAAATTCTGAATAGGATTGAGATCGGGGGACTGAGCTGGCCCCTTCATAACGTCAATAATGCTATCCTGAAGGCAACTCTTCACAAGTCGTGAAGTATGCTTAGGATCGTTATCGTGAATAAAACGCCACTGTAACGGTAAATTATCTTCCGCATAGAGGATCATAACATCAGAGATTATTTTTGTATAGACTTATTGATCCATCCGTTGATCCATCTTGTGTACTTCACCCACACCATGCCAAGAAAATGCTGCCCACAACATTACATTTCCTCCACCATGCTTGACCGTCTTTTATGGTGTATAGTGGATGGTGTTGCATGTTCGGAGGACGCCAAACATACTTTTTTCCATCTGATCCAAATTGACAAAACTTGGATTTATCGCTCCAAAGCACATTTGTTCAGAAAATAAGAGGCTTGATCATATGCTCCTTGGCGAACTTAATTCTTGCCTTTATATTTTTTTTTGTGCTATATATATTTTTGTTGTGCTATACATCCACGTAGATTTTTTTCATTAAGACGTCTCCTTATCGTCCTGGAAGACACATTTACTCCTTGGGTTAATGAAATTTCATTTCTAATCGCCCTTGAACTTATGAAGGCATCAGCTCTGGACGCTTTTTGAAAGAGGCTTTCCTGCCAGGCTGTGGTTTTACGGGGTTGGCGCATTTGTTTTTGCCTTTTTGCATTACCATTGTTTTCAACATGTTTCAAAGCGTTATAAACCATTTTTTGAGAGCAGCCAAGATCCTTTGAAACAAATGAAATTGATTTTGCCGCCAATTTCAGGATTTGGACGACAACTCGCTGTGCTTCAATACAGCAGCGACCTTTAGACATTTTAAACCGAAGTTTTTTGTATTTACCGAAGTAATAAAGCACAATTAATTAATTTAAGATCGAAAAAATTCGCTTGCTTCCAACAACTGTAAGTATAACGATCAAAGTGCTCAAGTGTGCTAAATTCGTGTCCAGCCAATTTTGGGGGTGTCTGGATAAAATCGAATGGCAAAGAAAGAATACAAAAGCTAGAGTGGTGAAAATAACGGTACTTATTCTCTACTTAGTAACCTAACCGCCCAATAAAATATTACTGATCTAATCATTTTAACAACTGAGAAAATAAGAAAAGAAAATCGATCACGCATAGTGTGCTAAATTAGTGTCCACCACTGTATGTATGTAACAGACAGAAGTAATATGCGACCATATAAAGTATATGTTATCCATATAAATATGGTATCCATATAAATCTTGTAAATTTCTATAGAAACGTCTGTAACGCCCACAAACTGTCATGTCCACAAAATTTTAATTTCTTAAATTTTTTTATTTTTTTTCCCCAATTTCTTTCGATATTCCTGAAAATGCTGAAATTTCTCGTTCGCACTTCCACTCCCTTAGCAACGGGTATCTTATAATCGGGGAACTCGACTATTGCATTGTCTTATTTTTATATATGTATATAATTATAGAAAATATAAATTAAATAATTTTTTATGCAATCTATTTCTACTATATTGATACCTATATGTGCCAAGAATTGAAAGCGAGGTGAAAGCGATATTTTATCACAAAACAATAATTTTATAAAATAATAATATTAAGTTTGTTTTCAGCTGCAGCTTTCAATTTCTTGCAGAAATATCTTGGATTTCCTTTGGATACTTTTAGCATCCACTTTCCTTTACAATGAAATTCCCTCGGTAGTAACAGCAATATTCTGGAACCAGAATCAGGGTATTAAGAGTAAGAGACCGAAACGAATATGTTTTATATAGCTCGTCGCGGGCAACAATTATTTTATTTGAGTTAGCACAAAAAAAAACCGTTTAATTAAACTTTTTTATTATACCCGTTACTCGCAGAGTAAAAGGGTATACTAGATTCGTTGAAAAGTATGTAACAGGCAGAAAGAACCGTTTCGAACTGGTTATGTCCGTCCGTCCGTCCGGCCGGCTGTCCGCCCATCCGTTTCTCCGTATGAATTCCTTGATCCAAGGAACTACAAGAGCTAGAACGTTGAGATTAAGCATTCAGCTTGCAGATACATAGACGCTGCGCAAGTTTGCGCATTTCCAAATGTTGCCACGCCCACAAACTACACAAAACTGCCATACATTTAAAATATTTTTTTTTTATCGCTATTCTTACCAATATTCTAAAAAATTATGAAATTTCGCGTTCGCATTTCCACTAGCTGAGTAACAGGTATCTGATAATCGGGAAAGTCGACTAAAGCATTCTATATTGCTTATGTAAATATAAGTCGCGTAAATATTTATTCACTACGGAGAATCCTGGGAAGGACGAGGCGACATTCTACGAAAGCTTCCGGAATGCTCCTGCTATTGACTAGGTGAGCTATACAAAGCGAGAAGGAACACACGCCTAACTGGCGCCCGAACAGGGAGAATCCTGAATATACTGATAAAAAAAAATAATAATAATAAAAAAAAGATAAACAGTGAACCACGAAATGTGGTGAATAACAACAAGTGACAAAGTAGCAGTGATGTGAGAGTGGAATAATAAAAAAAAAAAAAGATCACCCGCCGCAATGAGAATGCCGCTACAACCTGTAGCTGGAACAACATTCTGTACAGGCGCAAGAAATCGTATATAATGATAACCACCCGCCGCAGCGTTAATACCGCCTCCATCCAGGAGCTGGGCACATTTTAAGCGGGCGCAAAGTGTCTACCCTAAATATAAAAAAGGCAGCGACTTACTGCGGCGATTTGTCTACAGCCCCTGTAGCTCACTCGCGAGTGCAATGCTCATAGCGTCAACCCAAAACCTCGATAAAACGAAAAGAATAATAACGAAATAAACTGTGAATCGTAAATTAAGGCGGGTGACAATCTGCTGGATAGGCTGAGCGGTGCAGAGGCGCCCGAAATAGCTGCCCAGTGGATTGTGTGGCAACCGTACCCTATTAGAAAAAGGCCAAAAAGGAAAAAGTGCTAAGTTCCAAATCTAAATAAAATAAAATAGGAATAGCAAAATATAAAAAAAAAGAAAAAACCATTGCCCACAATCAAACTAAAAGAAAAATTTATTATTTTTTTTTCAGATTTTTTATCTACACCCTTCCTGTTGGCCAATTCTGGACGCTTCTGGTCGATCGCCTGCTTCAAGCGGTCCAGTTGTTCGCAGTAGATGGTAGAATTAAGCGTCTGGCCATATGCGAGCAGCTCATAGTGGATGATTCCCTTCCAATCCCACCAAACACACAGAAAAACCTTCCTGGCCGTCAATCCCGGCTTGGCCACTTTTTGGGACGATTCACCGGCCTTCGACCACGACAGTTTTCGCTTGATATTGTCGTATGTGGTCCATTTTTCGTCGCCAGTCACCATCTGCTTCAAGAATGGGTCGAGTCCGTTCCGTTTCAGCAGCATATCGCAGGCGTTGATTCGGTCCAGAAGGTTTTTTTGCGTCAAATCATGCGGCACCCAAACATCAAGCAATTTTTTGTATCCAGCCTTTTGCAGATGGTTTAAAATGGTTTGGTGACTAACTCCCATCTCCTGGGCGATGTCACGAGATGCCACATGCCGGTCTAACTCGATGTATTCCATGATTTGATCGGTATTTGTCGTCACAGGTCTTCCGCCGGCTGGCTTATCCATGGTGTCGTTTTCTGAATCGTCGAAACCATTCCTCCGCGGTTCGAAGTGATAGAGTACCATCCCCCAAAACACCATTAATCTCACGGAACGTATCTCTAGCGCTTTTGCCTTTAACGAAGGAAAACTTTAAAATAGCGCGAATTTCGGCGTTAGTGAACTCCATGTTTACACGTCTATAAGTGTTGAACGCAATATCCAAACTAATCATGCATAGCGTCGTTTTGTAGGTTAAGTCAAGACCTTTCAAATTATGTATAGTATTGCCAGATACGAGCTCTGTAGCGCTTTGTACATTGCCGCGAAATTCAAAAGACAAAAAGGCGGAAGGGAGATATTATATATTATATAATATTATATTATAATCCACTTAATGCTCTCCTTGCCCAAATGACCGGGCTTAAAGAAGACATGAGAAAAATTAACAATAGAATGAAACCTTTAGAATCTGAAAATGTAGCCCGTAACCCTTACTCTTTTGTAAGGAGTTGCAGGCGGTTGCCCCGAGAGGAGGCTCCTTCGCCCAGTCTCCCCCATCGGCGAATTTTGGCGACCACTTTAGACCCAATTTACACAAAAAGCTACCCAAACCATGCTAATATGAGGTCTGAAGTGGATAGGCAAATCGGAGAACTCCTTAGTGAAGGCGTCATACGACCGTCCAAAAGTCCGTATAACTCTCCGGTGTGGATAGTGACGAATAAGGCGAAACCGGACGGCGAAAAGCAATGGCGGTTGGTCATCGATTTCAAACGCTTAAATGCGGTCACAATACTTATTGGCAAAATCTGTTACGTTTACATTGACATTATCGTCTTTAGTAACGATTATGATAGCCACTGGAAGAACCTACGCGTGGTCTTTGAATGCCTTAAAAAGGCCCGACTTCAGGTAAATCTGACCAAGACTCAATTCTTGTCGACCCAGGTCGAGTTCCTCGGTTATATCGTCGGTCATGATGGTCTCAGAGCGGACAAGGAACTGAAGAGCTTCCTTGGCTTCCTACTATAGGAAGTTTATTCGCGATTATGCAAAAATCGCCAAACCTTTGACAAATTTGACCCGGGAATCCGCTCGCGTGAATTCGAATCAATCTAAAAAGGTCCCAGTCGAGCTTCACGACGCAGCTCTGCAAGCTGACCTTAAAACCATTTTATCCTCTTCAGAAGTGCTTACTTTCCCGGATTTCGGCAAGCCATTCCACTTGACCACGGATGCGTCGAACTATGCCCTGGCAGCCGTATTGTCACAAGACGTGGAGGGAAAATATCGCCCCATAGCTTATATCTCACGCACTGTGTCCAAAACTGAGGAAAACTATGCCACTATAGAAAAGGAAATGATCGCTATAGGCACTGGACAATCTCCGGTCCTATTTGTATGGCGCTGCATCGGTTAAGGTTTATAGAGGTTTATAATTTCAATGCCAAGCTAAAACATTGGAAAGCGAGAATAGAGGAGTACAATTGTGTGCTCATCTACAAGACCGGTAAATCTAACGTCGTTGCTGACGCCATGTCCCGCATAGTTCCGATGAATCATTACTTCAATTGGTGCGGTTCGGACACTGCGTCAGCTACTGAAGGAGGCTCCACCGTGCATAGTGCAGACGAAGACGCATCCCACTTGCTACCTCACGTGGAGGTACCCATTAACGTTTACCGGAATCAACTAATTTTTGACCCCGAGCGTTCGGAATACTTGTGCGAGCAACCCCACAGGGGCTTCGAACGCCATCATCATTAAATCATCTGTGGTCAACGGGTTAAAATTCTGGAAACATACCTGGTGATGGACTTGTCGGATGCCGAAGAGAACGAGAACATCGCAGAGCCCATAGGGGTGCCAAAGAGGTGCACCTTCTGCAGCTTCTGAAGAAATACTATTTCCCCCAGATGGCTAGCACCACCCGCAGGCAACTCTCGTCGTGCGAGTGTTGTAAGCTCTTCAAGTACGAGACACGCGAGCACCCTGGCTTCAAATTAAATGAATTGGTTGCCATTGCGGTGGATAGGTACAATAATTCATCCACTCAGTAACTAATAATAAACCAGCGGACCTGTTATTTGACCGCTCGGCCAGAATCAACTAGGTCTAACTAACTTCAGCACTAAGGTTCTCGAGGACGTTAGGGGTCTGATCGAATACCGGCAAGAGCTCGCAAACGCGGCTCATAAAAAAACAAGTTCTGAGCCTATCTCATATAACGAGGGCGACCAAATATTCGCTGCCAATAAGCAAATAAAAACAAAGGAGAAGTCTCGTTTTAAGGCCGAGGAGATTGCAGAAGATAGAATTGTGACAATAAAAACCAAGACAGGCAAGATTTTCCATAAGTCAGACCTACGGAACTGAAATGGCATCAGATCGTTTGTGTGCGTTTCACACGCCTCCCCTACACGACCACAATTATACACAGCAAGAACACTTTTACCGTAATCTAAACACACCCCTCTTTAACGTTTACGAACTTATTACATTACCTCTAAACTAATTTAAGTAACATCATGAAAAAGAATATTACTCATAAGACTATTCGCCAACCAATATCGGAAGTATCATTGTCACCCATATGGTGGGGGCCGCAGAAATCTTTATATATATCTTTATATATATCCGCTCGTCCCGCTACAAGAAGGGACCGTCTGGCGCGTAAACGGCCATTTCAAACTGGCACATGTAATCGACTTAGGAAGACTCGAGTCGCTGATCCAAGCGGCTCAACGCGAGGCGATGAAGCTGACAGATCCCAGGATTGCGGCGTTGGTGGCGCACTACTTGGAGGAGTCACAGGAGGGCCTGTCGAGACTGACGGATACACAGTCGATCTCTGGACTGGATTGGGTCCGCCTGGAAATGGATTGCGGGATCACCGGACGCGTCGGACTGGGAGACGCCATTCTTCATGCTCAGGAAAATGTCGTAAAAGCAGTTTGATGCCTCTCACGAGTCCCTGAGGCAACTGAACTGCAAGGGTCAATGCCATCGACGGAGATCTACATGCGGCTACGACGATATTGCACAAGGCCTTGATTATCGATTCTCAGGTCGGTGAGCTGACTCAAGCGTGTCAGTTGGCTAAGACAGGCATCGTCAACTTCCGCTTGCTGGACCACGAAGAAGTACAGTCGATTTTGGGTGAAGTCAGGAACCTGCCGTACCAGAATGCAGTCGAAGCTCTGGAGTTTTCCCGGCCGTCCGTGCTAACTAAGGTTAGCTATGACTAAGGTCGCTCCCAAGGACTACCCCTTGCTTCTTCTCCTTCCTACGACCCTCGAAGGAAAGCAAGTCATGCTCAAGCATGACAAAGTCGCCGTGAACTCCGAGGAAACCTATGCCATGGTGGACGATTGCCTCTCCATAGGCAACACGACTGTTTTCCCGGAAAAAAGCCTCCGGAAGATGGACGAAAACGGCTGCATCCCCAAGCTATTGAAGGGTGGTCAGGCTAGATGCGAATTCCTCAGGAATAACGAGGCGCGCATAGAACTGGTCGAGGACGGTACAATGTTCTGAACATCAACGGGACATTGGAAGCCGGACACAGCACCCACAACTTGACAGGAACCTACATAGTCTAGTTCGCTAATGAGACGATATAAGCGTGGCTGGAAAAACCTACACGAGCTACTCTACGAACCACCTCACCGCCACCGGGTACGCGCCTTCGCTCCACTATGTAAACAACTTCAACATGGAAAACCTGAGGAGACTCTCTGGAATGTCCGAGAGGGTTTCCTTCTCCTTGCTTCTGGAGGCATTGGTCGCACTGGTTGTCGGAGCGGCTCTTTACACCATATGGAGAAAGCTGACATCGACCAAGGGTATCCCTGTAGTGACAAACAGCACTCCAGACCCGGAGACGTTAAACGCTGGCCGGGCACCCAAAGCCCTATAATCTGCGGGATATAATCCCCCCTATCCCTATAATCCCCCATCTCCTATCCGACCGCTGCCCTTACACGCGCACTCCCGTTGCCGACTAATTCAACAGCCGCGCCGGCTACAATGTGCTGCGTCTGCAAACGACACCTTATTGCTGAGAGCAGCGCAGCCGCCGGATATTGGGTAAGCGACCGCTGTCATAGCGTGGGTCAAATTTCGGGCACTTGCCCACAGCCGCTGACATAGCACGGCTCACGTTTCGGCCGCTTACCCGACAACTACGCGGGGTCGCCCCTCACCCTCCGCTGGCTACAAAACACTGCATTCAGCAAACGAGCCGGAGGGCTAGATTGAGGCTTACATTGAAGATAAAGAAAGCCACAAGAAGTGAAAGTGAGGAGAAATAATTCAAGAACTTTCATTAAAATTTATACTATTAAACGTAGAACTAGAAGAAAAAGTTCTTGTTTTTACATTTTGGCGACCGTGACAGGATTTGTGCTATTTTTTTAGTTAATTTTGGTGATGGTTGTAGTTATGTTCGCCCCCATTTTTACATTGCTCTAAGTCTCGCACGCGCATTTACTACCTTTTGCCCTGCCAAACTCAGCGTCCGCCTAGAATGGTTGCTCGTGCAGCGCAACTGCCGGCTATATTCAAGGGTCTCCCGCTGCATCCCTGGATGTCGTTGGAGTGGACATACCATCCTCCAAGTGTCATCGAAATAGTTGGAGTCCACATCTCGGTCCTCCATCTATACAAATCTATATGCCCTCAGGAGCACCACAACATTTCCCACTACATCTCGTCGTCTCGCTCGCTCTCACATACCTTGTAAAGCAAGGCACTGCGAGATCGAAAATAAAAAAGTAAACAAACATCTGCAAAATGTCTTCGCTGGAGCAACTTAAAGCTGAGCACATCAGTGGAACCAGGAATTTATCTCCGTTGAAATTTTCTTTTTGGAATCGTATTTTAAACTTGCCTTATCCACTCAGGAAGACATAGAACAGATGGAGGCAGCTGAAGTGGGTAATACTCGCTTCGAAACAGAGGAACCTTTTAACCACGCCAAGGAACAACTTAGACCAGACGCAAACAGCACCGGCATTCATGAATCCCCGATTAATATTCGGCACACATCTCCAGTACCTGGCAATGCAGAACGTTTTCGCCAGACTTAAGGACCTCCAACTGAAGCTGCGTGTCAGACTATCGGATACAGAATCTGTGCAAGCCGAACGCACCTCAACGGTGGATACGAGCCAGCAGACAACCTCCAAAGGCCCTCCTAGCAGTCAGGAACCGTGTGCGAGCAAAGCCTGTACCAGGTCAGACGATTAGGCGCAGTCCGCGCCTAAAACCCAGCGATTAACGCAGAGGAAGACTGCGGACCCACAGCGCCTACCCAGGGCTCCGCTTTACGCCACAGTTGCGGGAAAAATGACACAGGCGAGGCTACAACAGCGACCGGCTGAGTCCCGCAGGAAGAGACCGCCGAGAGAGAGGTCTGATGCGCTGATCATCACCCCAACATCATCACCCCATTGGTGAAAGTGTAACCCGGGTCAAGAGGACTGCCAAAGGTGAACTGCTACTTGAGCTATTCGCCTCGTCCCAAGACCGAACGCATAAACTCAAAACTTCATCTTGTCGTTTAACCAAGTCGTTGTCCACAGTTATCCATGTCTAAGACTGAGAAGTTCAACCAGTTGTTAAACTGCCTTCGAGGACCCGCCCTTGAAACGGTTCGAGCTTTCCAGGTGACCGTAGACAACTACACCAAGGCTCTGGACTCTTAGCATTGCCAACTGTCGCCAAGTCAAATGGATCTGCGAGATCTTAAATCTGCGAGGCCATACTCATCTACATAGTTATGGACAAAGGGGACCAGGAAGTGGAATGAGTTGCTAGATCACACTATCTTGCCTTCTTGGGACAAATGCGTTAAAGTCGTCGAACGTCATTGTCAATATTTGGAATCGGATAAGATGCCTACTGCTGAAGCTCCTATAAGTCAACCAGGTGGCCATAGGTCGCGCTCGCAGAGGAATCATGCAAGTATGTCCTTCAATTGCACAACACAAACTTGTAACATCTGTTCACAGACAGACCACAAGACCTTTAGATGCCCATAAGTAATCAATCTCGCCCTAGATAATCGCCTCAATGGAGTAAAGCGCCACAAGCTATGCATTAATTAATTAGCTATGCTTTATTAATTGCCTTGGCAAGAGTCATCTTGTAGCCAGCTGCCCGTCGACGCGGAGATGCCACTCATGTGCATTACCGCATCACTTGCTGCTTCATCGGCCATCACCAGGATCGGCCGCAGCGCCCTTGTCACTACCTTAAGCGGAATCTATACAAGTTTCGCACGCAGTCGCACATACTCACACGGAATCTCATTCTGATTGTGTCATCGTGGCCACGGCACCAATTCTGGTCAATGATGTATCTGGAAGCTACAGAATAGGAAGAGCGCTTCTGGATTCATGTTCTCAGGCTAATTTCATATCCGAGGAGTTTGCCCAAAGGCTTTGACTGAGCAAGCGCAACCTCGAGATTTGTAGCATTGATGGGACACAAACGACACCATGCAACCACCAATAGCAAGTCGAGGCACAATGAGTTCGAGTTGCTCCTTGATTTTGCGAGAAATCGCCAGAAATCATTCGATATCGCCAGAAGGAGATTCCGCTCTCTCGAACGCAGCCTATGCAAAAGGCCTGAGGTAGGGGCCAAATATGTAGAATGTATGCAGGAGTTTCAAGACCTGGGAGACATGAGTCTCGTGAGTCATCCACAGTTAAACACTGCGTGCTCAAGTGGTTTTCGACGCATCTTGCAAGACGACGTCCCAGAACCATTTAGCCAGATCTTTATTCATTACTCCTTCATTTTCTTATGCATTAAGATGTTCCGCCAAGTCCCCAAAGTCAGTTTGGGGCTGGATGACGTCCTGGGTGGAGCGGTGAAGGCTACATCAAATCAAATGGAATTTACAGCGATTCTACAGGATGGCCAATTAGAACTCGCAAAATGGCATAAAAATCAATACAAGTTTGTCGATGACGCTACAGTCAAACATTTGCAGTTGGACGACGAAATGCTAGCCAGCACGCTTGGCCTAAAATGGGACGAAGTACGGGACACATTCATGTTTTCGTTCTCGCCAAGAGTAGATTCACACCACGTTACAAAGCGGTCGATTTTGTCCACAGCCTCTTCGCTGTTTGATCCTATCATCATAGTGGCAAAGATTATCTCCCACTGGGACGAGTCAGTACCCCAAGGCATTTATACAGCTTGGATATGACTGCTTGCGTCGTTTCACCATCACCGAGTTGGAACAATCGATATGGTTCGAGGGACCTGAGTTTCTACGCCAAGATCATCAACATTGACCAAAGGACAGTCGAGACAACATTGACATTGATATGGAAACTGTACAACTGGAGAAGAGAAAATCAGCCTTTACCGTACTTACGACTAATCACACGACTAATTACACTAATCAACAGCTTGAAGGAATCTACGAGATCAGTTCGCATCATCGCTAGCTATCGCCTGGATGTACAGATTCATTTAGCGCTGCCGTAAGCAGCGCACTAAAGCATCACATCTGGAGTCGCTGGAGCCACGAGTATATAAACGAGCTCCAAGCTCGCACAACCTGGATGAAGACTTCACCAAATCTAGCTGTCAACAACATGGTCATCGATCACGAGTATAATTTTCCCCCACTACGGTGGCTTCTTGGGCGCATAGTCAGCACCATCGCAGGAGAGACAACATCGTGCGTGTAGCCAACGTGCGCACTGACAACGCTTTTTTTTTTTGATTATATTTGGATTCCGTTACTTTGAATGTTGTTAACATAACATCTTTTGTTGTGCCAACTCGTACTTCCGAATGAGTGGAAGATAGGAAGAGGGAAAAAGAGAGAATAGAACACTCTGAACATTAAAAACATTGAAAACATTTAAAAAGCCACGAGAAGTGAAAGTGAGGAGAAATAATTCAAGAACTGTCATTAAAATGTGTTCTATTAAAACTAGCACCATCCGACTTATCATTAAGCTCAAGAAAAAGCTCTATCTCTTACAATATGAATTCCACAAAATATTAATAACCTTCGATTCAATAATTATAAATTTATTAAACCAAAAAATAGGGTATTTTTAATTTAATAAATTAAATGGGAACAACAACGAAACATTATAAAAATTATTAATTTTGTAACAATATTTTTTTAGTTTTTATTTCTTCACGTTGTTTTGTGATCTCGATCACACTCGATCTCGATCACACTATCGTTTTTTCTTAAGACTACACAATAAATTCTATCGATATTAGGGTTACTTAGTATTTTATATATATATTATAAGTATTTTATGTTTATGCTACGGAATGGTTTACAACGTTTGTCCAATGTTTCAATCTTGCTGGTTCCAATATATTCACGATTCTGTTAACTCTCTCTATAAGAGAGTTAAATATCTTGCAATATAAGGTCAATATCCTTAGGTGTTCCTACTACTACTCCCACTGCTTTAATCGACTCTACTATGGAGTAGTCTTTACTATCCTCTATGCAAAAATTATTGTCTATTAACATATTTGACTGAGTCTTCTTGCTAATTTCACAATGTTGCGTATATAAGTTAACAACTAAGAGCACCAACATTTATGTCAACAATACATAAACACTAAGTACTTCATATAAACAATGCTGACGCGCCCCAACTGAGTTCAGCGCTCCGCGCTACGAACGGTCTGCAACAGCAAACGAACTTATCCGGGGTACCGAGCTATGTTGCATAAATGCTGAGTCGGCTTGCCGACCATGGGTTTATGGCGTGATGCATTGGAGCCAGAGTAGATCCACACTTTTCATATTCTTTTGTATTCAGTCTTAAGCCAGAGCTTTAATAAAGAGCAGCTATTCACTCCGGCAACAGCCGTAAATATACCATTTTCTTATTTGAACATTCTCGCTGGGCCCAAAGGCCAGCGATCGACGAAGAGGGCAAAGTCACGCCCTCCAACCTAAACTTCGTAAGAAGCTATTAATCCCTGGGGGCAGCATCGTACCGAATACCACAGGAAGGAATATCCACACCGTCTGGAGACCACAGGATACATCCCGACGGAGGAATACATTAATTGGCGCCCAACGTGCATTAAGGACCTGGACTTAGTAGTTAAGAGTACAGGCCATGTAACTTTGATTAGTGAAGTCACTCGGCAACCTGAGGAATTTAGTGTGGAATATTAAATAAATAAAAAAAGCTAACAGCCTTTTTTTTGCATGCTTTTCGGGAACAATATTTTCCACAGCATACTTTTACCAAACGTAAATTCTACTTTACTTTACCTTGAGCTATTTATTTTACATAGTTTACTTTTTACAAGAGTAAATTCTGTAGCATACCCCAAGTTACTTTTACCAAACGTATATTCTACTTTACTTTACTTTGAGCTACTGCCCAAAGAAATTAATATGGAATAAATATTTCTTCTGCGCAGACCTTTTCTTTGTCGTTTTTAGGGGAAACATTTTTTTTTTTCCTTTGTGTCGCCTTATATTTCACGCGCGTGCAAATATCACGCCTCGCATAGCCGACCGACCGTGCTCGGAAATAATTAATTTGCGTGGTGTCAACCTATGGTAAATGAGTTGGACGGCATATAGAGACATAAAAGTCGAGGACGATAGTGACGACGAGTTTGGTGTAGAGCCAGTAGGCTTTTGTCCGAATACTACAAGTAACACTGCAGCCATGGACGCCGCACAGCTACAAGCTATTATAGCTGGAGCTGTTAGCCAGGCTTTGGCTGAACAAGAAATCAGACTAAAGCAGGATTTCCAGGCACAATTAGATGAGGTTAAACAGCAGATGCAAAACTTGCGTGTAGAAGCACCACAAGTAAATGCATACGAAAAAATAGTCCCAGACCCTACCATACGGTGCGAGGTCAAGCTTGACATTGTGAAGACATTGCCAGACTTTTCGGGGGAACAGGAAGACTATGTTTCATGGCGGCAGTCAGCCGTAGACGCATACGAAATCTTCAAACGGTATGAGGGTAGCGAGGCACGTTACCAGGCTGTCTCGATTATTAGGAACAAAGTTAGGGGGTCAGCGAGAGGGCTACTAGTTGCCCATAACACAGTCCTAAATTTCGATGCCATTATTGCTAGACTGGACTGTACCTACGCGGACAAAACGTCGCTGCGCGTACTTAGGCAGGGACTTGAAACAGTTAGGCAAGGAGAGCTTAGCCTAATGGAATATTACGACGATGTAGAGAAACGATTGACGTTAATAACAAACAAGATCGTTATGACTCACGAACCGGACAGTGCTATTCTGTTTAATAATGAAGTTAGAGAGGATGCTCTCCACGCGTTTATTGCTGGTCTTAGGAAGCCCTTGAGGGCCATAGTCATGCCAGCGCAGCCCAAGGATTTGACCTCAGCTTTAGCTTTGGCTAGGGAGTCCGAGGCTACCATGGAACGCACAAACTTTGCCAATACATATGCAAAGGTTTTAGAGGACAAGGCAACAACCTATGAGCACCGAAAGGATCGAAACCGCTCAAAGGAGTCGCATGGAAGATATAGCAGGGCCGAGGACAGCCTAGGGAAAAACCCTCATTTTTACAAGAAGCTGGGTAAACAAAATAATTTTGCCCAGAATAATAACAGCTATCAGAATCAAGCACCTGAGCCTATGAAGTTAGGCTCCACTGTAACCCAACATAGGCAACCGACCTCCTTTGGAAACGGTCAGCCTACAAACGCCAAGGCCAAGAGTACTCGAGGCCAGAAAAGATTCGGCTCCGCTCGCATGACCGGTCAGAGGCGTCAGAGGTTGCAGAACACTATGCAACAGGCTGAAGAGAAGAATGACAGCGAGTATGATGGCGCGGCCGCAGCGTCCGTTACCGAGATAGATGACGAGTCTGATGAAAATGATCAGATCAATTTTTTAGGGAGCGCTCCCGACTGCCGTTCATTGAACGACAGCTCCAAGGGAGACTACTAAAAATTTTAATCGACACAGGGGCGGCAAAAAACTACATCAAGCCCGTAAAGGAGTGTAGTGACCAACTTAACTTTACACTGCAATAACTCTTCAAGACACCCTCGCCCTAAATTAGAGAGAATTGTCTTAGACCAATCAGGACAGAATATGATCGTACGATTATACAGTTAGGAAAAGAAAAGCTATAACAGCGACCACCCGCATGCAGCTTCCCCAGAGCTTAAATCATTATCGGATTAAACTTCGTGGCATACGCTCACAAATTTTGACGCTGCCCATTTAAACTGCACATACACGTGAAATATAATTAGTTATATATATATCCAATCTCATAAAACAAGAGTTGGGATATTTCAATAAATTTCCGTGTTCGATTCGTGTGAAAGTGGCAACGAGATTCGACCCCAAGGCGTAAGAAAGGCCAGGCCTATATAGGAGCATTTGGTTGTTCTACAACCGACTACCCCCCCGTCTCGTCGACCCCGCATCAGCTCATGGTTTAAACCCCGTCGCTCCCAGAAGAGGCCACGAGGCGACATAACCTTCAGCAACAAGTTACGCAACCGGCCACCTGCCGAATGATAACTGGCCAAATATATTGGAAGGCTGCAGCTCGTGCAGATTATTCAGCTATGCAGAAGTTTAGACGACCGGAGCAGATTTAATTATATTTGAACATCATCATCGTCACGCAGTGAAGATCATCTCCTATGACCAACGGAGGTCTAACTTTGTGATTCCGTCTTATCGCAGCGCAGCGTAGCAGCCAGCAGTCTCCTAAGGTCTTATCGCTGCAGTGCTGCAGTTATATTTCATGTTTTGTTTTGATTCTTGATTTTCTTTTGTATTACCATTAATAATGTATTAAATACTCGCAGATTGACGGAACTTTTGGCATTTGAATAGGAATTTAACTTAGAACCTTCAAAGTTTGAACTAAAGCTCGACAATGTCAACGTGAACTTGGGCCCAACTTTACGCACATCATGGAGTGGATATTTAAGGTCGTGAGTACTACAACAACAATGATAAAAAACATTATTATGAATCACCTATAATTAAATTCTAACAAAATGCCACTCGAACGTCTAAATAAAATAATATCTGCATTTGACTAAGGATTATGTAATTATATTTGCTAATTTTGTATTCAATTACTTATATATATTTGCTTTATACTTTACTTTTATATACTTTATTTTACCCACTGAATATAAACAAAAATGAAGAGTTAGAGAATGACTAGGATAATTCTGCGTAGATTAAAATTTGTTAGTTTGTAAAAGAGATTTAATGGAAACGTTTATTAAACTGAATTTATATAAATGGAATTATGATTGAAGATATATTGAAAAATAATGAATTGTGAATAAATAGATTTAATGGTTTGTCGAGTACTTATGTTGAACACTTTCTTAAATATGTGGTAGAGTTATTTTGAACTTGGCCAAGGGACAATGTAAATATTTTAAGTAGCATTGTCATGGTAGGGAGGGTAAAGACTTAGGGAATCATTAACATCCAAAATTCCCAATACTTATCAGAATCTGTAGCTTATCTTCACACGTGTCGGCGTGTATCATTAGTATCAATATAAAGCCATTTCTTTTTTTTAATCGATAATCCAGTTTTGAATATTGTTTATGAGTAAGACGCACTTATTAAAATGTAGTAGCGTTTCGTACTATCCTAAGCTAAAAGAACCCCGACCTACGGCGAGCTAGACCCGAGCATAGCAAGAGTGCGCATCCCTAGCGAAGGAAGTACAAGGTCCTCTTTATTAGTAATTACCACCCACTATTAAAAGACCAACTAGTTAAAAATCTATCGAACTACGTACACTACACATTTTTGGCGCCCAACGTGGGGCCCAAAAAAACTACACTACGCATTTTTTTTGCGCCCAACGGGTGGAGCACGACAAGCACTACACATTTTTGGCGCCCAACGGGTGGAGCACGACAAGTACTACACATTTTTGAAGCCAGACGTGAGACCCGAAATACTACACATTTTTGGCTCAGACGTGAAGCTCGAAAAGTCCTTAACTTTTTATAGCATACTAAGCTCTAAAGTAATCCATCCACAGTTAAAACACAATATAACTAATTCCAATAAATTAACATATTGGATTGAGAGCATCGATTTGGAAGGGATAGTAAAACTTAGGAACATGCGATTCAATTTGAAAGAGAATTGATCGACCAAGTGGAACTGTTTCGAATCCACAGAAGCTCATCACCATACGTTTCTTTACTCAACTTTATTTACAATTTGATTTTTTTTGGAATACATTATACTTACACTTCAATAAGTCCGTATATTGTCCGATTTTCAAGTAAATAAAAGCATGAGGCAATAGACCAGCTACAATCCACTAACAAATAGAGATACAATAGATAGAGATTCTGATAGAAGTAATCGACATAAAGAAAGACAAGCCAAATAATTACAACATATCTTAACAACAATAATATGGCAGCCAAGAATATTGCAGGCAATGCAGTTTAAGTTTCACAAGGCGTTGAAAATAGCTGTGCCATATGAAAAGAAATCTTAGCACCAACCGTTTGGTAGCAACAACATCGTGCAGGCATACATTTCATAAAAAGTGCATCATAAATCACTTAAAAAGTACACAAACATGTCCAATTTGCAATGCAGATTGCAACGAATCGAATTTATCTCACTCTAATAACACTCTGTTCGCTGAATTAGATGCTGCAACAGGTGGCACATCCGGCGTAAGCGAATGTCAAGATAATAATGATATTTTCCCATTAAGGAGAAATACCAGATTAGGCAGGATCCGAGGTACACCTCCTAGACGAGGAGTGTCTACAAGAACTACTTACAGAGGAAATTTGGATAGGATCTTAACAGAACCTCCAACGAATTCCAGTACGGCTCTTAGTACTCAACCAGAGTTGATGAACTTTATACAGTTTACTGTTAGCCAACAACAGGCTCAACTTATGGATAACCTTACCACTTATTTAGGGAAGACTATAGAGACATCTATTAAAAGTCATTTAGACAACTTACAATTATCTCAGCCCACACATACAAATTACACACCTGACAATATCCAACCAAACACAGATTTGAGCAGGAACGATTCCAATCAAAATCGGTATTCTCAGAATTTAGACAATAATGTAGGAGAAAGAGGCGGAAACAGGAGCAATGCAAGCTCATATGTAAGTCCGGAAAAAGTATCTGGAATCATTCAAAAATGGGGATTAAAGTTCGACGGTAGCAAAACAAGCATCAGGATAGATGAATTCATTTACAGGATATGCTCACTCACCAAACAATATCTAGGTAATGATTATAGACTTTTATGTGACCATTTGTACCTTCTGTTTGCAGGAAAAGCAAGCGATTGGTATTGGAAGTTTCATCGAAACAATCCAAATTTCGATTGGAACACATTTTGTGGCGAATTTAGGAAGAGATTCCAAGATATAGAGATAGATTATGATATTTGGGAGGGAATCCGAAAATGCAAGCAAGGAGAAAATGAAGCATTTGAAGATTTCCAGGAAACCATGGAACGGTTGATTGACAGACTGCAAAATGGAGTTTCCGAAACACAATTAGTTGAGTTATTGGTTAGAAATTCGAAGCCTAGCTTACATCATGAGTTTCTGCATCTTAAAATCCCAAACACAACACAACTCCGATACGAAGTGCGCAGACATGAACAGTTTTATAACAATCTCAGGACGTTTAAGCCAAAACCCTATCGCTCCTGCGTGGCAGAATTAACCACCGAAGAAGAGGAAACAGGTTTAGTAAGAGCAGGTGAAGAAGTAAACCAAATTCAACGTCGAAATACCACAACTTGTTGGAATTGTGACAAACAAGGCCACAGATTCGATGATTGTATGGCTAAAAGAATTATATTTTGTTACGGTTGCGGACTTAAAGAAAAGTACAAGCCGACTTGTCCAAACTGTAATCCGGGAAACCGACAAAAGGATGTTTCTCTGAGCAACAAGATACATCCATAGATTCAGAAGTTGCTAAGTCAAAGTCAACCACTGAAGCCCGTGAATTTCAGGAGATAGAACCTTTAGGTCAGCCTGATATTCATTTTTCTTTTATACCCTTACACATAAGAATTAAAAATTACAATAATAAGCGTAGAGAAATATTTAGTAAAGTAGATTGTATAGGGACTCATTTAAAACCCAGACGATCTACTAGCCGATTGAGAGAATTTTGGAAGAAGGTTCGTCGTGACCGACAGAAACTTATTTCCGCTATAGAACTTAGCTCTGACCAAAGACTCTATACAGATATCAATATAGAGGGTCAGACTTACAAGGCTTTATTAGATTCTGGAGCAACAATAAGTTGTGTAGGCGGATTAGCTGCTCAGAACTTCCTTAAACACAACAACGTAAAAAAATGTTCTGGCGAAATTCGCGCTGCGAACGGAACAAAAAGCAAAGTAGTGTCAAAACTTATAACTTCCATTAAGTATGGAGATACGATAGACAATCTTGAATTATTTATAATACCAGAACTTCAACAGGATGTATATTTAGGCATTGATTTTTGGAAAAAGTTCGGATTATTAAATAAAATTACGAGCAATCCGACCATTGCTGAATTAGACATCGGTACTTTGGATGATGATGAAGATTCTCCTAAATATCATGAGCTGAACGAAGGATACAGTAATAAAAACTTTTCCATCCTTTGCTTCCGAAGGTTTAGGTCGTACTACCTTGTCCACACATAGCATTGATGTAGGATATGCGAGTCCTGTCAAACGACGGCATTGGCCAGTTTCACCTGCCATTGAAAAGCTGATGTTCGCTGAAGTGGATAACATGCTAGCCTTAGATGTTATCGAAGAGTCAACTAGCGCTTGGAGCAGTAATTGCGTGTTAGTGAAGAAAGGAGACAAGTACCGTCTATGTCTTGATTCTAGAGAGGTAAACAAGGTTACTCAGCGAGACGCATATCCTCTACCTCATATAGACGGCATCTTAAGCCGGTTACCACCAGCTAAATTCATAAGTGGTATCGAAATGAAACATGCATATTGGCTGATACCGCTCGACGAAAATTCTAAACAATACACTGCGTTTACAATACCGAATAGACCGCTATATCAGTATAAAATGATGCCCTTTGGTCTATGTAACGCGGCCCAAACTCTTTGTCGTCTTATGGATCGAGTCATTCCAGCTCACCTTAGGAATAGAGTATTTGTTTATCTTGACGACTTATTAGTTTTGTCTGAGGATTTTGAATCCCATATGCTTTTACTACAGGAGATAGCTTTATGCTTACGTAAAGCAAATCTCACCATCAATGTCAGCAAATCTAAATTTTGTATGAAGGAGATCATATATCTCGGTTTTATAATTGGGAATGGACAAATAAGAACCAATCCAGATAAAGTTAAAGCGATAGTAGAATTTCCACAACCAACTTCGATTAAGCAGTTACGAAGATTTCTAGGATTAGCGGGATGGTACCGACGGTTCGTAGAAAACTTTGCCACTATTAGTTTTCCTTTAACGGAACTTCTCAAAAAGAAGAATACGCTCGAATGGAACGAAGAGGCTCAAACCGCTTTTGAAAACTTGAAATCATGTCTTACTGCTTCACCAATTCTCATAACACCAGATTTTTCTAATCAATTCATTTTGTTGTGTGACGCCAGCTCTTTTGGTGTTGGTTGCGTACTGGCTCAGGAACGAGATGGAGTAGAACTTCCGATTTCGTATATGTCCGAAAAATTGTCCAAAGCACAACGTAACTATTCAGTTTCCGAATTAGAATGTCTTGCCGTTATAAAAGGAATTAAAAAATTCCGCGCATATTTTGAAGGCCAGGATTTCTTAGTCATAACAGACCATGCAGCCCTTCAATGGCTAATGCGGCAGAAGGATTTATCAGGAAGGTTAGCTCGATGGTCAATGAAGTTGAGAGCGTTTACGTTCACTATAAAACATCGTAGCGGTTCTCAGAACGTCGTTGCAGACACCTTATCCAGACAGAACGACCCAGCCATCGATGAATTTTGTCAAAATGGACCCATAGTTGACGTAGATTCCCCACATTTCAAATCCACTGAATACTTGGACTTAATAAAGACAATATCTAACAATCAATCAAGATTTCCCGATCTACAAATCAGGGATGGATATATTTACAAAAGAACTACTTTTGTATCATATCGCCGTTTTGTTCGATAATCTGTTTCCATCTAGATGGCAACTTGATAATACCTCCCTCGTAGAAGCCCCCCTCCTTATTTGCGAAGAACTCGGACAGCCACTTTTCACAAGCCTCTTTTGAGTTCAACTTTACACCACCAAGGGCATTCGCCATGGACAGGAACAGGTGGTAATCACTTGGCGCTATGTCCGGGCTATATGGTGGATGCGATAAAACCTCCCATCCGAGCTCCCGTAGCTTCTGACGAGTCATCAGTGTGTGTGTGGTCTGGCGTTGTCCTGGTGGAACACTACACCCTTCCTGTTGGCCAATTCTGGACGCTTCTGGTCGATCGCCTGCTTCAAGCGGTCCAGTTGTTCGCAGTAGATGGTAGAATTAAGCGTCTGGCCATATGCGAGCAGCTCATAGTGGATGATTCCCTTCCAATCCCACCAAACACACAGAAAAACCTTCCTGGCCGTCAATCCCGGCTTGGCCACTTTTTGGGACGATTCACCGGCCTTCGACCACGACAGTTTTCGCTTGATATTGTCGTATGTGGTCCATTTTTCGTCGCCAGTCACCATCCGCTTCAAGAATGGGTCGAGTTCGTTCCGTTTCAGCAGCATATCGCAGGCGTTGATTCGGTCCAGAAGGTTTTTTTCGCGTCAAATCATGCGGCACCCAAACATCAAGCTTTTTTTTGTATCCAGCCTTCTGCAGATGGTTTAAAATGGTTTGGTGACTAACTCCCATCTCCTGGGCGATGTCACGAGATGCCACATGCCGGTCTAACTCGATATATTCCATGATTTGATCGGTATTTGTCGTCACAGGTCTTCCGCCGGCTGGCTTATCCATGGTGTCGTTTTCACCGGCTCTGAATCGTCGAAACCATTCCTCCGCGGTTCGAAGTGATAGAGTACAATCCCCCAAAACACCATTATTCTCACGGAACGTTTCTCTAGCGGATTTGTCTTGAAGGAAGGAAAACTTTAAAATAGCGCGAATTTCGGCGTTAGTGAACTCCATGCTTACACGTCTATAACTGTTGAACGCAATATCCAAACTAATAGCGTCGTTTTGTAGGTTATGTCAAGACCTTTCAAATTATGTATAGTATTGTCAGATACGAGCTCTGTAGCGCTTTTTACATAGCCGCGAAATTCAAAAGACAAAAAGGCGGAAGGGAGATATTTGCCAAACTAATATTTGTTTTGGCCTTGCATGGTTACGCAAATACGCAACTATATATCTAATTGTGTAATTTGTCGTACCACAAAAAGTCCAAACACGGTTCTAAAACCGCCAATGGGTAAACCGTTAACCTCAGACAGGCCATTCCAAAAATTATATATTGACCTCTTAGGCCCATACCCTCGCACAAAAAAAGGTCACATAGGTTTGTTGATTGTCGTTGACCATAACACCCGTTTCCACTTTTTGTTACCTCTTAAGAAGTTCACCGCTACTAAAATCTGTGACTACTTAAAGGGGGCTATATTCTATACGTTTGGCGTCCCAGAAGTAATACTTTCTGATAATGGAAGTCAGTTTAAGTCAAGCTATTTCCAAGCTTTCCTTACTAGTTTTGGCGTACAGCAAAAACTTACAGCCATATATTCTCCACAGGCGAACGCGAGTGAAAGACTTAACAGATCGGTGTTAGCCGCTGTAAGAGCTTATATAGGGAAAGATCACACAAATTGGGATGACAACTTAGACGCTATTAGCGGATCTTTAAGAGCGTCGTTGCATAGAAGCACAGGTTCGTCACCTTACTTCCTGACATTTGGACAAAATATGATCCTTAACGGCAAGGACTATAGTCTCCTGCGTACGCTAAATATGTTAGCGGACGACACTCGGTTATCTAAACCGGAGGCTTTAGAACTGTAGAGACGGCAAGCTAAACTGAACCTAAACCGATCCCATGAAGAAAACGCGAATAGATACAACCTACGCACACGGCAGATAGAATTTAAAAACGGCGATTTCGTTTATGCTAGAAACTTTACACAAAGTAATGCCGCAAAGAAATTCAGTAGTAAATTGGCACCCGTATTTATCCCAGCTAAAGTTTATAAGAAACGTAGCTCGTACTCCTACGAGATAGAGGATGAGAGAGGAAGGAAATTAGGAGTATTCCATTTGAAGGATATACAAGCTAGAAAACCAGGAGTTTCTTCAGATAAGGCTTCCTTGAAATAGTCTCGTTACCCCTATCTGTGGTGTAGTGACCAACTTAACTTTACACTGCAATAACTCTTCAAGACACCCTCGCCCTAAATTAGAGAGAATTGTCTTAGACCAATCAGGACAGAATATGATCGTACGATTATACAGTTAGGAAAAGAAAAGCTATAACAGCGACCATCCGCATGCAGCTTCCCCAGAGCTTAAATCATTATCGGATTAAACTTCGTGGCATACGCTCACAAATTTTGACGCTGCCCATTTAAACTGCACATACACGTGAAATATAATTAGTTATATATATATCCAATCTCATAAAACAAGAGTTGGGATATTTCAATAAATTTCCGTGTTCGATTCGTGTGAAAGTGGCAACGAGATTCGACCCCAAGGCGTAAGGAAGGCCAGGCCTATATAGGAGCATTTGGTTGTTCTACAACCGACTACCCCCCCGTCTCGTCGACCCCGCATCAGCTCATGGTTTAAACCCCGTCGCTTCCAGAAGAGGCCACGAGGCGACATAACCTTCAGCAACAAGTTACGCATCCGGCCACCTGCCGAATGATAACTGGCCAAATATATTGGAAGGCTGCAGCTCGTGCAGATTATTCAGCTATGCAGAAGTTTAGACGACCGGAGCAGATTTAATTATATTTGAACATCATCATCGTCACGCAGTGAAGATCATCTCCTATGACCAACGGAGGTCCAACTTTGTGATTTCGTCTTATCGCAACGCAGCGTAGCAGCCAGCGGTTTCCTAAGGTCTTATCGCTGCAGTACTGCAGTTATATTTCGTGTTTTGTTTTGATTCTTGATTTTCTTTTGTATTGCGATTTATAATGAATTAAATACTCGCAGATTGACGGAACTTTTGGCATTTGAATAGGAATTTAACCTAGAACCTTTAAAGTTTGACCTACAGCTCGACAATGTCAACGTGAACTTGGGCCCAACTTTACGCACATCATGGAGTGGATATTTAAGGTCGTGAGTACTACAACAACAATGATAAAAAACATTATTATGAATCACCTATAATTAAATTCTAACAAAATGCCACTCGA
Source organism: Drosophila erecta (assembly GCF_003286155.1). Classification (NCBI taxonomy): domain Eukaryota; kingdom Metazoa; phylum Arthropoda; class Insecta; order Diptera; family Drosophilidae; genus Drosophila; species Drosophila erecta. Next base: position 80,702 of record NW_020825247.1, on the reverse strand, counting down.
ACGTCTAAATAAAATAATATCTGCATTTGACTAAGGATTATGTAATTATATTTGCTAATTTTGTATTCAATTACTTATATATATTTGCTTTATACTTTACTTTTATATACTTTATTTTACCCACTGAATATAAACAAAAATGAAGAGTTAGAGAATGACTAGGATAATTATGCGTAGATTAAAATTTGTTAGTTTGTAAAAGAGATTTAATGGAAACGTTTATTAAACTGAATTTATATAAATGGAATTATGATTGAAGATATATTGAAAAATAATGAATTGTGAATAAATAGATTTAATGGTTTGTCGAGTACTTATGTTGAACACTTTCTTAAATATGTGGTAGAGTTATTTTGAACTTGGCCAAGGGACAATGTAAATATTTTAAGTAGCATTGTCATGGTAGGGAGGGTAAAGACTTAGGGAATCATTAACATCCAAAATTCCCAATACTTATCAGAATCTGTAGCTTATCTTCACACGTGTCGGCGTGTATCATTAGTATCAATATAAAGCCATTTCTTTTTTTTAATCGATAATCCAGTTTTGAATATTGTTTATGAGTAAGACGCACTTATTAAAATGTAGTAGCGTTTCGTACTATCCTAAGCTAAAAGAACCCCGACCTACGGCGAGCTAGACCCGAGCATAGCAAGAGTGCGCATCCCTAGCGAAGGAAGTACAAGGTCCTCTTTATTAGTAATTACCACCCACTATTAAAAGACCAACTAGTTAAAAATCTATCGAACTACGTACACTACAGGAGCTTAAACATGTAGTGCCCGTCGATTCCCCTTTCACGGTTAGTTCCATTCATGGCTCTAACAGGGTTCACCAAAAATGTTTAATGAATATTTTTGGAAAAACATCTGTGTTCTTTCTTTTGGACGCACTGATACCATTCGATGGTATAATTGGATTGGACCTCCTAGCTCAAGTAGGAGCAAAACTCGACGCAGAGAAAGGTACGATAAATTATGGTTCTGTTTCTGAAAAGCTTCAGCATCATAATTGCGATAATGTTAATTTTACTAACGTAGATGACATCGCCGTACCAGAGCCTGTGAAAGCTCAATTTCGAGGTATGATCGAAAACAGATCTAAGGCATTTTCAGCCTCTAACGAGGCACTGCCGTTTAACACCTCTGTTGTCCCCACAATTCGCACAAGCGATGATAAGCCGGTATACTCCAAGCTATACCCGCATCCCATGGGTGTATCTGAGTTTGTAAAGCGAGAAATCGCAGACTTACTTCAGAAAGGCATCATTAGAACCTCTAAGTCGCCGTACAACAATCCAACATGGGTTGTAGACGAAAAAGGCCAGGATGAATTGGGGAACAAAAATAAGCGTTTGGTTATAGACTTTAAGAAACTTGAAAAAACCATCGCTGATAAGTACCCAATGCCAAACATCCCCATGATACTGGCGAACTTAGGAAAAGCTAAGTACTTTACGACGTTAGATCTAAAGTCCGGCTACCACCAGATATACTTGGCCGAACATGAACGCGAAAAGACCTCTTTTTCGGTAAACGGCGGAAAGTATGAATTTTGTCGGTTACCGTTCGGGTTGAAGAATGCGGGAAGCATCTTCCAAAGAGCGATCGACGACGTCTTACGAGAACAAATTGGAAAATCATGCTATGTCTACGTAGATGACGTCATTATTTTTTCTGAAAACGGAAATGACCACGTCAAGCATATAGATTGGGTCTTAAAAAGCCTGTGCAATGCCAACATGAAGGTATCCAGCGAAAAGACACACTTCTTTAAGCAGAGTGTTGAATATCTGGGATTTATTGTTACCAGAGCCTACAAATTTGTATGAGCTAAGGTCATTTTTGGGTCTGGCCAGTTATTACCGTTGCTTCGTGAAGGACTTTGCGGCGATAGCGAGGCCTTTGACAGACTTGCTGAAAGGAGTAAACGACTCTATCAGCAAACACATGTCCAAGAAAACACCTATTGACTTCAGTGATTTGCAGAGAGATGCATTTGAGAGGCTGAGAAACATCTTGGCTTCTGAAGATGTAATTCTCAGATACCCCGATTTCAAGAAGCCATTCGATCTAACGACGGATGCTTCTGCGAACGGTATTGGTGCGGTTTTATCGCAAGATAAAATACCCATCAGTATGATCTCTAGGACCCTGAAAGAAACCCGAAGATAAAAAGATGGAAAGCGTATATTGATGATCATAACGCAAAAATCCACTACAAACCGGGTAAGGACAACCATGTGGCTGGCGCTCTTTCTAGGCAAAACATTAATGCCCTACAAAATGAGCCTCAGTCAGACGCTGCGACTATTCTAAGCGAACTGTCATTGACCTACACGGTCGAAGCGACAGACCAACCGGTAAACTGTTTCAGAAATCAGATTGTTATAGAAGAAGCACGTTTCCGACTAAAGCGGAGCTTGGTGTTGTTTCGCAGTAAAACTGGAAATTATCACGACAGAGCACAATCGTGCACACAGGGCGGCTCAGGAGAATACCAAGCAAGTTCTCCGCGATTACTATTTCCCCAAAATGAGCAGCCTAGCAAAGAAAGTGGTTGCAAATTGCAAAATATGCACCAAAGCCAAATACGACAGGCACCCTAAGAAACAAGAGCTCGGGGAAACACCCATACCAGGCTATACCGGCGAAATGTTGCACATCGATATCTTCTCAACTGATAAGAAGCAATTCTTAACATGCGTTGACAAGTTCTCGAAATTTGCAATAGTGCAACCAGTGTTGTCCAGAACAATAGTGGACGTCACGGGGTCCCTGCTTCAACTCGTAAATTTGTTCCCCAAAATCAAAACGATATATTGCGACAATGAAGCCGCCTTCAATTCGGAGACTATCACCTCCTTACTTAAAAACAACTACCACATAGACATTGTGAATGCGGCCCCGCTGCATAGCCTGTCAAACGGTCAAGTGGAACGATTCCACAGTACCTTGACAGAAATAGCCAGGTGTCTTAAGTTAGACAAAAAAATCAGCGATACGGCAGAATTAATATTGAGGGCAACAATAGAGTATAATAAGACCCTACATTCTGTCACTCAGGAGAAACCAGTCGAGATCCTCCACACGGGTTCTGATGATCGCTGCCTAGGCATAAAAGACAGGCTGGTAAAGGCCCAGCAAAACAACATCGAAAGAAGCAACCCAGCTAGGCAAACCCGTGTTTTTGAGGTAGGAGACGAAGTTTTTGTCAAAAACAATAAAAGGTTAGGAAACAAGCTAACCCCGTTATGCACAGAACAAAAGGTGCAAGCAGACCTGGGAACGTCTGTTCTTATTAAGGGGAGGGTGGTCCACAAGGACAACCTCAAATAAAATTCCCACTTTTATTTGCCTATTCCTAGTAGTAAGCCAGATTTAAGTATATGTGCCGTGGTCTCATTCTACGTTTGGTTTGCAGGTTCGCCATCATAACACTCATCACCCTGGCAGTGGCAAGTGCTCGGATTACCGACTTTTCCCACGCCAAGTACATTCCCGTCGTAGATGGAGATGTATTGGTGTTAGAGCATCGTAACTGCCTGAGGTATTCGAGCAACCTGTCTGATTATATTTACATGGTAGATGAAACAAAGAAATTGTCCGCTTCCTTTCCACAGTCGCATATGCGCAAGTTGTTAGAAGTGGATACAGATCACATTATAAACTTGTTGTCCGTTTTAAAAATACACCACCGTATCGCTAGAAGCGTAGACTTTTTATGTACAGCTCTTAAGGTAGTTGCGGGAACTGCCGACGCCTCAGATTTTCTAAAGATCAAAATGACCGAAGCCCAGCTAATAGATTCCAACTCCAGGCAAGTTAATATAAATTCCGAAACCCAAATACAAATAAACAAACTGACCGACACCGTGAACAAAATTATTAAAGCCAGAAACAAAGACTTGGTCGACACCCCGCATCTGTACGAGGCATTACTAGCGAGAAATGGAATGCTGACAACAGAGATCCAAAATTTAATTCTCACAATAACATTGGCTAAAGCTAACATAATAAATCCCACAATCCTTAATCATGCCGATTTGAGCTCATTAATTGAACAAGACACTCCAATAGTTAGCTTATTAGAAGCCTCTAAGATTAGGGTTCTTCAGTCCGATAGCATTATTCACATACTAATAGCCTATCCTAGGGTGAAGGTCAGATGTAAGAAGGTTCTCGTATACCCGGTATCACACTATCAGACAATCCTGCGATTCGATAAAGACACCTTAGCAGAGTGCGAGGAAGACACCTTTTCGGTCACCGAGTGCATGGAAACCACGCACACCACTTTCTGCGAGCGATCCCGACGCGAAACCTGCGCCCGCTCACTCCATGGGGGAAATACATCCCAATGCCACACGCAATCCAGTCACCTTAGGGCAGTAATGCCTATAGATGACGGCATAGTTATCATCAACGAGGCAGCAGCCCGCATCAGCACGGACGGCGGCCCAGAGGTGCTCGTCAAAGGAACACATCTTGTTACATTCGAACGATCAGCTACCATCAACGGAACGGAGTTCGTAAACTTCCAGAAATCAATAGACAAGCAGCCTGGCGTAGCAAGATCGCCACTACTGAACATCGTCGGCCATGACCAGGCACTGAGCATGCCTTTGCTACACCGCAGGAACAACAACAACCTGCGCTTTATCCAAGGGTTCAAAGACGAGGTTGACGCCGCGGGTTCCCCCAACATTTGGTTTGCGGCTGGAGTAGTCCTTAACATTGGTCTGATTGGTTCACTCATCCTTTTTCTGGCATTAAGGAGAAGGCGAGCCTCCGCTGAGATTCAACAAACCATCGATAAACTCAATATAACCGAGGACGGTCATAATCTTAGAGGGGGAGTAGTTAACAACTAAGAGCACCAACATTTATGTCAACAATACATAAACACTAATTACTTCATATAAACAATGCTAACGCGCCCCAACTGAGTTCAGCGCTCCGCGCTACGAACAGTCTGCAACTGCAAACGAACTTATCCGGGGTACCGAGCTATGTTGCATAAATGCTGAGTCGGCTTGCCGACCATGGGTTTATGGCGTGATGCATTGGAGCCAGAGTAGATCCACACTTTTCATATTCTTTTGTATTCAGTCTTAAGCCAGAGCTTTAATAAAGAGCAGCTATTCACTCCGGAAACAGCCGTAAATATACCATTTTCTTATTTGAACATTCTCGCTGAGCCCAAAGGCCAGCGATCGACGAAGAGGGCAAAGTCACGCCCTCCAACCTAAACTTCATAAGAAGCTATTAATCCCTGGTGGCAGCATCGTACCGAATACTACAAGAAGGAATATCCACACCGTCTGGAGACCACAGGATACATCCCGACGGAGGAATACATTAATTTATATCCTAGGTTCTGTATCTACTAAATGTGGTTTTATCTTTCCTACTCTATTCTCTTGGTTTTTACTATTCCCTACGAATTTCATATTGCCCTTAAGGAGTTACAAATGAGGTAAACGAGGTACACAGAGGTACACTCTGTAAATCTACCCCTATTTGGTGGAAGCCGCTCTTAAAATCCATTATCGAAGAACACATCTTGCTCTACACACCTTAATACCCTGCCGCTGAAGCAGATTCTCAATATACTTGCTCCGGCTTAGAATAATCTCGACTAGTTCACCTTCTCGCTGAACTTCTAATCCAAGAAACTATCAGAAAGCACGGTTACCTCTAACACATAATATGTATCGATAGTAAATACAGCAGTCACTAAAAGTATCGAAAAAAGATCATTCCATACGTATATACTAAACCAAAGCGCACGTGTTTTTACTCAAGCGGTAATAAACTTCAATAGGTTATGGGCCAAGGGCACACATGCATACATATAAGTTATTGCCATATAAGTTATTGTCCCACATCTTATATTTCAACATCATTTCTGGGTAAACACAAGTGCCCAAAATGCTGACCAAAGGTCTGCTTTCTTTCCGCTGTCAACGACCTGCTAAAAGTGCGATCATCTGCACTTCTCCGCCGCGTAGCCGCTGACAACCACTGATTCGCTGCTGACGCCTGCTGCGACGCTGCCGACGCCCACACTTGATTGATAGGGACTTAGGGAAATATTTTGTATCTCAGCTTTAGTTTCAAACGAACAATTACAATAAACGGTCGCTTGCGATCTACAAAATAAAAATCAATAAATTGTAATTATTTACTGGCGCCCGAACAGGGACCAGCGAATAACGCGTACGACAGACAAAATTCTAAGTCGCGAAGCAAAATAAAATTTTGCAAAAAATTCGTTGGTCAAATTAGTGCCGAAGAAATTCCCGTGAGTTAATAAAAAATTCGCGGTCGGCATTTATAAAAAAAAAAAAAAACTTTTGTTTTCCGGAAGAGGAAAATATTCAACGGCAGAATATTGCCCATCGGTGGATCACATCTTTTGTCAGGCCAGCCCGCAGAAGACCTTCTTTGGAGTGCTGACGTGGATCCCCAGTAGCACAAGGCAAAAAGGATGACCTTCACCCAGCCAGGAGGAGTGACCACAGCAATTTTATTGTAAATTTCCCTTTTAATTTACTTACGGTTGTGAAAAATATAATTCAAGCTCGAACAGTTCGAATGATTTAAATTGCCAAGATCATAACACTCGTGCCCTTTTGTTTTGTTTATGTTCGTTTTGTGTAAGTGTTGTCCGAGTTAAAAGCCAACATGGCAAACCCCAATAATCTAATAAGACCACCGGTTCTCAGTTCAAATGAGAGACCGGTACCCGTAGAAAGACCCGACTTACCTGAACGGCATCGCATAGATATGAATGTTGAACAGTTGACAGGGTTAATTGGCCAAACGGTAGCCCAAATTTTACCTGGACTGATAAAACAAATGAACAATGACACACTTGACTTTACTGACGTGAGAGATCAGGTCGTCGAGCCTGAATACAGAAACAATTTAGGGGATTTTGACAGGGTACCTGATATCGTAAAATCGATCAGGGAATTCTCTGGGGACCCAGCAGAATTCGGCTCTTGGAAAAAGAGCGTTGATAGAATCATGGAAACTTATACCCCATTTGTGGGTACTCCAAAATATTATGGTATACTTCATACCATAAGAAATAAAATTGTCGGAAGTGCCGACGTGGCACTCGAGTCCTACAGCATTCCGCTGGATTGGAATGCCATGTCAAGATGTCTCACTCTGCATTACGCAGACAAACGAGACATAACTACACTAGAATACCAAATGTCAATTTTGGTCCAAGGTAGCCAACAGTCGGTGGAAGACTTCCACCAAGACGTATATAAAAATCTCTCGCTTTATTTTAAATAAGCTTAGCTGCATGCAAATGACCCGAGAATCCGAGCATTTAATTACAAAAATGTACAGAGATAAAGCTCTGGACACTTTTATTAGAGGCCTCCGAGGAGACTTACCTCGCCTCTTGGCTATAAAGGAGCCAGCCGATCTCCCTTCAGCTTTGCATTATTGCTTAAAACTTGAAAACCAAACATACAGATCAAACCATGCGGCAAATAAGGGGCAACAGTCGAGCTTCAGGGTAAACGGAAAACCCATACCGGCACCCCGCAATTTTCAGGCGAATGCCTTTGGCCATCAACAGCCTCCACCGGTCCCTCCACGAAACTTCATGAGGGGACCACCACAACACATGCTCAATTTCGGTAATGCACCGTTCACCGCACCCCGACAAAATTATCAACAACAATGGCAACAATATAATGCCCCACCCCGTCCTTTCGCGGCCAAACCGCAACCAAGACCAGAACCAATGGACGTGGACCGCAGTATACAGACGAGAAATGTCAATTATATGAACCGACCACATTTTGACGCCGGCAAACGACCGAGCGGACAGACTACAAACATAAACAAAAGACAAAGAACTTATAATATCCAAACTATGGGCATGGGATAGCCAAGTGTCAAAATAGCTGGGCCCAGTTCAAGCATGACAGACTATCAACGGTCGATGAAAGAATATGAAACCCAGAACGACATAAATGGCACCATGGACGAATATTGCAACGAACTGACGGACTACTTAAATGACGATGAGCAACAACAACAAGTGTTGCATTTTTTAGATTAGAAGACTCCTCACTGCCATACTTCGAATGTAGAGTGAGGAGTAGAAAGGTTCTAAAGGTGTTGATCGACACGGGCTCCAACAAAAATTATATTCAGCCCAAACTGGTGTCGAATGCAATACCAAATAACAAGCCTTTCATAGCTGCCACTCCGGGTGGCGATATAAAAATAACACACTACAAGAGAGCAGACCTTTTTGACTGGGAAATAAAATTTTTCCTATTACCATCTCTTACGACATTCGACGCAATTCTCGGCAAAGACACCCTGAAAGAAATGGGAGCACAGATAGATTTAGGAAATTTGACCATGACACTAGGAAATGGGAAGAGGATTGCTATCAAGGAACGATACCATACCATAAGTTCGAGGCTGTTAATACAATCAGCCCCAGAATAGATCACTTGGGACAAAAACAAAAAGAAAAACTGAATCGGGTAATTAATAATTATCCAGGTCTCTTCGCAGACCCAAACCAAAAACTGACCTTCACAACAAATGTAAAGGCAGCAATTCGAACCACATCGGATACACCTGTGTATTCGAAGTTTTATCAGTACCCGATGTCCCTAAAAGATGAAGTCAATAAACAAAGAGCGGAGCTTTTGCGCGACGGAATAATTCGACCATCAAGGTCACCCTACAATTCACCAGTGTGGATTGTGCCAAAAAAACTCGACTCCTCTGGTAAAAGGAAATACAGAGTCGTGATTGATTACCGAAAACTCAATATGGTAACAGTGGCAGATAGGTACCCTATCCCCGATATTAACGAGGTTTTAGCCCAACTTGGTGACAACAAAGTTTTCTCGGTGCTCGATCTTAAAAGTGGGTTTCACCAGATCCCACTAAAAGACTCCGATGAAAGACCGCCTTCTCCATAAATCATGGAAAATACGAGTTCACTCGACTCCCATTCGGTCTGAAAAATGCACCATCAATATTCCAACGCGCACTCGACGATATCCTTCATGAGCATATTGGCAAAATATGTTTCATCTATATCGACGATATCATTATCTTTAGCAAAGATGATGAAACCCATTACAAAAACCTGGACATAATTTTCAAGACCTTGCAACAAGCCAACATGAAATGTCAGTTGGACAAATGCGAGTTTATAAAGAGGAAGGTAGAATTCCTGGGATTCGTCCTGTCCGACAAGGGCATAGAAACCAATCCAATCAAAGTACAGGCAATTTCAGACTTCCCAATTCTAAAAACACTCAAAGAACTGAGATCATTCTTGGGATTATCCGGATATTACAGGAGATTTATTCCCAACTACGCTAAGTTGGCAAAACCACTTAGCTCGCTTTTGAGAGGGAAGGATGGACGAATTTCCAAGACATTATCGTCAAAAAAATCCGTCTCCCTTAATAACGAAGCAATGGAAGCCTTCAAGAAATTGAAGAGCAGTTTGATTTCCCCAGACGTGATACTCCAGATTTTAAAAAAGAATTTCACCTAACAACGGACGCTTCCAATTTCGCAGTGGGTGCTGTTCTTTCACAAGAAAACAGACCCATTTCATTCTTATCGAGAACACTCTCGAAGGCAGAGGAAAACTACGCCACAAATGAGAAAGAAATGCTAGTCATTATCTGGGCTCTAAAAAAGCTCAAAATTTACCTTTACGGTAAAGCAAAGGTGAAAATCGTTACCGACCATCAGCCTCTGACCCATTCCCTCAGCAGCTGGAATGGAAATGCGAGAATCAAAAGATGGAAGTCATACCTCGAGGAATACGACTATGAAATTCTCTATAAACCAGGCAAAGAAAACGCTGTGGCCGACGCTCTGTCCAGAGGACCGACAGCCGCGCAAATAAACTCGGTAACCTCAACGATGCACAGCTCTGACAGTTCGAGCCATGGGTTGATACCTAGCGTTGAAGCCCCAATAAATGCGTTTAAAAATCAAATTTTCTTCAGGAAATCAGAGTCGGAGAATTACTCAGTTAGCATTCCATTCCCGACATTCCATAGGCATTTAGTGGACCGTAAATTGTTCACACCTGATAGCCTCTTGTCAGATTTGAAGAAATATCTTAACCCATCCGTGATAAACGGAATTTTCACATCCAAGGATGTAATGGGGAAAATACAAATCCTCTACCCCATCCACTTTAAGGGTTTCAAGATTAGATTCACTCAGACTGAGGTCAAAGACCTTGTTACCGAAGCCGAACAGGACACACAACAGAGCACACAGAAACGCTTTGGAAAATAAAGCTCAGCTGTCTGAAAGAGTGTATTTTCCTAAAATGAAGAAAAAAGTTTCAGCTATCGTGAGTCAGTGTTTGGTGTGTAAGACCGGAAATCAGAGAAACTCCCTTGCCAGAATACCCCGGACAAATTATTCATGTCGACATCTACTCGACAGAACGATATCTGGTTCTCACAGCAATCGACAAATTCTCCGAGCTGGCTCTGGGAAGAGTCATTAAATCGAAAGCTGTAGAGGACATTAGAAAACCCTTAAGAGATATCGTATTCTATTATGGAGTGCCCAAACTAATAGTAATGGACAACGAAAAGTCCCTCAACTCAGCTTCTATCAAATTCATGTTGACAGACCAGCTGGGCATTGAGCTCTATAAAGCACCTCCGTACAAGAGTACGGTAAACGGACAGATAGAAAGATTTCACTCCACACTCCGAAATAATGAGATGTTTGAAAGGAGATGGAACACATAGAAGCTTCGAAGAACTTCCCGTAGAGCTATCTATGAACACAACTTCACTGTCCATTCGGTCACAAAGAAACTGACATTAAAAATTACAACCGGACAAGAAAGCCCATAAAGACCTACATCAAGGGCCAAGAAATTTTCGTTAGGGTTAATACAAGATTAGGATTTAAGCTATCAAACAGATTTAGGAAAGAAATATTTAAACAAGATAGGAATACTACAATACTAACAAAGTCAGGAAAAATAGTACACAAAAGTAACATCAGATCATGATTACTTTCAGGATACTTACTGTGGTCGCATTGACAAACGGACTCATTGAAATAACTAACTACACCGACGCACAGACTGTGACGATTTACAACGGGATAGGACAGATACAGATTGGAACAACGAGAATTGTCCATATCATTGACTTGGACCACGTACAACTGACCATGGGAAAACTAACAGACTACATCGATCAGGACTTCAACGATGACAAGTCATATCACTTACTGAACTACGAACTGACACAGACGAAGAACTTGCTCGACACTGTGATCCTGGCAAAGACAAGGAAAACTAGATCGATAAATCTTATAGGGACGGCCTGGAAGTATGTTGCCGGTAGCCCGGATCACGATGACCTTGTAGCTCTGACCGACGGGATAAACGACTTGACGGATAACAACAATAGACAGGTAATAATCAATAAACAGCTAGAAAATATAATGAACCTACTAACTGACGTGACCACGAAAATACAAAACTCAATCAGAAAAGATTCTACCTTAAAGGATGAGTTGGCCATAAGGCTACAGATCCAGATTAGGCTCGTAAAAGAAGAGATAGTCAACATTAAATTTGCCATTCAATGGGCAAGGCTGGGTGTTATGAACACATTCCTGCTAAACGAGTTCGAGTTGAAGGAGATCGACAGCCTACTGAAAATCAATAATATGCCGACTTCTGCCTTAACGGTCGAAGAAATGTTAAAACTCTCAGACGTTTTGCATAACGGAACTACAATGTTGTATATTATCAAAATCCCAATTTTAAAACCAACTAATTTCCTAAATTATCAAATAAGGCCGGTAAAGAAAAACCATAATATCATTAATTTACCAGCTAAAGAAATTTTTAAATTTAAAGACGAAATGTACGGAAATAATGCCTTCTGCAAAAGTTCCAACTGTTTAAAAATATGTAAAGATAAATTCATTAGTAATTTAAGTAAAGACCTTTGTCTACCCGAACTTTTAAATGGAAAGCAATCAAGGTGTGAGTTCGCCAATGCAGAACACATCCCTGCAATAGAAGAAATAGACGACGGGCTGATATTACTCAACGACTTCAATGGCACGGTGTACTGGAGGGACATCGAGAGACGATTGAGCGCCACTTACTTGATAACATTCCTGAACGAGACCCTGAAAATCAACAGCCGAGAGTTCAGTAACAATGAAGTGGCTTCAGCAAAACCTGCGCCACCACTTAGGGATACAGCTAACTCCATACGAGGTGGGACGCCTTCGAATTCTCTCGCTAAAAGCACTTGAGCAACTTCATCTGAATAACACATCCGAGTTGCGCAAACTTCGAACGCACTCAACAATAAACAGAGTGTTCGGCGCAACAATACTAATGATGATTGCTGTCCTGATCTTCGTGACAAATCGGTGCTGCCGGAGAGAAAAAAAGGTGGTTCTTCAAATCGACGCACCTGGCATTCAAACCATTGACGCGGTGCCCAAACCACCACAGATCACCCCACCAACAATGCGTTTCAACAACATCCCGTTTTTTTGATGACCGCTTGAGGACAAGCGTCGATTAAGAGGGGAGTTATTGCCCTATAAATTATTGTCCCACATCTTATATTTCAACATCATTCTTTCCGCTGTCAACGACCAGCTAAAAGTGCGATCATCTGCACTTCTCCGCCGCGTAGCCGCTGACGACCACTGATTCGCTGCCGACGCCTCCTGCGACGCTGCCGACGCCCACACTTGATTGATAGGGACTTAGGGAAATATTTTGTATCTCAGCTTTAGTTTCAAACGAACAATTGCAATAAACGGTCCTTGCGATCTACAAAATAAAAATCAATAAATTGTAATTATTTACTTATACATGTATAGTCCACGCGTTTCTTGAGTAAAGAAGTTTCGAGAAGTTAAAGAAGTAGCGGCGTTTGCAATACAAGTGCAAGCAGATGGAATCGGAGTCGAATTGATAATCATATAATATAAGTGCGCTATACCAAATCGATAAATTGGAAGAAAAGAATTATTATTCTTGGCGTATACAGATGATCAGCGTACTGGTACACGCAGAGCTATGGGACGTGGCATCAGACGCGTTAAAACAGGATGATGCAGGTGAAAATCCAAATTGGCCAAGCCGTGACATTAAAACTTCGCACCTAAGCTATACAAAAACGTGTACGACATCGTTTGAAGCTTGGACTAAACTCAGAGAGGTGCATCAACCGAGCGGACCAATCAGAAAAGTATCGCTCTACAAAACGTTGCTAAGCTTAAAGCTGAAGGATGGCCAAAATGTTGATGGTGATGGCCAGTCACCTGAATGCTTTCAGTGAGGTTTTGGATCAACTATCGTCGGTGGGAATTGACATAAGTGAGGAGCTTCGATCCATAATCTTGCTATCGAGTCTTCCCAAGGACTACGAAAATTGTGTGGTTGCCATCGAGACGCGCGATACACTGCCAGATTTCGAGGTATTGCGTATAAAGGTCAAAGAAGAGTGAGAGAGACGATCTCAATTTAGACCAAGCGACATGCACGCACAGGCTTTTGTTGCAAACACGACTAAGCCTAAGCCAAACACGACTAAGTTTGTTATAATTGTGGCAAGCGTGGACATATCGAGGTCGAATGTCGTTTGGATGGAACCGAGAAGAAGAAGCAGACTCCAACTGTTCAAAAACAGTGCATCTTATTGGGAGCTCTAGACGCGGATAGCTTTGGTCGCATAAAAGCTTAGATAGCAGAGCTACAAGCCAACGACGAACATTTTTTTACAACCCTGGAAAAGCACACCGAAACGATTAGATTAGCTGGAGACGGATGTCTGAAGGCAGAGGAAAAGGAGTGGTCAAGATAAAGACGGATCGATATACCCTTTTATTAAACGACGTACTTTATGTTCCTACAATGAAGGTAAACTTCATGTCTGAAAGTCAAACCGTTTCTAAAGGCAATTTGGTGCACTTTAACGAAAGGCACGCTAAGATTATACAGAAGGGTAAGTGTGTATTCCAAGTAAAGAAAACTGGAAATCTTTATACAGTCGATGAAAAGTACAATCAGTGTTTTCCGGCATCCATCGCCGATAGTATTATATGTCACATGCGATATGGTCATATCAATTATCGCAGTCTGTCCGATTTCGTGAAGATGAATATGGTTCGTGGAATTGAAGGCTATAATTTCCCACAAAATACATCCTGTAAAACATGTATGTTGAGCAAAATACATTCCTTCCTCAATCAATGTAAGCTCTCATATTATATTTTAGTAAAAACTTATCTTCTTCGTAAGCTTACAATGCTTTTGTTTATGAAAGTTTTTCGTTAATATATTTGAAAGATACTTTAAAATAATCTGCCCTTCCTTAACGATATCTCTTACAAATTAATACCTGATGTCAATATGTTTTGACCTTGAATGATGTACAGGATTCTTTGCTAACTGCTGAGCGCTTAAATTGTCAGTGTTCATTAATATATTCCAGATTCTCCGCAGCCAATTTCCATTATAAGTCGTCTTAATGAAATCGTCTTTTTGCATGCGGATGATAACGCCATGTATTCCGCTTCTGTGCTGCTGAGAGCTACGCTGCGTTGCTTTTTAGATTTCCACGACATTGGTCCTCCAGCCAGATATAATACGTATCCTGTGTATGATTTTCGATCACTTTTGTCACCTCCCCAGTCAGCATCCACGTAACCAATTAGAGGCTCATTGGTAACTTTATAATGCAATTTTAGATTCTTTGTCGATGCCAAATATCTGAGTACGTGTTTTACTAAATACTTAATGTAAAACGTCCGGCCTTGATGATGCCAGACACATGAGTTCACCTATTGCCGCTTGATATGCCTGGTCGTTGACTCTTTTGCATCCCTCTGTGTCGCATGTGATTTGGAATCCTGCATCCAGTGGAGTTGCAGCTGCTCTACACTCCCTAATACCGTGCCGCTGAAGCAGATTCTCAATATACTGGCTCTGGCTTAGCATAATCTCGCCTAGTTCACCTTCTCGCTGAACTTCTAATCCAAGAAACATGTGCAACTGTCCATGATCTACACAGTTGAAAGATTGAGCGACTTTGCCTTTAATGCTGATAAGATAATTTTTATCTTGGCAAGCTATGATCAGATCGTCAACATATACAAGACTAAGCGCAAGATGGCGTCCACCTTTGTTCATGTATAGACATGGCTCGTTTGTTCATGGATTAAACCCAATACTACGGAAAACTTCATCCAATTTACGGTTCCATTCTCTGCCAGACTGCTTAATACCGTAAATTGCCTTCTTTAGCAAAAGCACGCCGTCCGCAAATGTAATTTTAACTGTGCCGCCAGGCCAAGTATGAAATGAATACTTTCCATCCGACAAACAGGTGAAAAAGTCTCTCCATAATTAATTCCATACTGCTGCGAACAGCCCTTGGCTACTAGGCGTGCCTAGTATCGCTGCACTTGCCTGTTGGCATCCCTCTTCACAGTGAATATCCATTTGCAGCCTATAGCTCGTTGTGTTCTC
Source organism: Drosophila erecta (assembly GCF_003286155.1). Classification (NCBI taxonomy): domain Eukaryota; kingdom Metazoa; phylum Arthropoda; class Insecta; order Diptera; family Drosophilidae; genus Drosophila; species Drosophila erecta. Next base: position 65,138 of record NW_020825247.1, on the reverse strand, counting down.
GGAAGATCTACTATCTGCCAAGTGTGGTTGTTCATAAGAGCCTCGTACTCTCGATTCATTGCTTCCAACCATAAATCCGAATCAGGACATCTGATTGCTTCTTCGTAGCTTACCGGAATAAATACATCACTGCCAATTGCCGCTCCTAAGACATGGAACTGCTTTCGCGGTCGAATAAGTTTAGGTCTGCCAGGATCCACTTGTTTTCCATCCTGGAAGTTGTTCTTGTCCTCTGCGCCGTCATCATTGCTGTCGCCGTCTTCCGCGCTTATGAATTCGTCAATGCTGTGATCATTTTTTATGCCGATCTTGTCTTGTTTGTGTGAGCTTTTGTCGTCCGAACTGGCGTATTCTGGCGAACCGGGGTTGACTTTGCCATCTGAGCATACGTCGTTGCTGCAGTTGTCCCTCTTATCCTCCAGTTGCCGGTCTGATACACCGCCGCCTTGTGTTAGGTCAAACGATACGGATCCAGCATCCTTTGTCAGGTTATCAGCAGTCTTCAATTAACGGTAATGGGAAATTATCTTTCACTATTCGCTTATTAAGTTCTCTATAATCTACGCACATTCTAAGTTCACCAGATTTCTTTTTAATAAAAACTATGGGAGATGCATAGGTAGATTTACTTTTCCTAATTACATTTTTCTTAAGATCATAAATTATTTCACCTACTTTCTATTTTTCATAATATGACAATTGCCTAGGTGTGCAATGGAATGGTGTAGTATCTGTAACTCTAATAGCCATTTTCAAGTAGATTCTGTTTTATAATCAAAATTTTTGCTTAAATAACGTGTTTTTACTTTTTTCTACACTTTTCTTCGAATTCTTTTCCGAATTCATTCTCTATATTAATTAGATCCTCTCTTCCTCAATATATCCTAAATAGTTACTAAAAAAGTTCGTTTTTTAACTGATTATTTTCTTAATAACTATTTATGTCATTTTGATTATCTAATTTTTTTCTATTTAAATTATTTTTACTTAAATAAGTGAAATTATTTATATTAGTTTCCTTATAGTAGTCGGTTATATCTACTAGTGAAAAGAGATGGACAAAATATGTAATTACTGACTCAATTAACAGTTTTATTTGAAGAATTATATTCCGCATTTATTTGTTTCTTATGTATTCATTTGACTTCCATTATATTCATTGAATCTCGTCCTAGAAAAGTAGGTAATGGTAATAATGTATCTCCTATGACTAATAAACTAACTTTGTAAGCTTTTTCTTGAAAATAAGCAATGCACTCAATTTTTGTTGTCCACCTATTCCGTGGTACTTACTTATTTTCGGTTTCAATAGAATATTATTTGAAATTACAAATTTTTTAATAAAACATACTGGACTTCCTGTCAGATTGAACAGTTGCTGGTCTTCAGTGTCCGCCAGTTCCTCATCTTGCACGGCGGTGACACCCCTCTTCTTCGGGTAGTCCTGGTATTTGTGGTTGGAGCAAGCATCTTCTGGTCTCTTTGGACGTCTGCAATCGCTCATAATATGGCCCAATTTTCGACAATTGTAACAAGGTACGGCTGTAGGTCCTTGCAGAAGGTTTATTAATTTGGTCAATACTCGTTACTCGAACCATACGCATTTGCACCCGCTGATCACATATCTTTATTTTGTCATATATGGTTATCTTCGTACGCAATTCATCCAGTGATTCACAGAAGGCTAAAGAAGTGGCAGAATCCGCTAAAATTACTTGCGATTACAGCGATGTAATATTGTAGTGTGCTTCCAGCGAACGATTTTTGTCTTGCTTCTTTACGTCCCACGCCGTCACTTTCCGTTTAAAAACCGCTAGCAGCTCCCTGCGCAGGGCATTCCATGTCAAAGGATTCATATGGATCATTTGAGTTTTAGCTGATCCACTTAACATGCGCTTTGCAAATATCCATCGGCGTTGATCTGGTGCGTCATAAGTGTTCATTATATTATATGCTTATAACTCATTTATCCAACGCCGTAATATATGTTGGGTCAAAACCTAATTAGAAAAACGATTGGTTAAATTATTAATGGGCAAACTTTCTTTGGCAAGCTTTAGCTCAACGCAATGCGATCTGATCGGAGTCATTTCACGGTTTTACAAATTTTTTAGCAATAATGTTGTATCGTCTTCTATCGATAACAGAGGACCATAAATCGACGAAACAGTATTGATAAGGTTTCTGCCTTTTCGTAAATACTATCGGTGACTTGGTAAGCTTTATATGTTCCTAAAGCTTCACCATAGAGACAAGATAACTGGAATACTGGCGTCTTTATGAACTAAAGTTTCGGAAAGGCTGAAAAAAAATTGTTTAACTCCGAAAAATCGAAAGTCGCACACTTGTGGCTACAACAGCTGATCCCGAAGTTTCGCTAACGCTTCCTGTTTTCAAGGCAGATAACAGAGACATTATTTTTTCCTTGGCCACTGTACAAAGTTAGTTGATTTGCCTAATAAGGCATGTAAAGGCATGTAATTAGGCATGTAAATTTCGATCATACATTTTGTTGTAACTGCCGAACAGGGAATAAATTAGTTATTCTAAGCTCACTTGATAAACTTGTCATCTCATCGGCTTATCTATTCTTTGGATGCACATTTTAATGTTTAACTGATTTCTTAGCACTCGTTTTTTACTTCAATTTCACGGCAGTGGCAGCATCTTAATTTTAGCATCTTAGTTTAACGAAAGGCGATTGGTTAAATTATTAAAGGGCAAACTTTCTTTGGCAAGCTTTAGCTCAACGCAATGCGATCTGATCGGAGTCATTTCACGGTTTTACAAATTTTTTAGCAATAAAACAGAATGCGCTAAAATGAATACGAGGAGTTGAAAACTCCCCCCGAAAGAGTTTACACAGAATATGGAGAGCGAGAGTGAGAAGCACGAACTAGAGCAGGACATGAGTAGAACAGTAATCGTCGGTGTATCAGGTTGAAGGAATCAACGGTACCAAGCGGGACTTTGAACCAGGACGAGTCAAACCCCGAATTGAAATAGACAGCTGAGGTCCAAACAGGCGTGGTACCAGCGCCAACGGTTAGAGCAGACGTGGGGTTCACGTGTTGTTGTTTCACCCGGCGATGGCCTGAAAGAAACAGCCGTTGGCTAACGTCAGTTGACATACGAGAGCAATTCGCAGCCCTAGTTTCGAGCACGCAGCAGTACAGTACGCACCACAGAGATGGTTGTGAAAACCGGGCGATTTGACGGAGCGTTAATGGCGGGAGTGGAGCAATGGAGCCTTGAGAGCACAGACCCAGTTCACATTAGTCTGGGAACGGTATCGCTTCCCTAAGCCCAGAGACCACCTCTTCGTCACCAATCACTCGTGTCCGCGGCAGTACGGAGAGGAAACTCACATCGGAGATGTAACAAATAAAGATCAAGAAAACTAGAACTGCTAAGTGTTGTTGCTGGTAACTAGGTGATCACGTTTAATACAAATTTAGTGGGTCGACAAACGAAATCTTCCGAGCTAGCCGCACGTATCTCGAAGCGAGCAAACTAATAAAATAATTTCGTTACATCTGGCGCACAAAACATAATTATCCCGGCAGTATATCATAAATGGGACCTTCCGCCCTAAAAAGGAGGATTTCGCATGTCGCACAGAGGTTGCGTCTGGAAGAAAAGAAACCATGCGAAAGCCTAGGCTGAATATTCGAGTTCCCAGAGCAGGTGGAGTGGTCCGCCAACATGTACGTGTTTTGACCTAAACATGATTACGCCGGAATTAATGCAGGGGGGGAAGGCTCTAAAATGGTTCATATCCAACAAGAGACACTAGATGACTTGGGCTTGAGTTCATAGAAAGTGTTCAGATCAAGGCACCCAGGCCCGGGTCCAGTAGGCACAAAACCGATCCAGTCCATGCGACAGAACACAACCCTATGGAGGAGGCACAACCCCGGGGGCAACTGGGGTCAAAACCGAACCCATGTTGCTATAACGCAAGAAGACTACAGGTGCGGTGGACTTGGCGATTGGGCACTAGGATGCCGGAACCAGCGGCTGATGTTCTGCTGGATGTACGGTAAATTAGGAATCAGAAGTATAGGATGCTGCCAGAGAGCGGGAAACGGCCAGTGATCTGAGCCGCAGAGAGGAGAGCAGAGGACGCAAGGTGCCGCCTTTGCAAGCTAACTGGCAAATTAATCGCAGAGGAGCAGCAGTTGTCCGCAGGGGTGACGATTGGTGGAGAAAAGCCTCGATCGACACCGGGGCAACAGCGAGATTCGTTTTCGAAGAGCTGGCGGATAAGCTGCCCGAGGACCGATAACAAGGATAAGACGGCGAGTTAGGTCAGAGGTAGTCAGAGGTAGTAGTCGAGATATGAGTGGGACTCATATAGCACTCGAGAAGCCCGTACATCTCGCCCATAATAATGGTGAAGAAGAAAACGGGCAAATGAAGACTGTGTCTATAATTAAAATAGATAAAAGCGAACTCCATAAACTACATCCTCGACCAACTAAGGGAGGCGCGCTTTATTAGCAGTGTGGCAAATACTTCTGGAAGAAGTAAGTCGAGGGTTCACGGCGATCACGATTTCAGGGCTGTTTCATTGGCGAGTGATGCCCTTCGGATAACATTCCGAATCGGCCACATTTCAACGGGCACTGGACCATGTGATTAATTGGACCACTGGACCATGTGATGCCACCAGATGCCGTTGCGTACCAAGATGACATCATCGTCAGAGAAGATTTCCGACGTTTGAAGAACGCAAACCTAAGAATTAACCCAGAAAAATGAAAATTCTTCAAGCAAGAACTGTTGTCCCTAGGACACCGCGTCAAAAGACTAGGTAGCAGCTATAGCCCAGTTAGAACCCCCTTCGTCAGTCCATGAGCTAAGACAATACCTGGGAGTTGCGTCATGGAACCGAAGCTGCGTACCTGACTTCGCGCGCATTGTGAAGCTACTCAACGCCTCCTCCGCAAGGGCACCAAGTGGACGGCGTCACAGGATCACCAGCAAGCCATTGAGGAAGTGAAAGAAAGACTAGTCACGGACCCAGTCCTGGCGTGCCCCTATTTCGAAAATATGTGCATCCTGCAAACGCAGGAAATCTCATCCTGTGGATGAGAAGAGGGAGAAAGAGTTATCTCATACTCGAGCAGGGCTCCTTCTGGAATTACTGCTAGGTGGGCACTAGAGCTTCAGCAACACGAATTTGAGATTCCTTACAGGAAGGGCCAGTTGAACGTGTTGGCCGATGCAATATCAAGCGAGCCCCTACCACGACACCAGATACACTGCCAAGAACGCCGGACACAGAGTCCAAAGCCTTGCTACTGGATCAAGGAATTTTCAGACTATGTATGAGAAGGCAACACCCTGTATAGGCGAGATGGAAGAACGGATAATACGGAATGCAGTAAGGAAAAGGATGGTGAAGCCTTAGCTCCCGTTCTTAAACGATTTGACAGAAACAAGGTTGGGCGAGACATTAAAAAAAAACAAGGAAGAATGATGGGAAAGTGCGCTTAGAGGAGATCGGCGCTGTGGAATTCATGCTAGAGCTTTGAGCGTCGAGGGAATCCCAGTCTCTCAAAGAAAGAAGGGGATTTGAGGAGCTGAAAAAAACTCCACAAAAAATTAGATGTGGAGTAGAAACTTCGCACAAATGCGGATGTCAAGTACGGAAAAAGGTCCTGCCTGTTGCCTGTCACGCAACAATTCAAAACCAGTAGAAACAGAGTTTGGAGAGAGAGAATATGGAGAGCGAGAGTGAGATGGACAGGACTACAGCAGAACAGTAAGGATAAAGGAAGCAACGGTACCAAGGTGAACTTTAGATTAGGAAAACATCTTAAAGTTTAAGAGGAATAACGAGGAATAACGGTTAAAGGAGGCCTAGCGCTGGAGCCGGAACACTCAAGAAGAACATGAATATGAGTGAACAAGGCGAAGCAGCGGAATCAGCAAGGAAGCGATAGCCGTGAAAGTCAGCAAGGAGGACGATCGCTACGTCGAGACGTTCGAGACGATGAAAGTCTTCAAATTGAGACACAGGTAGCTGAGGTCCACAAAGCACTGCTAGGTTGAGACGCCTTGCTACACCGTGAATCGAGACCAGACCCTGAAGTTGACCCGGCCAGTCCCAATCCTAGCAAGGACCTAAGTGCGCGGCGGGATTATGGCGAAGAGCCGATCGACTGTGTCGGAGATTAAGTACGTAAACCGGGAGGTTGCCTGGAGCGTTCGTCATACCCAAGAAGGCGTGGTACTGGTCGATTACCTGGCGATTACCTTGAAGGCACAGCCGTGGACTACCGTGAGTCCGTATACGACAGCAATTCCCGCAGCATTCGAGGACGACGAGACCGGCAGCAGAAACGAGGCTGTCGAGCAGACCCGTCCAGGTCCGTCTGCACTAGCTCGAGGAAAGTTAGCTGTGGAACGTTCGGCTACACATAGCGTTTGTAGGAACTGGACAGGCGGCAGTACCTGGGCGAGAAGAAAGTCCGTCTTCCGTTTTCCACGACGGAGAAGAAAGTCATATCGGAGAATGAAACCAAAGTGTAAAACGACAAATAAAGATCAAGAAAACAAGAACTGCTAAATGTTCTTACTGGTAACTAGCCGCACGTATCTCGTAGCGAGCAGACTAATAAAATCAGTCCGTTACAACGTTCGCAAAACTAATGGCTGCCTACTGAGGATTATATTAAGCCATCTTCCTCCCTGGGCTGGCCTTCGTTAGTAGCGCTGCGTCGACCTGAGCTGCCAAATTAATTGCAATTGGTTAATTAATTGCTTATGTATCCACGACTGAGGTACACCGAACGTCTGCAGTATGCACATATAGCGATGTACCACTGTATGCACATATAGCGATGTACCACTGTATGCACATATAGCGATGTACCACTGTATGCACATATAGCGATGCACCACTGTAATAACAACAAACACATTGTAGCACTCTGTTGCAAAGTGTATATAAGCAATCTAGCCCAAGTGCACGCCTAACACGAGCGTCCACTTGAAGGTCAACATGCATAATTGCATAGTCAGCACTCCCACGCTGGCCAATCGCTGATCGCCGCATATGTGTGCCTACAGCACTCCCCCTTCTCAAGCGCCGTCGCTCGGCGACAATTCATTAATATGTATATAAGCGTCGCAGCAATGCAGGGCTATGCCGGCAGCGCTGGTCCTCGAATTAGGCTAAGAAACCTTTGTATGGATAACTCCAAGAACATTGACGAATTTACTTTTGAACGGAGCGGGACCTTCCTGATCCATAAATAAAAGAAACTAAACAGACTAAATGCTGCCTTTTCATCAAACATAATACAACATATTGCAGGATGGCGATCCTGCGATATTTGGCGATCTAATACATGGCGACCGTGACACTGGAGCAGCCGACGTTGGAAATAAAAAAAAAAGGAAAATAAATCTGAGAGGGTAGCGCTAAAGGGAAGAAAGCGCGGTGGTGTACAACAAAAATAAAAAAAAAGAATAGCACACCTCAAGTGGCTATTGTAAACACAAAATCCACCACCAGCATGGTCGACAGACATAAAATTGCATGCTGATCTAGATCAACGCTCACTCAGATATAAAAATTTCAAAACAAATTAATGAAAAATCAACACCACCCAAAGCCAAGAAGCTGCCCGAACTTAAGAAGAGATGCCCACCAGACTGCGAGGGACCACTTTGGAACATAAATTGTAAGTATACCTGTGCGGAGACCGGCACCGGTACCGCCTGAGCCCATAGGCCCAGGACAACTGGTCCCCGCCACCTGAACCTTCGAGCGAGCGTCAGCGTACCAGGCCGGCGAAGTCTAGCTGGCGCAAGGATAAGCTGCAGCCAAATATATTTTTTTATTGCCCTGCATGGCAAACCACCCTCGATGCACTGCGCTGCATATTAGTATTACACGAAATATTGTAACATTGAGCGGAACTTTTTCTGACCGAACCATTCCAGCGGTCCTAACAATACCACCAACACAGGAAGAGACATTCGAGTCAGATGAATCTTCTTCATTAATAGGTTTACTAGAAACAACAGAAACCATCATAACAGAGAAAAAGACAAGCAACAATAGCACAATGGCACAAACAAATATTGACTAATAAAACCGCATCTAAGCTTATACCAGTTTTTGATGGTAAAGCCGAAAATTTAAGAAGTTTCATAGATGCATTGGAAATAATTATGTCCATAAAAGGCGAACACGAACAATTAGATATTTCAATAATAAAAACAAAGGGTGTAGCCAGAAATTTAATCGGAAATTAAACTTCTTTTACTAAAGTTATTTATCGATTAAAGAACAATGGCAAGGGCGAAACTGTTGAAACTGTCAGCCAAACTGATAAATTTACAGCAACATAGCAAAACTGCCAACCAATATACAACAGAGGTTGAGCAGCTGGCAAAAGCTTTTGAAGGTGCTAAAAACTGCGCAATAGATAAGGTTAGACTTATCATGCAATCTGGTACCTTCCATACAATGAATGATGCCATATCAAAATTTGTAAATAATTGCACAGAAGCAACTGGACAGCCAAACACTGTTCTTTATTATAACTATCACTCACAGCGTGGTAGAGGCCGTGGTCTTGGAACTTCAGTGGTAACTCTCATAACAATTACCATTACCAAAACAACCACAATAATGCTGGAGGAGGCCAATATAGAGGAAACCCTAGAGGCCGTGGCAACTTGAACCGAGGCCAAAATAACAACAATCAAGGAAATTTAAGAGTAGCCCAAAATAATTCGGGAAACTCCGAGCAACCTTTAGCTACTCAACAATAAATTATTACAAGGTTCATACAATTAATCTTAGCCAAAACAGATACTGTTTTAATACCTATCCAGGAAATTCAAAACCGCATTTATGTTGCAAACACAGTTGCAACAGCCAAAAATGCATTTTTCCGATTACTAAATACAACTGGTAGAGATCAGATAGTATATATAATATAAAAGATTTAAAATATGAATCACTTTCGAACTATAAAATAGTCCAAACCAACTATGAAGCAAGAGAAAAAATTGTCATATCTCAATTATCAAAAAATTTTCCACACCAATTCAAATCCACACTAATAGATTTATGCACAAAATATAGTGATGTATTCGGACTAGAAAACGAATCGATTATAAAAAATAATTTCTGCAAACAAAAGCCAGTACTGATACTGATGAGCCAGTATATAAGTTAATGTTTTATTTTGCGAAAGATGACCTTTTATTCCGGATTCAAAATAAGAACTAAACATTGAATTTTAAAGTAAGTCCTGAGCTAGCTGTGGGTGTCCGGCAGCGGCGTCGGCAGGACGTTGGCGTCGACTCTGACTCGGCAGCTAGGCGAAGAATTGGAGTGGTTTGAACTTGGCTGAACTTGATCGAATTGCAATCTCTGCAATTTCGGCGTTGCGTGGGTTCGTCGCGGCGGATGCTTACAATATTGTTGTTTTAGGATTTTGAACTCTTGTTTTCTTAGAATACTTTGTTGCACAATTCTTGCAAGCAAAGTACTAGTAATTTATTGTATCGGTCGAGGGGAGTAACAAGAGTTTCTGTTGTTAACTCTCCCCCCTCAGAATCCTACTTGTCCTCAAGTGGGTGTTAGAAATATGGAATATTGTTGAACTCGGGTTGTATCGGCGTTGGCTTTAAATTAATAGTTTGGAAAATATCTCCCTTCCGGTTTTTTGCTCTTTATTCAATGCCTTATAAAAAGTGTTACAGTGATCGGATTTAGTTCAAATATGCGCCGTTTTGTTCGATAATCTGTTTCCATCTAGATGGCAACTTCATAATACCTCCCTCGTAGAAGCCCCCCTCCTTATTTGCGAAGAACTCGGACAGCCACTTTTTACAGGCCAATTCTGGACGCTTCTGGTCGATCGCCTGCTTCAAGCGGTCCAGTTGTTCGCAGTAGATGGTAGAATTAAGCGTCTGGCCATATGGGAGCAGCTCATAGTGGATGATTCCCTTCCAATCCCACCAAACACACAGCAAAACCTTCCTGGCCGTCAATCCCGGCTTGGCCACTGTTTGGGACGATTCACCGGCCTTCGACCACGACCGTTTTCGCTTGATATTGTCGTATGTGATCCATTTTTCGTCGCCAGTCACCATCCGCTTCAAGAATGGGTCGAGTTCGTTCCGTTTCAGCAGCATATCGCAGGCGTTGATTCGGTCCAGAAGGTTTTTTTGCGTCAAATCATGCGCCACCCAAACATCAAGCTTTTTTTTGTATCCAGCCTTCTGCAGATGGTTTAAAATGGTTTGGTGACTAACTCCCATCTCCTGGGCGATGTCACGAGATGCCACATGCCGGTCTAACTCGATGTATTCCATGATTTGATCGGTATTTGTCGTCACAGGTCTTCCGCCGGCTGGCTTATCCATGGTGTCGTTTTCACCGGCTCTGAATCGTACCTAGAGTACCATCCCCCAAAACACCATTAATCTCACGGAACGTTTCTCTGGCGGATTTGCCTTTAACGAAGGAAAACTTTAAAATAGCGCGAATTTCGGCGTTAGTGAACTCCATGTGTAGTGTACGTAGTTCGATAGATTTTTAACTAGTGGGTCTTTTAATAGTGGGTGATAATTACTAATAAAGAGGACCTTGTACTTCCTTCGCTAGGGATGCGCACTCTTGCTATGCTCGGGTCTAGCTCGCCGTAGGTCGGGGTTCTTTTAGCTTAGGATAGTACGAAACGCTACTACATTTTAATAAGTGCGTCTTACTCATAAACAATATTCAAAACTGGATTATCGATTAAAAAAAAGAAATGGCTTTATATTGATACTAATGATACACGCCGACACGTGTGAAGATAAGCTACAGATTCTGATAAGTATTGGGAATTTTGGATGTTAATGATTCCCTAAGTCTTTACCCTCCCTACCATGACAATGCTACTTAAAATATTTACATTGTCCCTTGGCCAAGTTCAAAATAACTCTACCACATATTTAAGAAAGTGTTCAACATAAGTACTCGACAAACCATTAAATCTATTTATTCACAATTCATTATTTCTCAATATATCTTCAATCATAATTCCATTTATATAAATTCAGTTTAATAAACGTTTTCATTAAATCTCTTTTACAAACTAACAATATTTTTATCTACGCATAATTATCCTAGTCGTTCTATAACTCTTCATTTTCGTTTATATTCAGTGGGTAAAATAAAGTATATAAAAGTAAAGTATAAAGCAAATATATATAAGTAATTGAATATAAAATTTACAAATATAATTATATAATCTTTAGTCAAATGCAGATATTATTTTAATTAGACGTTCGAGTGGCATTTTGTTAGAATTTAATATAGGTAATTCATAATAAGGTATTTATCATTGTTGTTGTAGTACTCACGACCTTAAATATCCACTCCATGATGTGCGTAAAGTTGGGCCCAAGTTCACGTTGACATTGTCGAGCTGTAGGTCAAACTTTTAAGGTTCTAATTTAAATTCCTATTCAAATGCCAAAAGTTCCGTCAATCTGCGAGTATTTAATTCATTATAAATCGCAATACAAAAGAAAATCAAGAATCAAAACAAAACACAAAATATAACTGCAGCACTGCAGCGATAAGACCTTAGGAAACCGCTGGCTGCTACGCTGCGTTGCGATAAGACGAAATCACAAAGTTGAACCTCCGTTGGTCATAGGAGATGATCTTCACTGCGTGACGATGATGATGTTCCAATGTAATTAAATCTGCTCCGGTCGTCTAAACTTCTGCATAGCTGAATAATCTGCACGAGCTCTAGCCTTCCAATACATTTGCCCAGTTATTATTCGGCAGGTGGCCGGTTGCGTAATTTGATGCTGAAGGTTATGTCGCCTCGTGGCCTCTTCTTGGAGCGACGGGGTTTAAACCATGAGCTGATGCGGGGGTCGACGAGACGGGGGGGGGGGTAGTCGGCTGTAGAGCAATCACATGCTCTTATATATAGACCTGGCCTTCCTTACGCCTTGGGGTCGAATCTCGTTGCCACTTTCACACACAAATCGAACACGGAAATTCATTGAAATATACCAACTCTTGTTTTATGAGATTGGATATATATAACTAAATTATATTTCCACGTGTATGAAGTTTAAATGGGCAGCGTCAAAAATTGTGAGCGTTCGCCACGACGTTTTATCCGATAATAATCTAAGCTCTGGGGAAGCTGCATGCTGGTGGTCGCTGTTACAGCTTTTCTTTCCCTAACTGTATAATCGTACGATCATATTCTGTTCTGATTGGCCTAAGACAATTCTCTCGCTTTTTGTTTTACACAAAAGCTGCTATAATTTAGGGCGAGGGTGTCTTGAAGAGTTTTTGCAGTGTAAAGTTAAGTTGGTCACTACACCACAGATAAGGGTAACGAGACTATTTCAAGGAAGCCTTATCTGAAGAAACTCTTTGTTTTCTAGCTTGTATATCCTTCAAATGGAATACTCCTAATTTCCTTCCTCTCTCATCCTCTAATTCATAGTAGTACGAGCTACGTTTCTTATAAACTTTCGCTGGGATAAATACGGGTGCCAATTTACTACTGAATTTCTTTACGGCATTACTTTGTGTAAGGGTATAAAAGAAAAATGAATATCAGGCTGACCTAAAGGTTCTATCTCCTGAAATTCACGGGCTTCAGTGGTTGACTTTGACTTAGCAACTTCTGAATCTACGGATGTATCTTGTTGCTCAGAGAAACATCCTTTTGTCGGTTTCCCGGATTACAGTTTGGACAAGTCGGTTTGTATTTTTCTTTAAGTCCGCAACCGTAACAAAATATAATTCTTTTAGCCATACAATCATCGAATCTGTGGCCTTGTTTGTCACAATTCCAACAAGTTGTGGTATTTCGTCGTTGAATTTGGTTTACTTCTTCACCTACTCTTACTAAACCTGTTTCCTCTTCTTCGGTGGTTAATTCTGCCACGCAGGAGCGATAAGGTTTCGGCTTAAACGTCCTGAGATTGTTATAAAACTGTTCATGCCTGCGTACTTCGTATCGGAGTTGTGTTCTGTTTGGTATTTTAAGATGCAGCAACTCATGATGTAAGCTAGGCTTCGAATTTCTAACCAATAACTCAACTAATTGTGTTTCGGAAACTCCATTTTGCAGTCTGTCAATCAACCGTTCCATGGTTTCCTGGAAATCTTCAAATGCTTCATTTTCTCCTTGCTTGCGTTTTCGGATTCCCTCCCAAATATCATAATCTGTCTCTATATCTTCGAATCTCTTCCTAAATTCGCCACAAAATGTGTTCCAATCGAAATTTGGATTGTTTCGATGAAACTTCCAATACCAATCGCTTGCTTTTCCGGCAAACAGAAGGTACAAATGGTCGCATAAAAGTCCATAATCATTACCTAGGTTTTGTTTGGTGAGTGAGCATATCCTGTAAATGAATTCATCTATCCTGATGCTTGTTTTGCTACCATCGAACTTTAATCCCCATTTTTGAATGATTCCTGATACTTTTTCCGGGCTAACATATGAGCTTGCATTGCTCCTGGTTCCGCCTCTTTCTTCTACATTATTGTCTAAATTCTGAGAATACCGATTTTGATTGGAATTGTTCCTGCTCAAATCTGTATTTGGTTGGACACTGTCAGGTGTGTAATTTGTCTGTGTGGGCTGAGATAATTGTAAGTTGTCTAAATGACTTTTAATAGATGTCTCTATAGTCTTCCCTAAATAAGAGGTAAGGTTATCCATGAGTTGAGCCTGTTGTTGGCTAACAGTAAACTGTATAAAGTTCATCAACTCTGGTTGAGTACTAAGAGCCATACTGGAATTCGTTGGAGGTTCTGTTAAGATCCTATCCAAATTTCCTCTGTAAGTATTTCTGGTAGACACTCCTCGTCTAGGAGGTGTACCTCGGATCCTGCCTGATCTGGTATTTCTCCTTAATGGGAAAATATCATTATTATCTTGACATTCGCTTACGCCGGATGTGCCAGCGAACAGAGTGTTATTAGAGTGAGATAAATTTGATTCGTTGCAATCTGTATTGCAAATTGGACATGTTTGTGTACTTTTTAAGTGGTTTATAATGCACTTTTTATGAAATGTATGCCTGCACGATGTTGTTGCTGACAAAAGGGTTGGTGCTAAGATTTCTTTACATATGACACAGCTATTTTCAACGCCTTGTGAAACTTCAACTGCATTACCTGCACTATTCTTGGCTGCCATATTATTGTTGTTAAGATATGTTGTAATTATTTGGTTTGTCTTTCTTTATGTCGATCACTTCTATCAGAATCTTAGTTGTATCTCTATTTGTTAGTGGATTGTAGATGGTCTATTGCCTCATGCTTTTATTCACTTGAAAATCGGACAATATACAGACTTATTGAAGTGTAAGTATAATGTATTCCAGAAAAAATCAAATTGTAAATAAAGTTGAGTAAAGAAACGTATGGTGATGAGCTCCTGTGGATTCGAAACAGTTCCACTTGGTCGATCAATTCTCTTTCAAATTGAATCGCATGTTCCTAAGTTTTACTATCCCTTCCAAATAGATACTCTCAATCCAATATGTTAATTTATTGGAATTAGTTATATTGTGTTTTAACTGTGGATGGATTACTTTAGAGCTTAGTGTGCTATAACAAGTTAAGGTCTTTTCGAGCTTCACATCTGAGCCAAAAATGTATAGTACTTGTCGAGCTCCACTCGTTGGGCTTCAAAAATGTGTAATGTATTTTCTCGAGCCCCCACACGTTCGGGCGCCAAAAATGTGTGTGTGTACCGTAGTTCGATTGATTTTTAACTAGTGGGTCTTTTAATAGTGGGTGATAATTACTAATAAAGAGGACCTTGTACTTCCTTCGCTAGGGATGCGCACTCTTGCTATGCTCGGGTCTAGCTCGCCGTAGGTCGGGGTTCTTTTAGCTTAGGATAGTACGAACGCTACTACATTTTAATACGTGCGTCTTACTCATAAACAATATTCAAAACTGGATTATCGATTAACAAAAGAAATGGCTTTATAATGATACTAATGATACACGCCGACACGTGTGAAGATAAGCTACAGATTCTGATAAGTATTGGGAACTTCGGATGTTAATGATTCCCTAAGTCTTTACCCTCCCTACCATGACAATGCTACTTAAAATATTTACATTGTCCCTTGGCCAAGTTCAAAATAACTCTACCACATATTTAAGAAAGTGTTCAACATAAGTACTCGACAAACCATTAAATCTATTTATTCACAATTCATTATTTCTCAATATATCTTCAATCATAATTCCATTTATATAAATTCAGTTTAATAAACGTTTTCATTAAATCTCTTTTACAAACTAACAATATTTTTATCTACGCATAATTATCCTAGTCGTTCTCTAACTCTTCATTTTCGTTTATATTCAGTGGGTAAAATAAAGTATATAAAAGTAAAGTATAAAGCAAATATATATAAGTAATTGAATATAAAATTTACAAATATAATTATATAATCTTTAGTCAAATGCAGATATTATTTTAATTAGACGTTCGAGTGGCATTTTGTTAGAATTTAATATAGGTAATTCATAATAAGGTATTTATCATTGTTGTTGTAGTACTCACGACCTTAAATATCCACTCCATGATGTGCGTAAAGTTGGGCCCAAGTTCACGTTGACATTGTCGAGCTGTAGGTCAAACTTTGAAGGTTCTAATTTAAATTCCTATTCAAATGCCAAAAGTTCCGTCAATCTGCGAGTATTTAATTCATTATAAATCGCAATACAAAAGAAAATCAAGAATCAAAACAAAACACAAAATATAACTGCAGCACTGCAGCGATAAGACCTTAGGAAACCGCTGGCTGCTACGCTGCGTTGCGATAAGACGAAATCACAAAGTTGAACCTCCGTTGGTCATAGGAGATGATCTTCACTGCGTGACGATGATGATGTTCCAATGTAATTAAATCTGCTCCGGTCGTCTAAACTTCTGCATAGCTGAATAATCTGCACGAGCTCTAGCCTTCCAATACATTTGCCCAGTTATTATTCGGCAGGTGGCCGGTTGCGTAATTTGATGCTGAAGGTTATGTCGCCTCGTGGCCTCTTCTTGGAGCGACGGGGTTTAAACCATGAGCTGATGCGGGGGTCGACGAGACGGGGGGGGGGGGGGGTAGTCGGCTGTAGAGCAATCACATGCTCTTATATATAGACCTGGCCTTCCTTACGCCTTGGGGTCGAATCTCGTTGCCACTTTCACACACAAATCGAACACGGAAATTCATTGAAATATACCAACTCTTGTTTTATGAGATTGGATATATATAACTAAATTATATTTCCACGTGTATGAAGTTTAAATGGGCAGCGTCAAAAATTGTGAGCGTTCGCCACGACGTTTTATCCGATAATAATCTAAGCTCTGGGGAAGCTGCATGCTGGTGGTCGCTGTTACAGCTTTTCTTTCCCTAACTGTATAATCGTACGATCATATTCTGTTCTGATTGGCCTAAGACAATTCTCTCGCTTTTTGTTTTACACAAAAGCTGCTATAATTTAGGGCGAGGGTGTCTTGAAGAGTTTTTGCAGTGTAAAGTTAAGTTGCTCACTACACATGTTTACACGTCTATAACTGTTGAACGCAATATCCAAACTAATCATGCATAGCGTCGTTTGGTTATGTCAAGACCTTTCAAATTATGTATAGTATTGCCAGATACGAGCTCTGTAGCGCTTTGTACATAGCCGCGAAATTCAAAAGACAAAAAGGCGGAAGGGAGATATTTGCCAAACTAATATTTATTTTAAGTTTGTTATTAAGCGTGGGAAGCTCTTGTTGAATTTGAAGGGTTACTTTGTCTCTGGACTTAAAACAAATTTTGGAGATTATTGAATAAAGTATAATAGTGGCCAGTAAGCACAAGATTGCGATGCGGTTTATGGTAGAATGTGTTGTTATGTTGTTTAGGTGCTTTGTGTTCTTGATGTTGAGGGCCTCCAGTGATTCTAATGATAAAATTTTTAATCTTTCCACTTCTATGGGTGACATTTGGATTATTGGTGTTCCGGGTTTTAGTATAGTTTTTCCTTTATTATTAAATTGTTTGTTTTTTATTTGGACGGTATCGTTCCAGAAATGGACCAGATATGTCCCTTTTAGCTTGTAGGTTATGTTGTTGTGTATTAAATTACCGGTGTAGTTGTTAAGTAATATTAAGCTGCCATCGATCTCCTCTATTTCCTGAATATGTTCTGCATTACTGAAGTCACACAGCGCTTCCTTTCCCTCAATTAACTTAGCAATACATTCTGTTTGTTTAAGATTAACAGTGTTTTCTTTTTAACATATTTTTAAGTAATTGGATATTTTACAATTTTTGGGTACATTAATAATTTTGTTTTGTGTTACAAATATTTCGTTCGTTTCTAATTGTACAATGGAGTTATTTTTTATAACGGGTTTTATTAACATATCTTTGTAAGTAGTGGGGTCTAGTTCTGTTTTATTGTGTAATACTGAAATATACTGAATACTGTAATACTGAAGCATTTCCTCGATTGATAAAGAGGTTGTTGATTTTTTGAAAAATTTTATTTACTTCATTTAATTAAAATTCATTTAAAAGGAGTGTGTTAATTACGTTAATTTTAGCCCATTGAATTGCATATTTAATATTTAAAATTTCTTCTTTTATCAATCTGACCTGATTTTGCAGACTTGTTGCTATTTCGTTATTAAAATTGTTATCATTTTTTATTGAATTCGTGAGCAGTTTTGAGATTGTTGTTAAATTATTGATTCTATTTTGCAGTTGTTTATTTACTGTTACCTGATCATTATTGTTAGTTATAAGGTTATTTAAATTATTCTCGATCATAATTAATTCGTCATGATCTGGGTTTCCTGCCTCATATTTACAGGCTGAACCAATCCAATTGATTGATCGAACTTTGCGTTATTTTGAGGTCAGAGTACTTAGTGCGGAAAATGCCTGAACTATTTCGTGTGTTAGTGTATGGTAGAGATAGCTTTTCTTTAAGTCATTAATTGTGTGTTCTCGTATTTTATACAATTCTGTTTCTAGCTGTTCTAGGTCTATTAAATGGATTAGTTTAGTTGATGATATTTGTAGTTTTCCTAATCCTTTGTACACTGAGATGGTTTGAGCGTCGGTGTAATTAGTGATTTCCATATTTGCCAATGCTAATGGCAGAAGCATTAAAATTAAGAAAATCCTGTAGTGGGGAAAGGGAGAAGAGGAAGAAAAAACAATCATTTATTCGGTGAACGAATTAGTTTTTTTTGAGGGTATGGGCCGATCCCTCACGATCGGATCGATACCCGCAAGCGGACAACAATTGTGAGTTAGAGGATAGTTTGTATAAATTTTTCATTTCATTTTATGTTTCTTACTTCAGACGAATATGGACATGTTCCCTAGGCAGTATCGGACTAGAAAAAAAATGTTATTATTATTACTCTTGTTTTATGTTACTCTTGTGAACAATTCTACCTGTTTCTGTGATAATAGTTGTATGTCTATTTTCTTTTACTGTTTCTTTCTTGTACCGTGGGGACACTTTTAGAACCTAGTCTTGTGTTTTGTTTTATAAACACTATTTGCCCTGGCTCATAATCCTTGATCTTATTGCGTTTTTCGTTATGGTTTCTTAAGTCTGTTTTGATTTCAGTTTTTCGATGTTGTCTTGTCTGCTTTCGTTATATTTTTCTGGGTCAGTGGTTATATTTCTACCAAAAAATATTTCTAATGGTCGTTTTTTTTGTTACAGAGTGAATTGTGAAGTTGTATTCGTAGACAGCTGAATCTAATAGTTCTTCAAAAGTTCGGTGTACCTGTTTGGTTTTTAAGCATCTCATAATTTCGGCGAGGGTGGAATGAAACCGTTCTATTTGTCCGTTTACAGAACTTTTATAAGGGGGTGCTTTAAAAATTTGTATGCCCAGCTGGTCTCTCATCATAAAAGCTATTGTAGCGGAATTAAAAGATTTTTCATTATCCATTACGACGTATTTTGGTACGCCAAAATAGAATAAGATGTCATGTAAAGGTTTTCTTCTATTGATTTTGAATTTATTAATTTAGCTTGCGCAAGTTTCGAAAATTTGTCAATTGCCGTAAGTACCAGTTTTTTTTCTGTAGAGAAAATATCTATATGAATTGTGTGTCCCGGAAACTCAGGAATTGGGGTTTCCATTATTTCTGGGTTTGTGGGATGCCTATCATATTTTCCTTCCTTGCACACTTGACATTGTTTTACTAAGGTTACAATTTTAGATTTCATTTTGGGAAAGTAGCATTTTTCGGCTAACTGAATTTTATTCTCTTCAGCATTTCTATGTGCCCTATTGTGAGTTTTTAGAATAAGCTCGTCTTGTTCTGTTTGATTAGTTATATCTTCTACTTGTTTTCGGCTAAATCTTACCTTTAAAGATGTAAAATTGTCTGGGTAAATTCTTTGTATTTGACCCATTATATCTTCTGTTGTATGAATGCCATTAATGAATTTGGGGTAAAGGTGTTTTCTTAAAATTTGTATTATATCGTCGTCAGCTGTATGTCAGCTGAGTAATTGTATGCCTATGGAATGTGGGAAATGGAAGGGTAAATTTTTAATCAGGTGGTTCTTCTTTAAGTATAAAAATTTGGTTTTTAAAAACATTAATCGGAGATTCAACACTTGATATCAGATTGTGGCTAGAACTTTGAGCGCTATGTTGAGTTGGTGTCAATGAATTAATTTCAACTTGCCTTTGTGCCCTCGATCTGCTACTACGTTTTCTTTCCCTGGCTTGTAGAGCAATTCTTTATTATATTCATCTAAATAAGACTTCCACCTTCTAATAGCTATCTCGCCTTTCCAATTGCAATCGTGTGTGAGTGGTTCGTAATCGGTATAGATTTTTACCTTTGAACCACCGTAAAGATATCCCTTAAAGAAATTAACAGCCCAATGTATGGCTAACATTTCTTTCTTTGCCGTTTCGTATTGTTCTTCAGTTTTAGAAAGTGTTCTAGATATAAATGCAATTGGTCTGTTGGATTGTGATAATACTGCTCCTATCGCATAGTCAGAGGCGTCTGTGGTTAGTGTGAATTCTTTATCAAAGTCTGGGTATTGGAGTATTACGTCTTTGGATATTAGTGTACTGCGCAACTGTTCGAATGCTCTTATTGCTTTATCGTCTAGGTGAATCAATTATCTTAACTCCTTTAAGGTCTTTGGTCTTGGATAGTTAGCTATGGCTTCCACCTTTGTTGGGTTAGTCTCTATTCCTTTATCCGATATAACGAATCCTAAGAATTCTACTTTGTTCTTAAAGAACTCGCACTTGTCTAGTTGGCATTTAACGTTTGCTGCACTTAGTGTTTCAAAAATTGTTTTCAGATTTTTGCAATGAGACTCTTCGTCTTTGCTAAAAACGATAATGTCATCGATATAAATGTAGCAAATGTTTCCTATGTGTTCCCTAAGGATGTCGTCAAGGGCGCGTTGGAATATTGAAGGGTCATTTTTTAAACCAAAGGGGAACTTTGTACTTGCCATTGTTTACGGAAAATGCTTTTTTTTCTATATCTTTTTCCTTTAATGGAATTTGGTGAAATCCGCTTTTAAGGTCTAAAACGGAAAAAAGCTTGTTATTACCTAACTGTGCAATGACTCCGTTTATGTCAGGTATAGGGTATTTGACGGGTATTGTTACACTATTCAGTTTTCTATAATCAATGACCATTCTATATTTTTTTACATTGGAAGCATCTTGTTTTTTTGGAACGATCCACACAGGTGAATTGTATGGGGAACGTGATGGTCGTATTATGTTATTTTCTAAAAGGTCTTTAACCTGTTTGTCAACCTCAGCTTTTAAAGCCATTGGATACTGATAAAATTTAGAATAAACAGGTGTCTCAGTAGTTATTCGTATTTCGGCTTTCACGTTTGTGAGGTAGGCCAGTTTGTCATCCGGTTCGGCAAATAAGTTTGGGTAATTTTTGAGTAAGCGACTTAATTCGATTCGCTGATTGTGTGTAAGGTGATCCGACCTTGGTATTATTACATTGACTGATTCAAATTTTGTTTCTTTAATGGGAATATTTGTGCCATTTATTAAGTGCATTATTTTGTTTTTTGTGTCAATGACTGCGCCTAATTTCCTTAAACTGTCATTGCCTAATATCGCGTCAAAAGTTTTAAGAGTTGGTAATAGGAAAAATTTAACTATTGTATTTAGATTGTTAAACAAATTTTTGTTATTGTGATGAGTTATTTTTATATCGCCACCTACAGAGACAGCATTGAATATGGTTTTGTTTGGTAACGGGTTTGAGACATGTTTTGGTTGAATATAATTTCGATTAGAGCCGGTGTCAATTAATATTTTTAAGATTTCTCCGCTCCTCACCTTACATTCGAAGTATGGTAGTGAGGAGTCAGTTACTCTAAAAAATTGAGATAGGAATAGTCAGGTTGTGGTTCTTGGTCATTGCTGTCAACCGCTTCTGTGTATTCACCGAGTGTTTGTTCATAGTCCGTTTGTTCATCTTGTTCTGACAAAGTCTGTTCGTATTCTGCTTCTTGTTCTGCCCAGTATGTTGTTCGATTTCTGTTTGGATATTAAAATTTCTTTGCCTTTTGGTTGGATCTGTGATAGGTATTGGGGGTCGTTTACCAGAGGCGTCAAGTTGAGGTCTGTTCATGTAGTTAATTTGTCTAGACTGAAGGCTTCTGTCCATGTCCATTGGTTCTGGTCGTGATTGGGGTTTTGTTGCGATCGGACGAGGTGGTGGATACGGTTGGTGCGATGGGGCTTGTCGAAATTGTTTCCCAAGATTATTCGGTGCTGGTCGGTATTGTGGGTGTCCAAAGTTAGCATTAGACACTCCTACTGGTATGGGTCTGGGGGGTAGCATTGGTCTGGTTTGGTAACCCATATTATTGGGTATAGGTAGTGGTCGTGGAAGCGGCCCTTGAGGTGTGCTTCTAAAGATGTTCTGTTGAAGTTTGGCCGAAGCGTGATGGGTTCGGTAAGTCTGGTTTTCTAACTTCAAGCACAGGTGCAAAGCAGATGGCAAGTCGGTGGGTTCTTTTATGCCTAGCAAACGTGGGAGGTCGCCCCGGAGACCCCGGATAAGTCTTTATCCCTGTACAACTTGGTCATAAGCAATTATGATTCCCTGCCCAAGTCCATGCAACTTATTTTATTGAGTATCAAATACCTTGGAGGGTCCCTTGGGATTCGCAAGATTGAGCTTGTTATACTGCTTTATTTATTTGTAGTGCAGTAATTTTTTTTTATTTGATCGCTTTACGCTTATTTATTTGTTGACAAACTTTCGTCAATTTCTTTAATCACTTTCACTTTGTTTTACTTTTGAATTATTCGTGCTTTAGTTTTCTTAATTTCTTATTTCACTATAGATAGTTAGGTTCGCTTAACTCTACTTACATTGCTAACTTGATACGGCTACTCCTCCTGGTGATCGGGATGTTGTCCTTTTTACTTAGTTACTCGGGATCCTGCGATGCACACACGTAGAGGGTGTTCTGTGGTCGGACCTTGACAGAACGCGTAGTCCGCCTATGGGTTGCCTTTAGTAAATCCGCGTACCAAAGAATGCAACAGAGGTTTTGAGACTGATGGAGTCGTACTGATGTACTAATCTGACTTAACAAGATTTCCTACTCATCAGGTCCCTGTTCGGGCGCCAGTTAATGTTTTATTTTGCGAAAGATGACCTTTTATTCCGGATTCAAAATAAGAACTAAACATTGAATTTAAAAGTAAGTCCTGAGCTAGCTGTGGGTGTCCGGCAGCGTCGTCGGCAGAACGTTGGCGTCGACTCTGATGGCGTGATCGGCAGCTAGGCGAAGAATTGGAGTGGTTTGAACTTGGTTGAACTGGATCGAATTGCAATCTCTGCAATTTCGGCGTTGCGTGGGTTCGTCGCGCCGGATGCTTACAATATTGTTGTTTTAGGATTTTGAACTCTTGTTTTCTTAGAATACTTTGTTGCACAATTCTTGCAAGCAAAGTACTAGTAATTTATTGTATCGGTCGAGGGGAGTAACAAGAGTTTCTGTTGTTAACTTATATTAAAAATTATAGAAATCCTCACAGCCAGCTTGGCAAAATTAAAGCACAGGTAGAAAAATTAATTGATAACAAAATAGTCGAACCGTCTGTGGCACCATATAACAGCCCACGAATATTCTCGTCACATAACAAGATTATGTAAAAAAGGTGTACAATTAGAATGGACTGAATGCCAACATGCCTTCGAACATCTCAAATCGGCACTAGTTAATCACAACTTATTACAATACCCAAATTTCAGCAAAGAATTTTGCATAATTACGGATGCAAGTAAGCAAGCTTGTGGATCAGTGTTAACTCAACACAAAAATGGACTTCAACTTCCAGTTGCATACGCATCAAGAGCGTTTACCAAGGGTGAAAGTAACAAAAGCACAACAGATCAAGAATGGACAGCAATTCATTGGGCAATAACTGAATTTAGACCATATATTTATGGTAGACATTTCACTGTCAAAACAGAGCACAGAACACTTACCTAGCTGTTCTCTATGATAAATCAGAGCTCTAAACTAACTCGTATGAGACTTGAATTAGAGGAGTATAATTTTACGGTTGAGTATCTAAAAGGGAAAGATAACTATGTAGCTGAAGCTTTATCAAGAATAAGAATCAAAGAACTACAAGAATTTACAAGAAATATAAAGAAAGTCACTACAAGATATCAAAGTAGACAAAAATCCTGCGGAGGAAATAACGAAATAGAATTGCCTAAGCAATCTATAGAAAAAGATTCAAAGCCCAACGTAAAGTCATCAAAAAAGACGAAGTACGTAAAGGAGTGACCTTGCACATAAAAAATATGCTGTTTCTTTAAACGTGGTATTATTATAATAATAATTATAATAATAATTATTATAATATATATTATAATTATAATATTATAATTATTATAATAATAATTATTATAATTATTATTATAATTATTATTATAATTATTATTATTATTATAATTATTATACGTGGTATAAAATTATTGCAAGATATGATGTTAGCGATTTATATACTAATGGAATCCTCGACTTAGGTCATTTTTTCCAAAGGCTTGAAATGCCTGAAATCAGCCAACTCAAAGTGGCACCGTGGGAAAATATCTTTGAACATGTTTCAATTTATAATTTTAAAATAATGGGAAATAAGACATTAAATTCATTGAGAGTAGCGCTACTCAACCCGGTGACAATAAAAGCTTTCGACAGGGTCATAGTGGACACTATTGGCCCGCTACCAAAATCAGAAAATGGCAATGAATATGCATCACACTAATATGTGATTTAACTAAATATCTAGTTGCCATACCAGTCGCAAACGAAAAAAGCGAAAATAGTGTCGCTAAAGCTATGTAAAGCTTTTATTCTAAAGTACGGTCCAATGGAGACGTTCATTACGGACATGGAAACAGATTATAAGAATTCAGTTATAAATGACTTGTGTTCAGTGAATAAACAACTTACCAAAACATTTTAATAGCATAAATAATATAGAACCCATATATAATATAGATGATTATGCTAAGGAAAGTAAATATAGATTAGAAGTAGCCTATAAAAGAGTTAGAGTTATGATAGATGAACATAAAGCAAAAAATAAGAAACTTTATGATGAGAAAGCAAGAAACTTAGATATATCAGTAGGAGATAACGTTTTATTAAAAAACGAAACTGGTCATAAGTTAGAATCTAAATATAACAAAAATAAAAAGAAAACTGTTCATAAAGATAGATTAAAATTATTCGTTTCATAGATATTTATAGTATGATCATACATATTTATACAAATATTACACAAAAAAATTTTTTTATATATAAATGTACACATTTGTATAATTTTTGAGCTCTTACTTAAAAATGTTTATTTCATAATTGTAATTAGTATGGCCATGCTAAGACAAAAATACCATTTGAACATTATCTGTAATTAACAAAAAAAAAAAAAAAATTCGTGCCTTGTTAACACAGGAGGATGAGGGAGATGTAGTATGCACATATTTATACCACTGTATGCCCATATAGCGATGTACCACTGTAATAACAACAAACACATTGTAGCACTCTGTTGCAAAGTATATAAACAATGCATCCCAAGTGCACGCGTAACACGAGCGTCCACTTGAAGGCCAACATGCATAACGCCGATCGCCGCATATGTGTGCCTACAGCAGTCCCCCTCCTCAAGCGCCGTCGCTCGGCGACAATTCATATATGGAGAAATCCATATATATAAAGAAAGTCACTACAAGATATCGAAGTAGACAAAAATCCTGCGCAGGAAATAACGAAACAGAATTGCCTAAGCTTCAAAGCCCAACGTATATGGAGTCATCATTAAACATGGTAAGAAAATTATTGCGAGATATGATTTTAGCGATTTGTATACTAATGGAATCCTCGACTTAGTTCATTTTTTCCAAAGGCTTGAAATGCAAGCCGGTATAAATGAAATCAGCCAACTCAAATCTCCAACTCTTTGGAGAAAAATCCTAGAGGCTGCCAGTCATGACTAGTGCGTTGTTCCAGAACTGCTCCGATTGTGGGGTCGCGTCACAAACCAGTTGTAGGTTAGATTTCGGTGCAGGAAATGATAAGAAAGGCTATGCTCTGCTTGTAATTCTCGAAGGCTGATATGAGTTCTGTACTCCAGAGGATTTGTCGTTAGTTGTTCTTTTTTACATTCCTTAGCAGCTCGGACAGCGGTGCGTGAGTGTGCGAAGATCGGGGTAGACATCTGCGATAGTAGTTTATAAAGCGCAAGAAACGACCTAGTTGGCTAATTGAGGATGGCAACGATGCGGAAGCACGGTAGCTTGATGCCGTGTTCGTTAATCGTGTAGCTGAGAAAATTAACTTGCTTTTGTCCTAATTGAGTGTTTCTGCAGGACTGATATTCTTCGATTTCGAAGTTATCAGTATATCGTCTATGTAGCACTATACGAATTCTTTAACTGAAAAGGCATTTACTGGAATTCTATGAGTCCAAAATGGGGGGCATAGGCCGTCTTCTGGATGACTTCTTTCACCAAACCGTCATCAAAATTTACAAAGCAATATGATGTACAACACCACATCGAAACATATGGGACACCCGTTTCTGACCGACCACGACGCTTATCTGGAGATAAACTTGCCACTGGGAAAAAGGAAATCAACTTTCTGATCGAGCAAGGAATATGTCGTCCCTCTAAAACTCCTTGGTCCAGCCCACTCCACATGGTCACCAAAACCTGGAGGGCATGCCGCGATTATCGTAAGCTCAACTCGATTACGATACCAGATCGCCATCCGATTGCACATATTCAAGACCTCACCGAACAGCTAAATTTTGGGAAAGTCTTCTCAACGCTTAACAGAGAATAATTTAGAAAAGCTATTTTTATTGGCTTCGAAGGTAGATAATCTAGTAATTTTCTTGAAATCGGCGAATGCTTCCCAACATTTACAGAATCCGTCGTTGATAGAAAGACCTGAACCAATCGATACTTTTTCCCTGAATACCATGCTATTAAAAGGACCTGATGAAAACCCGCCATTGACTTCAAATCTTTTTAAATTCCGCCAAGGGAAATTTGCCGTAAGTGCTGATATAAAGGAAATGTTTTTGCAGGTACAAGTTCAAAAAGAAGATAGGATTCTTTTGGATTCCTTTGGAGACATGGCAATCGTAAAGCTCAGGTTGAAACATATAAGATGACTGACCTTATATTTGGAGCTGCATGCTCTCCCTGTTGTGCACAATACGTAAAGAATATCAACGCACAAAATGCTGAATGATTCAAGGATGAAGTTATCGATACCATTCAGACGAAGCATTATGTAGATAGCTACGTTGCTAGTTTTGAGTCCGAGAAAGAAGCATTGGAGATCATTCAGGAAGTCAAGAAAGTACTGTGACCAGTGCCCAGAAAAAACCCTTTGATATCCAGAAACGGCACACATCCATTCCTTTCTGTGGTCTTTATAATATTCGTCTTCCAAAAAGTTCTTATCTTTTAATTAGCCTAGAGCTGCGCAACTTCGCTGCCAGAGAGACCGGCAGCGGAGCGGCTGTCTTATCTATTTTTTTTATATACTAGGTCGCTGAGAGTAGCGACCAACCGGGAGAGTCGCACGCGCACATGTGTTTATGCATAATTATGCTGACACTCTACTTGACCGTTCACACGCTATGTGTGCGATCGTATTACGCCCAGCCGCTTATGCTTGGGACTTTGTTATGCAAGCAACTCCAACAAAGTGTCACAGTGTATACAGTGTGTGCTCGCTATGTGCGTATACCACATCTCCCTCCTTGAAAAAAAACGACGTAATTTTAAGAAAGTCATTTTCATAAACTTTACTTCTTTTACATTGTATTTTGTTTTTTCTTTTAAATTTAAAATTAAGAAGCTTTTTTTTTCCTTTTTTCGATTCAACTTCGTCTTTCTTTCCTTCTCCACATTACAGGTTCCTGGTCATTCCTACAAAGTGAAAACCTCTTTCTATGATTCAAAAATCTTTAACCTATCCTTATGAACTGTCTGTATTTTATTTTTATTACTTTTGATTTTTATGTTATCTCTATCTTTTATTTCTATAACCGTAAATGTTCCTATATATACTTGGTCCAGCTTATGGCCAGACTCATTTCTAAGTAAAACTTTATGTCCTAATTTTATTTTAAAATCTATAACCTTTCTATCATAGTTTATATTACTCTTATTTTTATTCTTTTCTAACATTACTCTTGCTCTTTTATAAGCATTTTCTAAGCTAAACTTTGATTCTCTTATCTGTTTTACAAAAATGTTCTGGCAAGTTACTTTCATTGCCAAAAACTAGTTCGTATGGGCAATAATCATGCGCCATAGAAGGTGTCGTGTTGAACCAGTAAACGAAATTCTGAAGCCATACATCCCAATCAGTTTTATCTACTGATATATTATATGAACGTATGTATTCATTGAATGTGCTATGACTTCTTTCGACTGTTCCAACTGTCTGGTGATGGTGTGCCGTAGACGTTATAAAATTTGCACAAGTCATTAATTATGGAATTCCTATACTCGGTTCCCATGTCCGAAATGAACGTCTTCATTGGACCGAGCCCTTACATAAAGGATTCAAATATCGCTTTTGCGACAGTATTGTCATTTTTATTAGGTACTGGTATGTTAACTAGGTATTTTGTTAAGTCACATATTAATGTGACAGCATACTCGTTACCGTTTTCAGACCTTGGACCTATTGTGTCCACTATTACTCTGTCAAAAGCTTGTAATGTGACAGCATACTCTGTAGTGACCAACTTAACTTTACACTGCAATAACTCTTCAAGACACCCTCGCACTAAATTATAGCAGCTTTTGTGTAAAACAAAAAGCGAGAGAATTGTCTTAGACCAATCAGGACAGAATATGATCGTACGATTGTACAGTTAGGAAAAGAAAAGCTATAACAGCGACCACCAGCATGCAGCTTCCCAGAGCTTAAAAGATTATCGGATTAAACTTCGTGGCGAACGCTCACAATTTTTGACGCTGCCCATTTAAACTGCACATACACGTGAAAATATAATTTAGTTATATATATCCAATCTCATAAAACAAGAGTGGGATATTTCAATAAATTTCCGTGTGCGATTTGTGTGAAAGTGGCAAAGAGATTCGACCCCAAGGCGTGAGGAAGGCCAGGCCTATATAAGAGCATTTGGTTGCTCTACAGGCGACTACCCCCTGTCTCGTCGACCCCCGCATCAGCTCATGGTTTAAACCCCGTTCGCTCCAAGAAGAGGCCACGAGGCGACATAACCTTCAGCAACAAGTTATGCAACCGTCCACCTGCCGAATGATAACTGGCCAAATATATTGGAAGGCTAGAGCTCACCCCGTTTATTCAGTTATGCAGAAATTTAGACGACCGGAGCAGATTAATTATATTTGGACATCATCAACGTCACGCAGAGAAGATCATCTCCTATGACCAACGGAGGTATAACTTTGTGATTCCGTCTTATCGCAGCGCAGCGTAGCAGCCAGCGGTTTCCTAAGGTCTTATCGCTGCAGTGCTGCAGTTATATTTCGTGTTTTGTTTTGATTCTTGATTTTCTTTTGTATTGCGATTAATAATGAATTAAATACTCGCAGATTGACGGAACTTTTGGCATTTGAATAGGAATTTAAATTAGAACCTTTAAAGTTTGACCTACAGCTCGACAATGTCAACGTGAACTTGGGCCCAACTTTACGCACATCATGGAGTGGATATTTAAGGTCGTGAGTACTACAAACAACAATGATTAAAACCCTTATTATGAATTACCTATATTAAAATTCTAACAAAATGCCACTCGAACGTCTAAATAAAATAGGATCTGCATTTGACTAAAGATTATGTAACTATATTTGCTAATTTTATATTCAATTACTTTTGACTATTTGTTTATACTTTACTTTTATATACTTTATTTTACTCACTGAATATAAACGAAAATGAAGAGTAGAGAATGACTAGGGTAATTATGCGTAGATTAAAATTTGTTAGTTTGTAAAAGAGATTTAATGGAACCGTTTACTAAACTGAATTTATATAAATGGAATTATGATTGAAGATATATTGAAAAAGAATGAATTGTGAATAAATAGATTGGCCAAGGGACAATGTAAATATTTTAAGTAGCATTATCATGGTAGGGAGGGTAAAGACTTAGGGAATCATTAACATCCAAAATTCCCAATACTTATCAGAATCTGTAGCTTATCTTCACACGTGTCGGCGTGTATCATTAGTATCAATATAAAGCCATTTCTTTTATTAATCGGTAGTCAACTTTTGAATATTGTTTATGAGTAAGACGCACTTATTAAAATGTAGTAGCGTTTCGTACTTTCCTAAGCTAAAAGAACCCGACCTACGGCGAGCTAGACCCGAGCATAGCAAGAGTGCGCATCCCTAGCGAAGGAAGTACAAGGTCCTCTTTATTAGTAATTACCACCCACTATTAAAAGACCAACTAGTTAAAAATCTATCGAACTACGTACACTACAACTCGTTACCGTTTTTAGACCTTGGACCTATTGTGTCCACTATTACTCTGTCAAAAGCTTGTAATGGGGTCTCTGTTATAGTTAATGGGGTCCTAGCATTCATCTGGCATTTTGGACATCTACGAACATACTCTTTTATTTCACGAGTCATGTTTTTCCAATAGTAGTGTCTTCTTACTTTGGCCAACATTTTTGTTATGCCAGTATGACCTCCTTGAATAGGGTTATCGTGTAATGTACACAATATAGCTTTCTTCTCTTTATCATTTTTGATAATGGTCACCGGCTTGAGTAGCGCTACTTTTAATAAATTCAATAATTTATTGCCCATTAATCTTAAATTTTCTATTGAAACGTGTTCAAAGATATTTTCATGCAATTATTTTATTACCTCGTTACATGCAAGCGTACTACTTTTCGTACTTTTAATCATTTTTAATGACTCCGTATACGTTGGGCTTTGAAGCTATTTCAAGATTTTGTCTTGTTTTCTACCTGCGCAGGCTTTTTGTCTACTTTGGTGCCTGTAGTGACTTTTAGGACTTGGTTTTGCAAGTTTTTTAAATCTTTTATTGTTATTCGTGACAGTGCGTCTGCCACGAAATTATCTTTTCCCTTCAGATACTTAACCGGAAAGTCATATTCTTCTAATTCTATACGCTTTCTAGTCAGTTTCGAAGTTGGGTTGACCATTGAATATAAATAAGTTAAAGGCCTGTGATCTGTTTTCACTGTAAAGTGTTTGCCATAAATATTATTAATTTTATATTATTATTATATTATTATTATTATATTATATATTATTATTATATATTATATTATATATATATTATGTGGTCGAAAATGTACTATTGTTTAGTGAATTGCTGTAAGCTCCTGTTCGGTCACACTTTTATTACTTTCTCCCTTTGTAAATGATCTCGATGCATAGGCTATAGGGAGTTGGACGTCATTATGGTTTTGTGTTAAAACCGCGCAACAAGCTTGTTTACTTGCATCAGTAATTATGCAAAATTCTTTGCTAAAGTCTGGAAATTGCAACAAGGTTGGTTGCATGAGCTTTTCTTTAAGGTACTGGAATGCGTTTTCACATTCACTTGTCCATTCAAAAGGAACATTCTTTCTAAATAATCTCGTTATGTGCCGCGAATAGTCGGCGAAGTTTTTTATAAGTCGTCTGTAATAATTGCAAAAAAAAATAATAATTGCAATTTGATGAAATCCGGACATTAGATTAAGGCATGATAAGTATTTAGCTCTACCCAATTGGTCTAGAATATCATCAATTCTAGGAAGTGGGAACTTATCAGAAAGCAATTTTTTATTTATCTGGCGATAGTCAATTACTAAACGCCATTTTCTGTTCTCGGAGCCTGGTAAGGCTTTCATGGAGACTAGAAGAAGTGGGCTATTATACTCAGATACTGAAGGCTCAACTATTTGGTCATTTATAATTTTTTCTACCTGTTTCTGTATTTCGGTTCTCTGACTACGGTAATTTTTTATATACGCAGGTTAATTTTCTCTCAGTCTCAGTTTTTGCTTGCAGAAATTATTTGTTGTTATTGGTTCGGTGTCTAGGCCGAAAACGTCACTAAACTTCAAGCACAATTCTTTTAGTTTCTTTCTGAATTGTGGTGGGAAATTATTTGACAATTGGCTAAGTAGAATTTTTTCTCTACTTTCTGGAGTTGTTTTTGTGATCTCATAACTATTCAATGATTCAAACTGTAAATTTTTAATGAGTTCATCCTCGGGAACTAGCCCTGTATGCTCCACGTTGGAGGTTCCTATCTTGGTGTCTAAAATGAAGAATTGTATCATTCCGTCCACTAGCTTCGGTACAGCTGTTGACGAATTTGGATACGACCTCATTCATTGACTGGAATGTACCTGCTTCCATTATAAGTTTGACTCTTTTAAGGGAGCAGTTCCTAGTCATAGCCCTTACGGCTTGCTGTGTTGAATATTTTGCAGCCAATTCCATCTTCTATATAGGCTCACTCTAGGCTTTTCGTAATTTTTTCGATTTCTAATGCATAGTGATTGGCTGTTTTGCCTTTCTGCTGTATGTTCATCAGTTTTGCTGATAATACCTCAACAGATTCACCTTTAACCGTTTTTTAAGTCTTGCAATAACCTCGTTTAGAGTTGCTTCAGATCTTATTAGGTTTCTTGCAGATCCTTTTAGTTTTGTTTTGACTATGGATACTGTAAGTGCATCGTGTTAGTCGTGTTGTGCTATTGTGGACAGTTGGTTCATCAATTATATAATCACCAATTGATTCGATATCGGAATCTTAAAATTTTAATTGGCTTACGTCTAAACAAAATTTTTCCAACAATAATATATGTTAAACTTTTCTTTTCCAAATTGGTATGCCTTTTCTAACGTCTCCTTATGATCATTTTAATCGTTTCCTTATTTGTATCTAATAGGCTGAATATATGATTCAACGACCTGTTATTTTTTCTAAATGTTTTACTACTGTCTGTTCGCCAATTTTTCGATTTTGCGAATTTTTCTTATTTTTTGAACCTCCTCCTTTACGGTTTTGTCTACCTTGGACAACGTATCCATAAAAAAAACAATTCTCTTTTGATTATTTTCTTTGTTACATTGTTAATTACCTTTTTTTTATATTTTGTTATTAGAGCCGATGGGCTGGGGTCTCATCTGATACCTTTTCTTAATTATTTTATTGTGCTCTTTATATAGATTTAATGTTTAATCGACATTTATGACATCTGTCGATCTGTCTACTTTTGACTCTTTGGAGCCCATTTTATATTCTTTTTTTTTGTTTTAATGGTAGCAGATCGAAAAATGTACAAATGTTCTATGTAGTTCTTATATTTAAGGCTTTTCGGGCTTTGGCAAAATTGCAGCCGTCAAGCGTTGTTTCGCACCATTGCAAAGAATTTGATTTATTTCCTCCAGCTGGTTTTGGTATTTCATTTGTTCCTCGTCTTCTTTGGCCGCTCTTAGAAGGTCCTTGATCAGTCGTCGTTGCCTGAGGAGTTCCACTCGTCGTCCTCCCCTTTTCTTCTTAGGGGGCTGCATTTTCTTCTGCTGGCGAGCCCGGTACTCAGCTATTGTGAGGGGGCGAGGTTCAGCGTTTGGACACACCTCTAAAACCTCTTCCCGTTTTGATGCGTCCCTTTGCTCGATAGGAGCAGGGGCTTCCCAGTTCATTTGTTAATAATTTCATTTTTCATCTCGGTCCAGCGTCGGTGCAAGCGGCGGGCTGCATCTCGCACTTAAAAATTTGTCATCTTTTCAAGCGTTGGTGCAACCGGCGGTCTGCCTTTCACACTTAAAAATTTTTCGTCATTTCCAACGTTGGTGCAAGCGGCGTTCTGCCTCTCACACTTAGAATTTTTTTTTTTTTATCTTCTTATTAGTGTTGTATTCTTTCTTATTCTTCATTAGTGTTTTGCAGTTGTGGAACTTCCAATGGCGTAAATTAAAAAACATATATATCTTTTTTTTGTATTATTAATAAATTTTTTTTTTTTTTTTGGTTTTGTTATTAAATACTTTAACACAAATTATATTCACTTCATTCTTTATTAAAAAGAAAAACGGTCGCCATGTGACCAGTGCCTAGAAAAAACCCTTTGATATCCAGAAACGGCACACATCCATTCCTTTCTGTGGTCTTTATAATATTCGTCTTCCAAAAAGTTCTTATCTTTTAATTAGCTTAGAGATGCGCAACTTCGCTGCCAGAGAGACCGGCAGCGGAGCGGC
The DNA here is from genome assembly GCF_003286155.1 of Drosophila erecta. Classification (NCBI taxonomy): domain Eukaryota; kingdom Metazoa; phylum Arthropoda; class Insecta; order Diptera; family Drosophilidae; genus Drosophila; species Drosophila erecta. Next base: position 31,276 of record NW_020825247.1, on the reverse strand, counting down.
TGTCTTATCTATTTTTTTTATGTACTTGGTCGCTGAGAGTAGCGACCAAGCGGGAGAGTCGCACGCGCACATGTGTTTATGCATAATTATGCTGACACTCTACTTGACCGTTCACACGCTATGTGTGCGATCGTATTACACCCAGCCGCTTATGCTTGGGACTTTGTTATGCAAGCAACTGCAACAAAGTGTCACAGTGTATACAGTGTGTGCTCGCTATGTGCGTATAACACAGTACACAGGATGGGAAAATTTGAGCTAAGAGGCTTTGTAACTAATTCCAAGCAAATTCAGGAATTGTTAATCAAGACTGGAATCCATTGGAATGATATACTACCAGAAAATTTATTTTTAAAATTTAAAAATTGGGTAATTTTGTTGGAGCAAGCAAAACATCTTCGATGCTATATTCCAGGATTTTTGTCAACAAAAGATAAATTCGAGGTGCACATTTTCGTTGATGCAAGCGAACAGGCCTTTGCAACCGTACCTTATTGCAGAATAACTTTTGGAGAAAATACTAAATTAGTCTTCATTGCAGGCAAGACCAGATGTGCACCATGAAGATGTTATTGATTCCCAAATTCGAGTTACAAGCACGTATGAAAAATACCATTTTATAAAACCATGACGTGACTGTGAATGAAACGACACTATGGTCGGACTCGCGAACTGTGATTTCTTGGATACAATCAGATCATCGACAGTTTAAGCCCTTCGTTGCACAACGGGTCAGCGCAATATTGAAATCGACTGCTGAATACTCATTTAAACACAGCAGACAAAGCAACAAAGTCGAATGGATCAGCGGTTCCGAATTTTGACTTGCTGAAAGGATACTTGGCCGACAATGGAGTACAGTTCAATCGCAGATGACAGTATTGAGAGACGTAAAATCACAATGACTAAAAACTAACCAATGTGTAAATATCAATAGATTTAGAGAATTGTCTGCACATGAGTTAATTCTGGCTGAATCAAAATTGTGTAGAATGGTTCAAAAGCAAGTATACGCGAATGAGCAACTGACTTACAAAAATAAGAATCAGTTTCTAAGAGCAGTTTGATTTATAAGGCTTTCTCCAAAACTAAATGCATGTGGAGTATTAGTTGTGGCGGGAAAAATTGACTATGCCCGACATATGTAGCTTCACTGAACTTATTGTGATATGGTTTTATGAAATCTATCATCATCAAGACGACGAAACCATTGTAAATGAAATAAGACGCAAGTTTTGGATTATAAATCTACGAAAGCTGTTGCTTATAAATGTTGATTATAAATTGCAAAAATCGCAATGCCAAACCAATCGTTCCTTTAATGGGTCAATTACCGAAGGAGAGAGTAACACCGTATCAACGACCTTTTACCTATACAGGACTAAACTACTTTGGTCCAGTTTTGGTTACCATCGGAAGACGGCAAGAAAAAAGTTGGGTTGCTCTTTTTACGTGCCTAACAATCAGAGCCTTGCACTTAGAACTAGCTGCCGATTTGTCAACATATGCTTGTATTCTATGTATAAGGAATTTCGTGAACAGAAGAGGTATTCCCGTAACCATAACGAATTTCGTCGAACAACGAATTAAAACATGTTAAAGATCTTTTTGACTGGAATTACATTAAATCAGAAATGTCCTATAAAGAAATCGGCTGACATTGCCCTTCTAATCCCAGTTCAGGTTGATGCTGGGAACGCTTGATAAGGTTAACCAAAAGAGTTCTGAGCGTAACGCTCAAGAAGAAATCACCACATGTTGAAACGCTAAGAAGCTTACTTAGTTGAGACGATTATATTTGGTGTTGTTTTCCATTTGCCACACGAAATGGCCACAATACCGATAGGTGCCGCCACAGATCTCTGACTACGCTGTCCCTATATAGAAGGGACAGCCTAAACAGCCTAAAACTGTAATGGTCAAGCCCCCTAAGGGCAAGGCAGCAGAAAACAGCAAGGTAATAAGGCTGTTAGGGAAGTTTATAAAGTCGAACGAAGCATGTATTTCAATCCGCTCATTCAAAGAAACCAAACCGTCTGTCAAAAATCGAAGTTTATTTTACCCTCGCCCAACTTCTGTGGTATTTGGGGTCTCCACAAACTCCTCGTGCATGGTACGGGTCTTTACAAGCTATTTCTGCTAGGGAGACTCTCCAGCCGTCAAGTACTTCTTGAACCTAGGATACATTACGGAATAATATACGGAATCGCTTGACTTGTATGCAGACGGGCGCTGCATAACGAGAAGGGTTTTGCAAAGCGGAAACGGCCCCAATTTCTTTAAAAAAAATAGCATGTCGGGGCATCCGAAGGGGCTAAGAGGAACTACCGAAACACCAACTTACCCACCTCTTAACAAATACAAAATTTTCTAGATAAAGCTTTGGAGTTGATAATTTACAAAATTATGATGTTATATATTCTTAATACGCCAAAATGCATTCATATTACTTACGAAGCTTGGACACGTGTTTCAGAAGAAATTCCTCCAATTTTTCACGCTCACTTAGTTCGAGAACTGCACCTAATGACCACATAAGGGAAAATAAAAATATGCGCTCTAATGCTTTTTCAGTACGTAGGGGAATGTCTATTAAAAGTCCGTCAAGTATATCCAGCATTTGACGAATGTAAATTGCTTCAAGGATTCGCATCTTTGCTAATAGTCTTGACTGTAAAAACACATGAGCATCATCATAAAGTACATCATAACATCTGCGGAAGACTTCACTATCGTCTCCTTGTTTCAGCAACCAAGCTTCCATATAAATCTTCCAACTTAGCACAGATGAACTAGTAAAAACCATTCCGACACGACTAACAGTTGCTGGAGAGGCATTATCAACATTGTCAGGCTCAAACACCAATTTAGAATTGTCTGCCATTTTAATGCGGTCGCCATTAGCTAGTGTTAGCGTCTTGTTATCATCAAGTACTGAATTTAAATTCTCAATCCAAACAGCATCAACAGGACCATCGAGTACTATCCAACAATTTTGATGTTGTGGAACCTTAAGTGAACGACGCCAAAGTGTGGAGAAAATACCATCAGTCCAATCGTTTGTAGCTACATCTAATCTCCCAAACATTTGTGGCGCCGTTATAGCTTTTGGATTCATTCGCATTTCTTTATGAGTTCGGCCCATCTCAGTAAAGCATCGAAGCATGCATACTGTACAACTAGTCTTTCCAGATCCAGTGGGTCCCATTAGCATAAGACCATGTCGAACAAGAGAAGTTTCATACAGCTGCACAACTTTTAAGTTCCATTCAGGGTTATTCACATAACCTAATTCTTCGCATACTTTAATAATAGCCTTTTGTAAATCTTTGTATACATTTGTAGTTAATTTTATTCCAGGAAACATATCATCTACCAATGACACAAATAAACCTTCGTCTTCGTCAATTAGCTTTGATACATTCATATCTCGCAGAACGCGCATTACTATTGTTTCTTCAGTATCGTTTGGGTTTGATCGTTTTTGCGAACCAAGAGTACGAAGAACCGACAATATGTTGCGTAACCCAAAGTCATAATGAACTTGCTTTGATAACTGTTCTTCACATAGTTTATACAAAGTATACATTTTTCTCGATAACACCACATTTTCTTTAAACCCGCAACTTGCCATTTTAACCCTTATAATAATCTGTCGATCTGGTACCATCATGGCTACAGTACGAAACATAATTTTTAAATTTTCTGGTAGCTCCTGGCGGCCGGCGTAACCGGGATTCATCGTAATAAATATTCCGAATTCCGGATTAAGAGAAACTATATCTCCATCCAAAAATATGAATGTGGACCGTTTTTCCTTTCTAGCTGTTAAAACAATGCTTTAAAATCATAAAATTAGATTTTTTTTATGTGTTTTTGTTTACTTAGTTTACTTACTATATTTGCTGAGCCGCCACAGAAAGCACGGGTAGTTCAATGCGATTAAATTCGTCAAAGCATCCCCATGATCCGGATTGGGCCAGTCCTTTATAAATACGACCCAAACCACGAAAATCCATTTGGTCAGAGCAATTAAAAACTACTACCAATTTCCCTAAGGCCCGACCCATATCTTTTGTGGTTTCTGTTTTTCCTGTTCCTGCAGGGCCAGCAGGCGCACCTCCCATACACATTCCAACAGCCTGCGCGAGGGTAATATAGCAGCGATCTGTAAGTGGAGTTATGGCCAATCTCTCTGTTACCCCCAAATATTCGTTTTGGTACACGAAATTGACATCAGTTATTCCAACTATAACATCGTCATTGTCTTCATTGTAATAAAATCGGGCTTGTTTTTGCCACTCAAAGTCTCCAGCTGACTTTATACGAAGCGTACACAAATCATCAAAAATGTCTCGCTGATGTACGTGTATCGTTACCATTGTCTCAAAGCGTATTCGATCAAGAGACGTCAGATCTTTTACAGTTAAGTCAATAAAAAAATTAAGCAGAACCAAGAATTTATTATTTGTGCGCTTCATAATAGTCTTATCAGTGCGGCATTTTCGTAAAGCATACTCCGAGTCTTTTGTCCAAAGAAGCTGTACTCCAACTACACCGGCTTGGCCGCAAAAACTGGGAAACTCTTCAGCAAAATTAAACTCCGGGTCATTTAAACTTACAGACATTTGAGCAAGGATAGTTCTGATTGTATCTTGCATTTCCTTTAGTAATCGCCCTAACCAGAGCTCAACACTTCCTAGGCACTGAACTGTATTTTCAAACTTAACTTTTTCTCGATTCATTGAGTTCATAGATTCAATAATGTCAATGGATTTTTCCTGAAAGTCAACCGTTGCAATAGCATCAAATATACTTAAAAGGTGTGGCTGTATAGATGTAGGATCCGAGGCTTGACCAAGTATTTCTAACAGAACTGGATCGGATACAAAGAAAAAACGAGGAAACACCAGACGCTTTGACTCTAAATATCCGGTTAAGCTCTTTTGGCATGTTTCAAGTTGATCTAACAACCAAGTTAAATTTGTGGCTAGGGATTCGTCCCCTGTGCAACAATCAACTGCGTTTGGGATTTCACGTGCGCGCATCATAATTTTAACATAACTTTTATCAATGTTTGTAAATCGTTTTGCCTCCATTGGTAGTTGCTTTGATATATCACCACCTACAAAAACAGCTTCTAAATAAATCCAAAGATTTTGAACCATTAACCATTTTTCTAGTATGTCCCCAGTATTTACTAGTTTCGACAACCATAATTGAATGTCTTTCTTAAATGGGGCGTTGTACCGATTTGACGCTAGAGAATTCATTATCATTAAGCTGTCTTCCAATGACGATATAATCTCCAAAGTTTCTCCTCCCTTTAGGACAAGATCGCCTCTGTTTTTGAATTGACCTAATTGTAAACTTACCAAAGACCAATCTGATATTATCTGTTTAAGCTTAGCTTCTATATCCAGTTCCTTGCTTGCACCAACGCATATGTCTTCCACGTCTTCTTTATACTTAAGAATAGGAGCTTCAAGTAGTTTTCCTAAGGTAAACTTTGGATTTGTTGGATCGAAGTCTGTATTAAAGAGTGCGTTTAAGCGAATCCAATGTCTTTCCTTCATCGCCTTATTTGTCATAAGCTCAAGTAAAGGACAAGTTTCATTAAAATCATCAATTTTTGTCTTTAGATCAATAAACGCTGGCCACGATTGCATGCCCTTGGGGAGCTTTCGGCATCTCAACTGAAAGTCGGATAATTCAGCACTAATTTTTTCTATATTTACATCAGCCCAAGGCATTTCGTAGTAATCTGTTATAGTTTTTAATACTTGAATATATAATGAATAAAGTCGATTTAGATAATTAAACTCCCGTTTACGCTGATGCAATAATGGATAGTCCGTTATTGGCAAGCCAAAGAGCTTTTCCCCGCTGCTATACATTTCGAATTTTCTCCAAAGTTCATCAAAACGGTTTTGAAAAAGAAATACTCTATCGCTTGCTTCCTTAGCTGAAATTCCCTCCACCATTGGTCCATTTAAATCGAAATCGAGATTAAAGTCATAAAACTCTTGAACAAACGTTGCTATACCATCATTAAGCTCTTTTAAGAGAGGTTCCTCCATTTCCGATATACGATCAGAAACTTTTTTCGCCTAAAAAAGTAAAATTTTCTTATACTAAATATATGAATATTCCAAATTACTTACATTTTCCAACATTTTATTAAACAAAACTTGCAATCCTTCAACTTTGTCGTAGTCTTCTTGAGGTACATAAATATTGAATTGTGAAAATAAAGAATAAGTATCTGTAATTAACTGAAGGCTCACGTCCATCCTGAAAAATTTAGAATTTAAAATTTAATAGGTAATAGTCCTATCAATATAATTTCTTCTTGTTACAGTTTGTCAATCGCTTTAATCGCACCATTATTGAAAGTGTGTATGTTATCGTCACATAAAGCAAAACTTACTCTATATAATTATCTCGAACTTTCTCTAAAACTACCATTGCCTGGCGCACATCGTCCAAGTCATTTATGGGTTTGTCAAGTATGTTATTTTGTTCGGTTATAAATTCAATCATTTCATCTAGTTGCTTTTTATACTGTACGCTCAATAAATTCCCAAGGAGAACCTTCCATTTTTTTGACTCTGATACGAGTTTTTCAATTGTACTTCCCATTCGCACCTCAATTGGGCCAATTACTCGTTTTGCGCTCATAGTCTCAATTTTCAGCGTTATATTATCATAATGCAAAAACATATCTCGAATATCTACTGTTAAAGGATTGGTTAAAACAAAGGAATTAATAATATCCTCACGATCTTCGGCCCATAAATACTTATATTTTTCAAAAATATCGCGCTGGAACTCTTCCATGTCAGATTTATAGCTTAACAGTCCATTGGCCAAATTTTGAACGGCGCGTATGACATCCTTATGCTCCATCACATATCGAAAATAACTTCTCTCATATTTATTTTCATCTTTAAGAAAATTATTTAATTTATTTCCAGTAACACAATAACTATAACTCACCAACAGTGACGCGCCTATCTCTTCGTTCTTGTGTTTTTGCTTGCTTACCCCAAGTGGATACAAAATAATTGATCTCTGTGCAGCATAGAACAGCATTATTAAAATCATTTTGCATTATTTCCAAATTCGGCTGAATGTAACACCCGTTATAAAAATCAATTTCCAACTCAGTATAGAGTATTGGCTTCATAGGATTAGTTCGCCAATTTGTTCTGTATAAAAAATATTAATTAAACCTGATTTTTTCAGTTGAAGACTGTTAAATTTGTGTTTTTCTGAATTATATTACGGTATAATACTGTAGTGGGTGTCAAAATAACATAACAATCGACAGGTTAAAACCGAAGATCGGTTGTCAGCGTAATAGTCTGTTGCCAACGTGGTAATCCGAAACGAAATCAACACTACGAAAAAAGAAAAACCTAGAGGTACTCACATCGTTTCCAATCCCTTCATGACTTCATTACACAGCCCATCTGAAATCAAATATCTTTCGTGGAGAACCGAACTCTCACGAAACTAGACGAAAAGAAAACGAACAGGGCGATCCAAGGTCGAGCCAAAAAAATAGGTAATAGCCCAACGACTACTTGCTCCAAGACTATAAGCGGAGTCCCCTCAAACAAGAAAAGAAAGCTTAAGGAAATTCAACTCTCAACAGATCACGGAATAGTTATTTTCAAACAAAGACCTGACAAGCACCACAGAATCAGCATGAACGCGACGCGTTCTGTTAAAGCTAATAAATTATGAAAATTTATTATTTAAATGTGAAATTATCACAGATACAATTATTTTTTAAGTATATTATTTATTATTGACTATTATATTATTACTAAAACATAAAATTTAAAGATATAAGATTTTATATCATAAGACCAGTTTTCTTCTTGAAAATAATTTATAGTGTATAAAAAGAAGATTGTTATTCGTTCGTTTCATGTTAACTTTTATGCTGTTAACCGGTCCAGATATGTGGAACAAACAAGAAAGTTGACATTAGGCATAGTTGTTATATTTCTTTTAATATTCCAAAAATATATTGATATTTGATATTGATATTGATATTTTTATTGATCATTTCTACAGTTTTTTTAATCGATCCCACTTTTTTTAATTATTAATAGTCAACAAAAAAATTGTTTATAAATTTCCACGCACACTCAACAAGCCACAAACCTCTCCAAACTGCCACGCCCACACTTTTGAAAAATGTTTTGATACTTTTTCATATTTTTACTAATCTTGTGAATTTCTATTAATTTACAAAAGACTTTTTGCCGCCAACAAGCTGTTCAATACTGTCTCTCCCAAACTTTTGAAAAAGTGATAATTTTTTTTTTTAATGGATTTAGCCTGGAATCCAGCTTTAGATCAACTTCTGTTACATTTTTCTCAAATACCGTCCAATCATCGACCCAACAAGCATTATCGGCAATAGCCAAATTCTATGATCCACTTCGTCTAATAACCACAATTGTCACAAAATATAAGATCTTTCTGCCAGCCAATTCATTCGTCATAGGGGGAATTGTCCTTACAGTTATCGGTCATGCAAAACTTCAAATTTCAACGATTCGTAATGCTGCCAGAGCTTCCGTTGAGTTGCATGGATTCTGCGGTGCTAACATATCAGCTTATGGATATGCTTAAACTTGCGATCGAAGACTAATGGATGTTGTCCAGGATCTCACGACAGGATCTGTCCATTGCAGCGCTGAGAAGATAAGATAAGATAAGCCCGCTTTCTATTTTGAGTGACAATGCTACAAACTTCGTCGGTGCAAAGAGCGAGCTTGCCGAACTGCGAGAGCTCTTTTTGAGCGAACCGCACACGGCATTGATAGCTTACTCCTGCTTAGCTGATGGGATCGATTCCATCGATTCATCCTTCCGCGCGCTCCGCACTGCGTTGGCTAAATTTAGCTTTTGCAGAGTTGTCGGTAATTCCATCTTAGCCATCGAAGAATTATAAACTCTCGCGTATGAGATGTCTGCCTTCCTTAACTCCCGTCCACTTTGTCCAATTTCCGAAAACGCTGAAAGTCTTGAAGTGCAAGCACCGGCGCATTTCCTAAGGGGTTCCAGATACACAAAATTTCCTTCCGAAGTTTAAGATTCATTTCTCATTCGGACATAATTTTTCGCATCAAAACATGCAGAGTCGAAATCAATTTCTGGCTCAATCAGCTCAATGGCTGACACCTCCTCTACGTGCATTCTTGAAAGGGCGTCTGGCACTATATTTTCGCTCTCTCCTATGGCATAAAAAAAGCATAGACCATCTAGCCAACCTGCCCTTAAGCCATAGTAAACTAGCGTGGTGTGCTAGCGTGCAAATTCTTGGAGCTCCAAATAACACCTAAACTTTTCCATATCCCACACAGCCGTTAGGCACTCACGTTCGGTAACGCTATAATTGCGTTGTGCCGTGTTTAATTTTTTGGACATTAATGCCACTGCGCGTTCAACATTGTCATGTTAAAGCTGCACTAACACAGCCGCTTGCGACGCAATGTACAAAGAATTTCTTAGAGAAATCCGGGCTTTGAAGGAACGGTGATATTGTGATGACATTCTTCAAATTGTGGAATTCAATCTCTGTCTTCAATGTCTGTCCATGAAAATTTCTTTTTAGTTGATAGGACTTCGGTAATCGGGAAGACTAGTTCAGAGAAGTTACTGATGAATCTTCAATACCGTCCAACGAGGTCTAAAAAACTTCTCACTTTTTTGATCGTCTTAGGGGATGGCCATGTTTTTATAGCCTCGATTTTGATAGGATGAGCCGCGATACCACCATTTACTATAATGTGTCCCAGATAATTAACTTCTGTCACTCAAAAACGACTTTTAGTTACATTCAAAGTCAAACTAGACCTACGAGATTGTTCTGCTAATCTGATAAGAATGGGCATGTGTGTTTCAAATTCTTCTAACACTACACACACATCATCAAAAACACATGTTTTCAAGTCTGCAGGGATCAATTTATCGACTAACCGGCTCATGGTCTGTGGACCATTACAGAGATTAAACGGCATCACTGTAAATTGATAAAGTGGCCGCCCTGGCACTGTAAAAGCTGTAATGGCTGTAGCCTTATCTGTGAGGGGTATTTGCCAGAATGCATCCTTCAGATCCAATTGGGTTATAATATTGGCTTTGGGAAGCTGCGAGAAAAGGCCATCTATATTTGGCAGCGGGTACGCGTCTTTTTTAGTGCACTCGTTAATGCGTCGTGCATCCAAATAAATGCGTACCTTGCCTGGCTTAATAACGAGCCTCATCGGAGACCTCCAAGAACTCTTCGATGGCTCAATGACGCCTTTAATTTTTTAATATTAGTATCGGTACTATCTACCATTGGATTAAAAGTATCAATGCTAGATGAAAAATTATCACCTGGTGCTAAATGAAAAATTTTCCAAAAATCTATGCCTAAGATGACACACTAGTTTATTGATGGAATACCATAAAAATCGAGGCGTTTTGTTATCCCATTATAAGCTACATCCCTGCTAATAAACCAGTTATTTGGTCAGATGTTTTTACACATGATAATATTTTTTTAAAACTTGGAGAGGATGACCAATCTTGGGCAGCCAAGTCTGCTCCCAAACAACTTATATTGGCTCCTGTGTCTGATAGGCCAATTTCTATTAGACCTAAAAAGGCAATAGAAGCATAAAGACGACCATATGATTTGTGTGATTGCCCGACCATTATTGCAGACTTCCTTAATGACAGATTCCTGGTTCTCGCCGTCGGCTGCGCGGTGTCGCTCTCTCGTTGTCCTTCCTTTGCTTCACGACCGTGTCGACTCGAATGGGGCTTATAATGTTATGGTGGGGAGGTTAATCGTCCGTGAGTCCGGACCACCTTGACCGACCAATGACTCCACTGACCCTTCTGATCGCGCCTTATTTCCACTTACAGGGACCGTCCTCCTGCGCCGCTCGCGTTCTCACTGAACGTCCGCACCGTTACCGTTCGACCTTAGTGTCCTTGGCCGGCTTGAGTCCAAGGTCCAGCGCGGTACAGTTAGTTCATGGTTTCTCCGCTTTGCTCGGTTCCAAGGTCCTTTATTCCCCGTTTGACCTGGTTGCCCTTGACTCCTTCTATATTCCAGCCTTCTTCGTTGTTGCGTCGTGCAGCTAGACAGGCGACGCGTCGTTGTCGCCCCGCTCTAACGGCGCATTCTGAGAACGAAGAGAAACAACCAAAATGCAAAGACGCAAAACATAAAATTATGAAATAATTCGAGTTTATTCGAAATATTTACATTCTAGGAAACCAATAATCTTTATACACCGTATTCAACTGTCCTTCCATAATTCTACTTCCATTCATTTATTTTTCACTTCAAATCGCATTAAGTTATCAAGCTAATTTCACCTTAACCAATATATTCACATAATTTTTATTATAAGGTAGTTTTTAACAAGATTAATTATTCCTCTTCATTCAACATTAGACTTACACATTCAATGCCCCACACGCCATGATCAAAACATCATCAGTTTGTTTTGCACTTGTGCTTGCATTATTTTATATGATCTAATTACTCTGCCATTCTCTTTGGCCAGCAGTAAACCTCTCGTCACCCTTATTGTTGTACTTCATTTTCTTCAGTGGCTTTAACATATTAATTTTCGCTCTCTTCACCGTCTGTAACTGTTTTAGCACTCTCAACATTATAATTATAATCATCACACACATACAGCTCCTCCGGAACGAGCCCCTCTGACAATTTTCTCAAATCTTCATGTGCATATTTGTAATTTCTTTTATTGGTTAAGGACTTTAAAGTGTACCTGTCACCCTCCAGAACCTGTATTATTTCAAAAGGGCCCTTGAATTTTGGACTCAACTTGGTTTGATGCCTTTCCCAATAACATTTCAAGAGGACTTGCCTTCGTCACACGGTTAGTTGTACAATTGATTGCCAACTGCACCTCCCCTAACACATCCTGTCAAGACTGCGTTCCAGTTTCAACCGCATTTAACATATTGTTTAATGTGCTCATTAGCTCGACTAGCACCGGTGGCAATCAAATGCAAGTTTATTTTCTGGTCTGAACAGAATTGACTAAACTTTGCTCCCGTAAAACACCTTCCCTGGTCAGCTATTATTCGGTTTGGTACTTCAAACAACGAAACGGCCGAATGAACAGCATTTATACTCACTGTCTAAATTAAGGCTATGACTAAGATGGACATACTTTTTAAAAGCGTCTACTTGAACAATTACATACTTCTTCTGGTCGCTCTTGCCGCTTAATTTTCCTATTATATCGATGTGGATAGGAATATTGACTTTTGGGATTGGATGCAATTCGGCCTGAATTTTTCCGGAGATTGATTTGGACATTTTGCAAGTAATACAGTTGTCAACAAATTTTCTAACGTATTTTGACATATTGAAGGGTTTAACTTTGATCTTGAATAGAAACACATTGACACTTTATTGAATCATTGAAGCTTGAAGTCAACGAGTGTCAAGCGCTGCGACATAGCAGCCAAGGCTCTCATATATTCTTATACAATTTAATAGTACGCGGTACATACATTGAGAGAGTATGTTGTGTGCGCGCAGTATGTAAATTAATTTATAAGGACGGTTTCCCGCTGCAGTCACTGTACATTGGCCGGTTGGCCGATGAGCGTAGTCCACAGGTAGCGGGTGGTCGTTCCTCGCTCTAGTTGGAGATCACTAAGAGCGTCTGGTCGGCTGGGTGTAGTTCCTATGTTAGGTTAGGAAGATTATGTTGGAAGGGGGACTACCCTTCTTAACTGCTGACCTAGAGACACAGTCAGCTTTCAAAATGTTAGAAGATATTTAACGGCTGTTGCCGAAGTAATTAGCTCTTTATTAGTAGAGGTCTCGGGTTTGCCATGTTGTGCCGATTCTTGCCAATAGTGTGGCCGCGTGTCGAAAATCTATGTGTATCCAGTATTTTTGTTCCCTATCGATCTCACTATCGATCGCAGCGCCCCCATCCCGATTTTCTCAACGTGTGCTTTCGGTGTTGCAACTAAATGGAGGTATGTATTGCGGTTTTATGCGTAAATTTTCCGCCATCTTTACCAATCCTCTCCTTCGATTGCAGCTCTACCGTCCATGGATGCCCCATGGATGCAGATAACCGGTGAAGTGAACTTCTTTATTCTGAACAGCCCGTCGAACCTTGGCGCAAACTTCGCTGCAAAGCCTTCGCCTGCCTTCTAAAGGTGGTGTTCCTTGGCCCACACTGTGTGCCCCACCTTGGGTTTCCACGGCCGTCTCCGGAGATTATAGTGGCGCGCCTGGTCCTGCGCCGCCTTCTCCATATTCCTCGGCACCAACTCTAAGATCTCCTTCAGCTTTTCCGCGTTTTCTGCATGTATGTACACCAGTCGTACGCTCGTCAAACAACTCGTTCGGCAGCCTTGGTTCCCTTCCCTGCGTGAAAAACGCTGGCGAGTATCCGGTGAACTCCGCAACACTCGTGTTCACTGCCAGCTGCAGTTCCGGCCAGCTCTCGTCCCACCTCCTTTGATCGGCCCCCGTGAACTGCTCGATCATTGTTTTAACGGTCCTGTTAGCACTTTCCGTGGGGTTTTCTTGCGGGGTATATGGATACGTGAGCGAGCTGGTGTCGCTTACGTGCTTCGACCGTGGAAAGGGTCCCACGAAATCCGCACACACGGTGGCCCATGGCTCCTCCGGCACCTGGGTCAGCATTTTCCCGGCTGCCTGTAGTTGGTTCGGCTTATACTTCATGCAGCTTTCGCAGCTCCGCACATATTTCCGTATGTCCCGGTGCATTCCTGGCCAGTGATAACGGGCTGCCACAGCCACGCAATCGTCTTTCGACTCCCCATGACGCGCTGCCTCTCCTCCGACGGTACACACAGCTTCCATGAGGCCACGTCCTCATTCCAGATAGTGCGAGAATTTCTGTGGCTCCTGCTGCACTTTCCTCCGCATCCCTTCTGTCCACCTGCATCCCTGCTGCTCGTCTGGGTGTCCTTCGTCCTCCGTTCTTACCCTGCTCCACGTTTCCTGTAGCGGTTGCCTTGACAGGGCGTCCGCGACGCCGTTTAACTGGCCCTTCCTATACGAAATATCGAAGTCATACTGTTGAAGTTCCAGTGCCCATCCTGCGATTCTTCCGGACGGACTCTCGATGCTATTTAGCCATTTCAAGGCCATGTGTTCCGTTATCACTTTGAAATGGTAGCCCTCCAGGTACGGTCTTAATTTCCTAACGGCCCACACTATCCCTAAACATTCCTTTTCCGTTGCAGAATAATTTCTTTCCGCTCCGTTCAGAATTCTACTGGAGTAGGATATCATCCGCTCGCCTTGATCGGAATGCTGTGTGAGGATAGCGCCAAGCCCATAGTCGCTGGCGTCTGTCTGCAATACGAACGTCTTCGAGAAATCCGGGCATGCAAAGATTTGGTCGGCGACCAGCCTGGCCTTGACGGCCTCAAATGCTTTTTGGTGAGCATCCGTCCACTCCCACATTGCCTGCTTCTTGAGGAGCGCATTCAGTGGTTGTACCAGCGTCGCAAAATCTGGTACAAAACGTCTGTACCATGACGCCACTCCCAGGTACTGCCTCAGGTCCTTCACGTTTCCTGGGGTCTTCAGCTGCCGCCACCTTTTCTGGGTTCTTCCCAATACCCTGATCCGTCACTCGGTGACCCAAGTATTGCAGCTCCTTTCGGAAGAATTTGCACTTATCCGCATTTACTTTCAGGTTCGACGCCCTCAGCCTCCGGAAAATTTCCTTCAAATTGCGCATATGCTCTTGTAGCATATGAGACGTCCGATTACTATGACATCGTTCTGATATGCGAAGGCGAGCGGCATTATCTCGGGTCCTATTACCTGGTCCAACGCCCGCTGGAACGTTGCCGACGCGTTACCTTCCACTGAAACAGGCCCTGTTCCCGGCACTGTAGATGCCGTATACTGCCGGCTTCCCGCCTCCAATGGAACCTGCCAGTATCCGTCCTTCAAATCCAGGCTGCTTATGTAATTCGCCTCAGTATC
The DNA here is from genome assembly GCF_003286155.1 of Drosophila erecta. Taxonomy (NCBI): domain Eukaryota; kingdom Metazoa; phylum Arthropoda; class Insecta; order Diptera; family Drosophilidae; genus Drosophila; species Drosophila erecta. The sequence goes on along the minus strand of NW_020825247.1, from coordinate 16,230 downwards.
TAGGACCAATTCGGTCCAGTATCTAGTTTATCATGGGCATTGAATAGGCGTCCTTTACGGACCTTGCGTTTATCTGGCGAAAAACCACACACCTCCATCCACACACCCTTCTTCTTTTTCACCATCACTATTGGTGAGATGTATGGGCTCCTCGACGGCTCGATGCATCCTTTTTGCAACAATTCGTGACCTTGGAGTTGATTTCCAGCTGCATCGTCGGGTTCTTCGGTTAGTAACGCTGCTTGACCGGTTGATCGTCTTTAATTGTTATTTTATGCACGGCTACCGTTGATGTCCCTTGTACTCTTGCTAAACTGGCCAACTCCGACCTCAGAAAGTCGTCGACATCCTCCTCCGCGAATTCCGCCACCCTCTCCACGACCGCTACTGACAGTCTCTCTTGCGGTCTACTTTTAACCGCCGGACCCGCTGGTATCGTGACGTTCAATCCCGCGCACTCCATCCTTGCTCCCACTCTCGTTAGGAAATCCCATCCCAACACTAGAGGGTCGATTATGTTGTGGAGGAACAGCAGCTGCATCCGTACGGTCCTCTCTCCGAGTCCTATATCCACCTCGATCAGCGATGTGACCTCCTCATACCGTCCATCCGCCATCCGCACTTCTCTCCTCGTGGGTACGACCTCTCCCGCAACCTGTCCACCAGCTCTTCGTGGAACTAGCCGTGGCTCCGGTGTCTATCGTGGCCTTAACTTCCACTCCATGTATAAGCACTGTGGCGGACAGTTGCCTTTCCTCCGTCTTAGGTTTTCGAACCCTGGTTGCCCCTCCGTTGGTGTCGTGTGCCTCGACGGACCCGTGGTCCTGTGAGTCCGCTCCAACTCGAACCGTTCCCTTTGGGTGTCCAGCTCTTCGAACTCGTCGGCCAGGGCCGTCAGGGTTCCGGCACTCATATGGGCGAACAAATATGCGCAGGTCTGGGGTGCTGTTTTCCTTTACCCGGTCCAGTGTCTCTCCAAGGGTCTCATGAGAGTCTGCATGTCCATCACGTAGTCCTTAAAGCATTCGCCATGTCGCCGCTTCCCTTGCCTAACCTGGTCCGCCAGCTTCGGCATTAAGCCTCTGAGCAGGAAGAATTCCTGGAAGCTCTGGATGAACTCTGCCCATGTCTCCCAGAACATGTTGTTGGCAATGAACAACTTTAATGCCCTGCCCCCATCAGCAGCTCCGGCATCGCTCGAGGGATCCGGTTGATGTCCAGCCCATACGTCATTGCTGACCACTCCACCTGCGCCAGGAATTCCAAGGCCTAAGTCAGGGGCACTGGCGACCGAGCTGGAGCGGTATAACTCCCACCGGTGAAGATCAATAACATTACTACTCCAGGTGGCAACCAATTAGTTGGAAATCCACTCGTGGAAAACTCCACGGCAGGGGCACGGATTCTGAGGCCCCAAATCCCATTCTAAAGCAACCTGGCGAGGTGGTGGCGAGCTTGGCCGCCTTGGCAGGGAAAGCAACAAGCTAACGAGAGAAAGGAATGGAAAATGCGGGGGCTTTCCTAAGAAGTAGGAAAATCTTGCGTTCGCCGATCTTGCCAAGGGCACCTGCGTCAGTACAGACTGCCGGGTCCAACCTTGCCGAGGGGGTAGATGTGCAGGACACGCCAAAGCGGGCTCGGACCCCGAACAGCCCCTCCGGATCGAGTCGCAAATCACCCCCAAAAAGGACGAAGGCCGATAGGCAGCTCCTGTGTGCCGGTAAGCTGGCGGAAATTAGACTGGTCTTGGACCAGCTTATGATCCTGACCAACGTCAAGCAGGTGCGAGACATCAACGTCCAAATGAAAGCGATGTTCGCCAAAATGAAGACCCTCCAGGAAGACGCTAGCAGGGAGCTGGAAATGGAGCTGAAAGCCACGGCACAGCAAGCTGGAATCCAGAGTCGTGGACGAAGGTGGAGGCGAGGAAAAAAGTACGTTTGTCGCGGAGACCCGACGCGGTGATAGTGGACCCGAAAGGTCTTGGCTTTGGTCCCGAGGCGAAGCGACGGTCAACTGCAGGAGCTGGGAAAGAGTGTCCACAAGGTTCGCTGCACAGCGAGCGGCAACTTATTAATCGAGCTCAACAGGGATGGCGACAGAAAAGCAACGCTGATGAATAGCGGTCTTGAAGCAGTGTTGGATGGAGTTGCTACTGTGCGAGCGCTGTCAAAGGACTCGAGGATGCAGTTCCTATCGGTTAGCGACTTGGACCCACTAGTCGCTGCAGAGGTCCTTTCAAAGGCGTTGGCGGATCAGTTCAATGTTGACCAAAGCTCAATAAAGCTGAGAAGCCTTCGACCTTCCTTCAGGGATAACCAAACGCCAACAATAGGCTTGCCGTGTAGCGAGGCGCAAGCGATCCTGGCCAAGGGAAAGCTGAAGGTGGGATGGGCAGTCTGCAGAGTCAAGGAGAGCCAGTCTAGACCTAGGTGCTTTAAGTGCCAGGAGTTCGGCCACATTGCGGTGTGATGCAAGACCCCTGCAAATCGCAGTGACTGCTGTCTCAAGTGCGGAAAAATCGGGCATAAGATAGCTAGCTGTACATCCTATGCATCAGTGCCAGGAAAGCCAACGCTAAGCACATTGCGGGCAGTAGAAGATGTCCTATGAGCACCATGCCACCGAGGAAGTGAAGATTATCCCAATTAATCTCAACCATTGCGAAGCTGCGCACCACCTGCTGAATCAAAACATGCGCGACACTCAAGCTGACGTTGCTCATGCCGTATAAAAAAAACCCGGAGATGGATTACAAGGAGCGACGGGGTAAGCCGACCAAGGAACCTGCGCATCGGCTCATTCTTTGTTCGGGGGGTGGTTGTGGGTGGTGCCTGTACAGCTGTTACACCTACCACCACGTCTAACCCTTCAGGAGTTTTCAGCAATCCTAGAGGATCTGGCTAACGACCCAAGAGGAGAGCGGAACGTGGTCATCGCTGGGGACTTTAACGCCTGGACAGAAGAAGTGGGCTCAGTCCACACGAATGCAAGAGGATGAACCCTCCAGGAAGCTTTCGGGTCGCTGGAAGTAGCTCTCTTAAATACGGGATTCAGCAGAGCTGGAGCCGGGTCGGTAGTGGACCTCACTTTTTGCAGTAGTTCGCTATTCCAGGTGCACAATGGTCCCTCAGCGATGTATACACGGCTAGTGACCACAAGGCGATAATCTGTGACATTTTCAGCAGAAGACGTGCCGCAGCCCCACCAACGCAAAGGCACTTCAACCCAAGGACGCTCCAGCGGGACACGCTCCTGAGAGAACTTAGAAATCCTGTCATCAGTGGGAACGCAGCGGACAGCGCAGAGTGTCTCACTCGAGCAGTTGAGACGGCATGTAGAGCCAGCATGTAGAGCCGAGTTCCGGAGGCAAGAATACGCGGAAAACCGTCGGACCCTTAAAAGACTCATCAAGCAGTCAAAAAGGAGATGCTTCCTGGAACTATGCGATTCAGCCGAGCAGGACCCATGGGGATCAGCGTACAAAATAATAATAAAAAAGATAAGTCAAGCGAAACCCCTGAAAGCCGGAGACGCCGCCCACATGACGATCGTGGAACACCTGTTCCCAGTAGTGCCCTCTGCACGTAGCCATCTCCGCTGCAGGGACCATTCGCAGTTTGGCTTCAGGAAGGCGAGATTTTCCGTGGACGCGATCGCTACTGTGAAGGAGATCGCCTCGAAGGCGGTGCAAGGGACCGGGTGGCACGGATGCAGCAAGGAGTACTGTCTAGTGGTGACACTAGACATCCGAAATGCATTCAACTCGGCAAAGTGGGACGTAAACCATAGGAGCTTTACGGAACCTAGGTACGCATTGGTGGGCATTCCTAAGTCCTACTTCACGAATATTGCTCAACTGTAGGGGCTCAAGGCAGGGGCGCAGGCTACTGCTACAGTCTGTCTGCAGGGTGACAGCACTTTACGCAGCCCCATATGGGCCGAAGCTACCAACAAGCAGTCATACACTAGGGGTCTGGAAGCGACGCGCAGACTGACTGTGTGCCCTGAGAGTGTGCTCCGGTTTTGGGACCATCCCAATAGACTTGTTGGCGATAGAGGCGAAAGAGATCTACGTATTTGTTACTTTGTGTAGCCCGCAAAACAAAAAGCGTGACCGCTATGATGAGTGAAAAACAAAATTAATATTAACAACAACAAAAAGCATAAAAAAAAATAAAAATAAAAAAAACAATGGCACTACCACAAAAACAAGTGCAACTACTCTGATAGAATCAACCAGGCTCTTCGTCAAATTCGACAGGTAACAACATTTACCGGTACGACACTGGAACTGAGCTCGTTCATAAGAAGAATCGAGTTTATAATTACCCATCAACTGACATCCGTCAGTTACACGACTTCTTCAGTGCAATTGAAATACAAATTGGAGGCGACGCTCAACGAGTACCCCAGCTCAGTGCAGCTAATACATGGCCTGAATTGAAGGAAGCCATAATCGCCGTGTTCAAGACCCAGCCACCATTTGTAGAGCTTTTGAGACGACTATATAACACACAATTCAATACACCTGCCACATTTCAACGATGTAGAAAACCTGATTTACAAAGATTTTTTAGTTTACATGGACGATATAATAGTTTTTTCGACTTCTACGTAAAAAATTTGCTAAATTACAAGAAGCTAATCTAAAGTTTCAACTTGACAAATGTGAATTTATGAAAAAAGAAATAGAGTTCTTAGGTAATATTGTAACTTCCGAAGGGATAAAGCCCAACCCAAATAAAGAAGTCATACAAAAATTCCCATTACCTAAAACTAATAAAGAAATAAAATCATTTTTTGGACTTTGCGGTTTCTACTGTAAAGTTATCCCCAACTTTGCAAAAATTGCTAAACCCATAACACAAAAACTAAAAAAAGGTTCCGTTATAAATACCGATAAAGATATCAGCCTTCGATTGTCCGAAGGCACAAATTTCGAAAAAACATTCAAACTCCAAAGATGGAAAATCAGACTAAATCAGTTTGATTGCCATATAAAATAACAATTGGTGACAATAACAATTTCGGCCGCGTTACCATAAACAATTAATTCATAGACATAGACATCCGCCGATGGAGAATTCGTTCGCTAAACGACCAAATAGCTAACGCAGCACAAATCCTGGTAATTTTCCATGCGCAACTCTCTTATTGAGCGCAACCCATTTGAACAAAGAAGAGAGCCACTCAAGCTCATATAAACCAAGTCGACCAAGGGTTTGCTAATTCGTTCGCTCTATACTTAAAACGTGAATTGTCTTCCCTTCCGCAATCGTAAATTTTTTTGAATAAAGAATTTATACTATATTTTTTTCTAAATAAATTACCGTGTATTCGTTATTATATTATATATTCCCATGTAAGGTATATTATCAAATAAAATGCCTTGCCACCCACAAAAATAATAACTAATAAAAATAATTATTGGCAGTCAAAATAATCAATAATTAAGAAAATAAAAAAATTAATAGAAATGATATTCGAAAGTATGAAAATATAAATTAAAGGCCGTTTTATTAAAAGAAAAAAGAATTAGAAAAGAAAAGACTTAGTTTATTTTTTTTTTTGGTTCCTTAGTTATACTTCTGGGTTTTTTCTCTTTCTGCCTGATTTTTAATCTTGTTAAATGTTATTTTTCTTTCTGCATTATTTTTAATCTTGTTAAATACTAATTAATTAATAGTGTATAACTGCGGTAATGTATGTATAGTATGTATGTATAGTATGTATGTATAGTATGTATGTATAGTATGTATGTATAGTATGTATGTATAGTATGTATGTATAGTATGTATGTATAGTATGTATGTATAGTATGTATGTATAGTATGTATGTATAGTATGTATGTATAGTATGTATGTATAGTATGTATGTATAGTATGTATGTATAGTATGTATGTATAGTATGTATGTATAGTATGTATGTATAGTATGTATGTATAGTATGTATGTATAGTATGTATGTATAGTATGTATGTATAGTATGTATGTATAGTATGTATGTATAGTATGTATGTATAGTATGTATGTATAGTATGTTTGTATAGTATGTATGTATAGTATGTATGTATAGTATGTATGTGAGTGTATGTTGCATTTTGTATAAATTTTTTAATTATAGTATAGTTGTATCTGTATATAGTTGTTTTGTAGTTGCACTGCTATCTGAATATATATAGTTGTATATGAATTGGTGTATATGAATGTAGAGTATAGATGAAAGTACATATGTGGAGGTTATATATTTTTTGTTTTATTGTTCTCCTAGTTTTGGCAGGCCGAGTCCACGAGGTTATGCGTTCGCTGCTCGACAAGAATTTTCCCGTTTCCCAAAAGAAAGGTGTGCACATCTGGCGAGTTCATTTCTGCACAGAACCCCGATCCGCAGCCCTATCCGCAGAGACATGCACTCTAACAGCCGGGGTGCTTCACTACCCGTGGCAAGATGGACACGCTAGATTTGCCTCCTATATTTAAAAAAATATTACACATCACTTTTCAAACTTTAATTTGACTCTTTTTTTCTTTTTACAAACCCACGTTTTTCTTTAAGATAAAAGAATTTTTTTTTTCGTAGACTCCACGTCTGATCGTTGCGCAGGCCAAATGAGGAAAAAACTATATGAGGGAGTAAGTGCCTCTCGAGCAGTGCAAAGGCTACCATGCAACTGAAAGCTCCAATCGGAGCTTTGCCGTGATTAGAATTTCATTAGAGTCATCTGATTATAACTTTCAATTTTCGAGATAGTAACCTTTTCAGATTGTTATTTTTTTTCTCGAAAATTCAAATTCGAATTCATCGTCTTTTTCAACAAAATCGTTTTTTTTTTTAATACAATTTGAAGGGCTGTACATTACATTAAATGGCTTGCATTTGTAAGTCGTTCAGGTCGGGAAATGGCTTGAAAAAAAAGACGCCCTTATTTTTCGCTGAAATGTAACAGTTTATCATTGTTTGATATCTTTGGCATGATAAGTAGCAAGTTCTCGTCCCTGTGGGTCTTCTCAGACATAATAAGAACTCCCAAGCTTCGCTTTTACGAGTGACATTAACCATTGTGGATTTAACTTGACATTTATTTGTTTATAAAAATTACTGTGAGAGAAATTACGACGAAATACTTCCTGGCAGACCTTGAGTGAGATGGATCTCTTGTTCTGAGATTGTATTCCCTTTCATTTTGATCGTATGCTTTAGCAATGTTTTCCTTAATTTCTTTTCGGATCAAATTTAACTGATCTGTTCTGGCCAATATATTTTCAGATTCGCTTAACAGCTGATCTTTTAAAGGTGCTGATCGTGAGAGTTTCGCAATGCACAACTTATTGCGTGAATGTGCAGATCCCATTCGGTGTGATCCGAAAGAAAGGCTCTAATGCCTGCAATTAAGGAGGCATAATGCCCTTTCTGAGGCATTTGATTGAACGAAGTCAACCAAGCATTGAAATCAGACAGCGCGGAAAATTCTTTTATAATGGCCGTATTACAGTTTTTCAATGGGCACAGTTTATGAAATTTTGAAAGGTGATGAGCAAACCAAGATATCCTCGTTTGCTCCTCGGATAGAAACCTTCACGAAATATTGCTCAACTGTAGAGGCCCAAGGCAGGGGCGCAGGCTACTGCTACAGTCTGTCTGCAGGGCGACAGCACTTTACGCAGCCCCATATGAGAGTGTGCTCCGGTTTTGGGACCATCCCAATAGACTTGTTGGCGATAGAGGCGAAAGAGATCTACGAATTTGTTACGTTGTGTAGCCCGCAAAACAAAAAGCGTGACCGCTATGATGAGTGAAAAACAAAATTAATATTAACATCAACAAAAAGCATAAAAAAAAATAAAAATAAAAACAACAATGGCACTACCACAAAAACAAGTGCAACTACTCTGATATAATCAACCAGGCTCTTCGTCAAATTCGACAGGTAACAACATTTACCGGTACGACACTGGAACTGAGCTCGTTCATAAGAAGAATCGAGTTTATACTTACCCATCAACTGACATCCGTCAGTTACACGTCTTCTTCAGTGCAATTGAAATACAAATTGGAGGCGACGCTCAACGAGTACCCCAGCTCAGTGCAGCTAATACATGGCCTGAATTGAAGGAAGCCCTAATCGCCGTGTTCAAGACCCAGCCACCATTTGAAGAGCTTTTGAGACGACTATATAACACACAATTCAATACACCTGCCACATTTCAACGATGTAGAAAACCTGATTTACAAAGATTTTGTAGTTTACATGGACTATATAATAGTTTTTTCGTCTTCTACGTAAAAAATTTGCTAAATTACAAGAAGCTAATCTAAAGTTTCAACTTGACAAATGTGAATTTATGAAAAAAGAAATAGAGTTCTTAGGTAATATTGTAACTTCCGAAGGGATAAAGCCCAACCCAAATAAAGAAGTCATTCAAAAATTCCCATTACCTAAAACTAATAAAGAAATAAAATCATTTTTTGGACTTTGCGGTTTCTACTGTAAATTTATCCCCAACTTTGCAAAAATTGCTAAACCCATAACACAAAAACTAAAAAAAGGTTCCGTTATAAATACCGATAAAGATATCAGCCTTCGATTGTCCGAAGGCACAAATTTCGAAAAACATTCAAACTCCAAAGATGGAAAATCAGACTAAATCAGTTTGATTACCATATAAAATATGTACCAGAAAAAGAAAACTTCTACGGTGAATCTCCCTATTTAGCTGCTACCGTACATAATAGCCATGAAGATAACCAAAATTACATTTCTTTTACGGAAAGATCAACAATCTCCTATAATAGACAAATAGAATTTGTCAAAGACGACAACAATACACAGAAATAGGAAAATATTTTAATAAAACAAAACTTAAAATTAATTATAAAGAAATGACAAGTGCGTATGCAAAAGAATTAATAAAATAAAATTTATGTACAAAAAAACGTAATTTATTTTCATAATGAAATAGATAGATTTCATAAGGCCTACATAGAAATTTTCAGTCCGAACAACATAACTAAAGTTATGAGAGCAACCAGTAAATTAAAAGATATTGAAACATATTCAGAATTTAAAGAAGTAATAATAAAAACCGACAGAGAACTCTTACATCCAGGTATATAAAAACAAATTAACATTTTTATTAAATTAACAGATTATCTAAAGTTAATACATAACATAATCAATGAATGTGAAGTATGTAACATGTGAAAAACAGATTATGAGTTAATTCCAAAAAAGTTCAGAAAAAAATATGTTATCAATTTTTATTTAATCCATTCAACATTCCTGTCATGTATTGACGTTTATTCCAAATATGCCGCCCTAATTGAAGTCAGCTTTAGGGATTGGCTCGAAGCAAAAAGAGCTTTACTTAAAATTTTTAATGAAATGGGAAAACCGTCCGAAATAAAAGCCGATAAAGAATCAGTATTTGTGTGTGCTGCATTACATTTATGGCTGAAGTCCGAAAATGTGAACATTTCTAACACTTAGATATCTCATAAAACCTTTAACGAAAAGTTAAGTATAATAAATACTGACTCCTACCCAGAGAATAAAATAACAAAATTTAAAACCATACTCTATGTTTATAAGCATTAAACATTATTAAACCTTAAACAATTAAACATAAAATTATAACATAATACAACAGGTAAAACACCTGCACATATTTTTATATATACAGGAACCCCTGCATATGACCCCCAGCAAGAGAAAACTAATAAAATTAATAAATTAAATGAAAATAGACATAGTTATGAAGTAGACACTAGATATAGACAAGTACAATTAGTAAAATTTAAGACAAACCCATATAAAAAGACAGGAGAAATTACCCAGATAGATGAAAAAGGAAAAACCAAGGCAGGAATATAACCCATTATAAATCAAAATAATATATAAAAAGAAAAAGGAAATTAATGAAACTTAATATAATGATAATTCCAGCACATAATTCCATTTGCCCAGCAACACACTTAAACTTACAACCCTAACACATAAGTCAGACCCCAAGCTCTTGGTGACATTAACAATTTCGGCCGCGTTACCATAAACAATTAATTCATAGACATAGACATCCGCCGATGGAGAATTCGTTCGCTAAACGACCAAATAGCTAACGCAGCACAAATCCTGGTAATTTTCCATGCGCAACTCTCTTATTGAGCGCAACCCATTTGAACAAATAAGAGCCACTCAAGCTCATATAAACCAAGTCGACCAAGGGTTTGCTAATTCGTTCGCTCTATACTTAAAACGTGAATTGTCTTCCCTTCCGCAATCGTAAATTTTTTTGAATAAAGAATTTATACTATATTTTTTTCTAAATAAATTACCGTGTATTCGTTATTATATTATATATTCCCATGTAAGGTATATTATCAAATAAAATTCCTTGCCACCCACAAAAATAATAACTAATAAAAATAATTATTGGCAGTCAAAATAATCAATAATTAAGAAAATAAAAAAATTAATAGAAATGATATTCGAAAGTATGAAAATATAAATTAAAGGCCGTTTTATTAAAAGAAAAAAGAATTAGAAAAGAAAAGACTTAGTTTATTTTTTTTTTTGGTTCCTTAGTTATACTTCTGGGTTTTTTCTCTTTCTGCCTGATTTTTAATCTTGTTAAATGTTATTTTTCTTTCTGCATTATTTTTAATCTTGTTAAATACTAATTAATTAATAGTGTATAACTGCGGTAATGTATGTATAGTATGTATGTATAGTATGTATAGTATGTATGTATAGTATGTATGTATAGTATGTATGTATAGTATGTATGTATAGTATGTATGTATAGTATGTATGTATAGTATGTATGTATAGTATGTATGTATAGTATGTATGTATAGTATGTATGTATAGTATGTATGTATAGTATGTATGTATAGTATGTATGTATAGTATGTATGTATAGTATGTATGTATAGTATGTATGTATAGTATGTATGTATAGTATGTATGTATAGTATGTATGTATAGTATGTATGTATAGTATGTATGTATAGTATGTATGTGAGTGTCTGTTGCATTTTGTATAAATTCTTTAATTATAGTATAGTTGTATCTGTATATAGTTGTTTTGTAGTTGCACTGCTATCTGAATATATATAGTTGTATATGAATTGGTGTATATGAATGTAGAGTATAGATGAAAGTACATATGTGGAGGTTATATATTTTTTGTTTTATTGTTCTCCTAGTTTTGGCAGGCCGAGTCCACGAGGTTATGCGTTCGCTGCTCGACAAGAATTTTCCCGTTTCCCAAAAGAAAGGTGTGCACATCTGGCGAGTTCATTTCTGCACAGAACCCCGATCCGCAGCCCTATCCGCAGAGACATGCACTCTAACAGCCGGGGTGCTTCACTACCCGTGGCAATATGGACGCTAGATTTGCCTCCTATATTTAAAAAAATATTACACATCACTTTTCAAACTTTAATTTGACTCTTTTTTTCTTTTTACAAACCCACGTTTTTCTTTAAGATAAAAGAACTTTTTTTTCGTAGACTCCACGTCTGATCGTTGCGCAGGCCAAAAGAGGAAAAAACTATATGAGGGAGTAAGTGCCTCTCGAGCAGTGCAAAGCTACCATGCAACTGAAAGCTCCAATCGGAGCTTTGCCGTGATTAGAATTTCATTAGAGTCATCTGATTATAACTTTCAATTTTCGAGATAGTAACCTTTTCAGATTGTTATTTTTTCTCTCGAAAATTCAAATTCGAATTCATCGTCTTTTTCAACAAAATCGTTTTTTTTTTTAATACAATTTGAAGGGCTGTACATTACATTAAATGGCTTGCATTTGTAAGTCGTTCAGGTCGGGAAATGGCTTGAAAAAAAAGACGCCCTTATTTTTCGCTGAAATGTAACAGTTTATCATTGTTTGATATCTTTGGCATGATAAGTAGCAAGTTCTCGTCCCTGTGGGTCTTCTCAGACATAATAAGAACTCCCAAGCTTCGCTTTTACGAGTGACATTAACCATTGTGGATTTAACTTGACATTTATTTGTTTATAAAAATTACTGTGAGAGAAATTACGACGAAATACTTCCTGGCAGACCTTGAGTGAGATGGATCTCTTGTTCTGAGATTGTATTCCCTTTCATTTTGATCGTATGCTTTAGCAATGTTTTCCTTAATTTTTTTTCGGATCAAATTTAACTGATCTGTTCTGGCCAATATATTTTCAGATTCGCTTAACAGCTGAAAATTCTTTTAAAGGTGCTGATCGTGAGAGTTTCGCAATGCACAACTTATTGCGTGAATGTGCAGATCCCATTCGGTGTGATCCGAAAGAAAGGCTCTAATGCCTGCTATTAAGGAGGCATAATGCCCTTTCTGAGGAATTTGATTGGGAAGAATATAAAGCCGTATAAATATGCTTTACTCCCAACGAAGTCAACCAAGCATTGAAATCAGACAATAATGCAGCGCGGAAAATTCTTTTATAGGGGCTGTATTACAGTTTTTCAATGGGCACAGTCAATGAAATTTTGAAAGGTGATGAGCAAACCAAGATATCCTACTTTGCTCCTCGGATAGTAACCTAATATATCTACATAAAAGCGTTCAAATGGCCTGTCAGATATGGTGCTTTAGTGGACTTACACACATCACAATCGCGAACATACGAGCGCACCTGTGACACCATGCCTGGCCAATAAAAGTTACGCCGTATAATCTCCAAATTCTTAGTCATGCCTCCATAACGAATGACACTTTCTGTTAATCCTTCGGGTATCCATAACTTCAACGCCTGTTGCATACCTAAATCTGTGCCATCTTCATGTTTAATTCAAATATATAAATATTTACCTAATACTTTTATATCTGGATAATTTCCTTCCGAAGTTTAAGATTCATTTCTCATTCGGACATAATTTTCCGCATCAAAACATGCAGAGTCGAAATCAATTTCTGGCTCAATCAGCTCAATGGCTGACACCTCCTCTACGTGCATTCTTGAAAGGGCGTCTGGCACTATATTTTCGCTCTCTCCTATGGCATAAAAAAAGCATAGACCATCTAGCCAACCTGCCCTTAAGCCATAGTAAACTAGCGTGGTGTGCTAGCGTGCAAATTCTTGGAGCTCCAAATAACACCTAAACTTTTCCATATCCCACACAGCCGCTAGGCACTCACGTTCGGTAACGCTATAATTGCGTTGCGCCGTGTTTAATTTTTTGGACATTAATGCCACTGCGCGTTCAACATTGTCATGTGAAAGCTGCACTAACACAGCCGCTTGCGACGCAATGTACAAAGAATTTCTTAGAGAAATCCGGGCTTTGAAGGAACGGTGATATTGTGATGACATTCTTCAAATTGTGGAATTCAATCTCTGTCTTCAATGTCTGTCCATGAAAATTTCTTTTTAGTTGATAGGACTTCGGTAATCGGGAAGACTAGTTCAGAGAAGTTACTGATGAATCTTCAATACCGTCCAACGAGGTCTAAAAAACTTCTCACTTTTTTGATCGTCTTAGGGGATGGCCATGTTTTTATAGCCTCGATTTTGATAGGATGAGCCGCGATACCACCATTTACTATAATGTGTCCCATATAATTAACTTCTGTCACTCAAAAACGACTTTTAGTTACATTCAAAGTCAAACTAGACCTACGAGATTGTTCTGCTAATCTGATAAGAATGGGCATGTGTGTGTCAAATTCTTCTAACACTACACACACATCATCAAAAACACATGTTTTCAAGTCTGCAGGGATCAATTTATCGACTAACCGGCTCATGGTCTGTGGACCATTACAGAGATTAAACGGCATCACTGTAAATTGATAAAGTGGCCGCCCTGGCACTGTAAAAGCTGTAATGGCTGTAGCCTTATCTGTGAGGGGTATTTGCCAGAATGCATCCTTCAGATCCAATTGGCTTTGGGAAGCTGCGAGAAAAGGCCATCTATATTTGGCAGCGGGTACGCGTCTTTTTTAGTGCACTCGTTAATGCGTCGTGCATCCAAATAAATGCGTACCTTGCCTGGCTTAATAACGAGCCTCATCGGAGACCTCCAAGAACTCTTCGATGGCTCAATGACGCCTTTAATTTTTTAATATTAGTATCGGTACTATCTACCATTGGATTAAAAGTATCAATGCTAGATGAAAAATTATCACCTGGTGCTAAATGAAAAATTTTCCAAAAATCTATGCCTAAGATGACACACTAGTTTATTGATGGAATACCATAAAAATCGAGGCGTTTTGTTATCCCATTATAAGCTACATCCCTGCTAATAAACCAGTTATTTGGTCAGCTGTTTTTACACATGATAATATTTTTTTAAAACTTGGAGAGGATGACCAATCTTGGGCAGCCAAGTCTGCTCCCAAACAACTTATATTGGCTCCTGTGTCTGATAGGCCAATTTCTATTAGACCTAAAAAGGCAATAGAAGCATAAAGACGACCATCTGTCTGGGTTTCTACAAGCGAAGATACAAGCAGTTTACGCGCGCATTTAATCCTATGCCAGAAATTTCGCATACGAAGAGTGTTCCGTTTTGTAACACGATCAAGGGTAGTTACTTCTGAAAATATATTTGCTCTGATCTGGTTATAATGAGCTAATCTCTCATGATCTGGTTTTATTAGACTTAGTAAAAGAAAGTCCGAGTGTGGATATGGAGATGCCTGTTTTAAAAGTACAGGCATCTGCCGTGAGAAAAATAATTCTTTAGATTGTAAGGACTCTTCAGTCTCCACAGCAGCAACGGCTCTTTTAATCATCCTAGGTGGAATATTGACATTGCTGGATTGCTTAAAATCCTGTAACGAAACTGTAACGGCTAGCTCAGAGAGTTTGTGTGTTCGTCCCACCAAATTTATGATTTGTGTGATTGCCCGACCAAAGAGAAGATAGAGTTTAGGTTATAACAGCATTATTGCAGATGGAGATGCCTGTTTTAAAAGTACAGGCATCTGCCGTGAGCAAAATAATTCTTTAGATTGATATTAATTTGCGGATTATAGTTTTGGGCCATTCGCCTGCCGTCGACGAATGAGCCCTTCTGTACAGAACTCCGATCTAAGTCACTGTGGAGCCCTATCCGCAAAGACGTGCACCCTAACAGCCGGGGTCATGCGGACGCTAGATTTGCCTCGTTTTTCTTGAAGACAAAAGAACTTTTTTTCGCAGACTCCACGTCTGATCGCTGCGCCGCCCAAAATAGAAAATAACTCTATGAGGAGTAACTGCCCCCAGCAGTGCAAAGCTACCATGCAACTCAAAGCTTTAATTGGAGCCGTGATTAGAGTTGCATTAGAGTCATCTGATAATGACTCCGAATTATCGAGATAATGTTTTCAGATTATGTTATTTTTTTCTCGAAAATTCAAATTTGAATTCATCGTTTTTTTTTTAATACAATTTGAGTGCTATACATTACAGCATATCGAACGCAGCATCAGGGGAGGCGTTATGCGCTGCGTTGGAGCCAACGACATGACCACCTGCCCCAGCTTAGACGTCATCTAATACTCAACCAGACCCCTAACCACGTTCCTTTAGAGTTTCGGAAGACCACGTTCCGAGGCACTGTATGAGCATTCCTGGAAGAACCAGAAAACCGCAGACAAACACTTACCAGTAAGCTTGAATTTCTAATTCCATGGCACAAGGCCAACAATTCTTCACATTTTCTGCTCCTCCGTCAACCCTTTCGGCACAAGCTTCGCACAGATCTTTCGCATTTGCAAATCCTCCGTCACTATTCCATGTACCGCAAATGTTGACAAGTTTAGGATGTCAGCGATTGCCCGGATGCTTAACCGACGGTCTGAACTCAAAGTTTCTCGCACACGGCGAACGTTTTCATCAATTCATGCTGTTGTTGGACGTCCGGAACGTGGATCGTCGGTGACCTCCTCTCGACCCTCCTTGAAGGCCTTGTGCCACCTTCCACACTGAGATCTCGAAATGCACTCCTCCTTAAAGGCCTCTCGAAGCATTTGATAAGTTTACGATGCATTTTTGCCAAGTCGCACACAAAACTTTATGGCGTACCGCTGTTCCAGCGAACGCTCCATCGCACCGTGACACAACAGAAAAAATGACTTCGCTCTACGACACGTCCTACCACTTCTATTGCTCAGAGCGAACTGAGACCGAGCGCGTTGGAAAGGAGAGACTCCGCCCCAAATTTTCAGACAGGTCCGAGCGTGCTACGACAGGTAGTTACGTGACAATGAAACCATGCGCATT